>NC_141759.1:72806001-73409813 GCF_982258835.1 Parasteatoda tepidariorum | reverse complement strand
TGCATCAAAATATTAAAGTCTAGACGTAGATCACGTATTTTATAATTATTTAATTCATTTTGCAGACGCATGCATTGTTATAAAATTGAAACAAAAGTTTATTTAACTCGTATATAGTAATAAAAAATTAAATAAATAATTAATGCTTCGGAGCGCGACAAAAAAAATCATCTATATTCATTCCATCGAACGTGCAGACGACCCCAAGTCATCAAAGCAGCTGAATAAACCATTTTTTTTCTTCAAATAATGTTGAAAATTAATTCGCAATTTTCGTTTTAACGGAACAATCTTACTTAAGTTTTTGGCGACAAAAAAGAAAAGAAACTAGAACGAAAACGGAGGGGGGGGGGGGAAACGATCGGAAAAAAAAAACAAATCTCGTGATGGTTGAACGTTACATTTTTTTTGAACAGCCAAAACATGCGTTATGTCTAGACTTAGGATAGACTTAAGGGTATAAAATTATTTCATTCATTTTACATACCTATGATTTGTTATAATTGTTTGCACTATTTCAGCAATCGTACAGGAGAGAATTATAGCTTTCAAAACCGGAAAAGCATGAAACCATGAAACGCCGTGTCTCATGAATCGTCTGCTCATCCATAATTCGAATAAAACAATATTTATGAAAGAATAATCCAGACATATATATTCAATTCTTTCTAAGTTGTATTAAAAGATTAAACAAGCATGGTTACGTAAATTATGTAAAAGAACAAAACAAATAGAAATTTAAAAAGTAACTGAGAAAATAAATTAAAATCGTTTGGAATACGTTTCGAACTTCCTAATAAATTTTTGTTTTTAAAAAATATTTAATTTGTTTAATTAAAACAGTGGAATAATAATTAATAACCGGCAAAAGAATCACAGGTTTAGTTGACTTTAGCTCAATTGTAATTATCCTTTTTTTTATTTAACTGAGCGCGTAGAGAAAAGAAATGAAACCATATTTCCTTGATTTTGATTCATTATAAAATAAATTTTATCTATCCGTTTAGAACCAATAATCGGTATTATTAATTGAAAGTTTTAACAAATGAATTATTAGTATCTAAAAAAGCAGTATCTCCCAAAGTGTGGTACGCGTACCCCCAGGGGTGCGGGAACAGTTTAGCGGGGGTACGCGTTCTTATTCGAAATATCTTGCAGCAAACAAAAATTTCATAATTTTTTACTTAAAAACAAAGCTAGCCATGAAAATTTACGATTACGTATTTTTCTTTTAGCTATTTTTTGCAGAGTTAACAGTAAATAATTAGTGGTGTCAACTGCCAGTTGTGATTTTTAACTTTTGTGCAATTTTTTTATAGTAAAGGTTTGTAAACAGCAAAAACCATATCATCTATCTCACTGATGCAAATTAACTTATTAACAAAATTTTGTACCAAAAAACAAAAATAAACATATTTTTAAAAAAATACATTCATTTTTTTTTTTATTAGTGGTACAGAACGTTACGAAAAATTTAGAAAGGGTACACAAAAGTCAGAAGTTTGAGGAACACTGTAATAGAGAAATGAAATAAAGAAAAAAATAATTGAACTAATGTAAACACTATAGAATTGTAGAAGAACTACGATTGACAGAAACCTTTAAAAGGTTATTCATGATATTATTTTAAAAACTTATTATTTCATTATCTTATTCTAATTGCTTTCATGTACTGTATATAAATTGTGAGGCATTTTTACATTAAAAATCTAAAAATATGCAAGACCCAAGAAAACAAATTTGTTAAAAAAGACTTTTTTGAAAAGGTAAGTTAAAATCAAATATTTAAAAAAATATAGAGCTTAATCCAGTTTTTTCAAAAGCACAAAACTTTTTTTTTTAAAAAATTGAAATTCACATATATTATAAAATGCTAATAACCTAAAAATGATTACATACGGAATATTAAAAGTCAAAAATTATTTTACAAACTGTCGCATATTTTGAAAAGATAACTTTGATATCATTAAATTTTGTTTAATATTTTATATCTGAAGCTTTTGATAATCAATTGTAAATAAATCTTCATCTCTTAGTTATTGAAAATCCAGAGACAAACGAAACATTTGAAACGGCAAAAGAAAATAAATGTCCACATTTGTAATGAAATGTCATGCTTTTGATATGATGAAATAGACATCCCATTTAAAGAATAAAATGTCAACGGAAAAAAAAGGTCCCTGCCAGTAATAAAATGTCACAGTTGGATATGATAAAAGTGACATCTCATTTAAGATATAAAAAAAGAAAGATCTTTAACTGTCATGTCTAGGAAAAAATCTTGCGAAGATTTTTCTAACTAAATTAAATACATACATAGGAATAGTAAATATTTCACAATGCAAGGACAGCCATTTATGGACATTTCGGATGCCGTATGTTCAACATAGATGTTTTAATAAAGCTTATGCACCTTCCTTCATTAAATTAGCATTAACTTATGCACGGTTTATCTTAGCAAATGGTTGCTGTTATAATTAGTTAGATAAATCAAACGGAGCATGAATTTATATTAATCAGTATACAGGGGTCTGGTCCGTTTTTCGTGAAATTGTGAAAAAATTACTCTCATTCTTTCAACCAGGGTCCGCTTTTATGCATTAGTGCAAATAGGGTCCGTTATTGCAAAAAAAAAAACTTTTTCAAGGAGTTTTTAAATTGTAAAGACATACAAGATTATGCTCAACACTGTAAAATTATAATTAAAAAAATTAAATTTTAAAAAATAAACAGCAATTGCTTCTTCTAAATTAGAGATGTAACATACAATTATTTGGTATTTAGCCTATACTGCTGAACGCAGAATATTAATTTCGGACGAATAATGGAAGAATCGTCTGCCGAAGACAAAACTTAATTCGTTTACATCCATCTTTCTTGTTTTCTGCCCTGGAAAGGATTTATTCGATTAACAAACTAATAATGAAGATAAACAAATTTGTGAAGGGTCCGATTAAAAGAAAAATCCTTTTGTGAAGGGTCCGTTTTTAAGTTAAAATATTTTGTGAAGGGTCCGTTTTTATGAAAAGATATTTTGTGAAGGGTCCGTTAACGGACCCAAATTTCTTCTAAACAGACCCCTGGTATAACTTCTAAAAGATTCTTAAAGAACAATGGAATGATTTCTTTTTAAATCTTTTTTTTTTTCAAATATACAGTTTATATTTAACTCTAATTTTAATGAGATATAATATATTTGAGAATCACATGTGTAATCAGTTAGGTTTAATTTAATTTTAGTTTTGAAATACTAAAATTTTACTTCGTGTAATTTTAAGGAAAGAGGGGAATAAAAAAGAAAGCTATCCCAACAACGTAGATATTCGAGTAATTTTATTGATTTTCCTTATCACGTTTCGACGTGTTATTTAAATTCTGATCAAACGAGATATTCAGTTGTGCCTCTACATTAAATAAATAATAAGGGTTAATTTTAGATGATTCAAGGAAATTTTACGCAATACATAACAAAATACGCAATCTCATAAATTTTCTAATGGTTTACAGAGCGTTAAAAAGCAAAAACATAACTCCGTATTAATAATAATAAAGAAAGTTTCTAATCTTCCAATGTTATAGTTTAGAAAACATTATTTTTATATTTTCTACAAAGTGTATGTTAAAAATAATTTTGTACGGTATACAAACAATCATCAATGGAAAAAAAAATAATAATAAAAAATCAAAGAAAAGATAAGAAAGTTTAGAATTGAAAATTGCAAGATATTCTTAATAAAAATTTCACTTTAATAAATACACTAAAATGCATAAACATTTTCACAAAGCGACGGTAAAATGTTATTCTATCTCTGAAACATAGCAATAACCGCTATTATGGAACAAATATCAAAAGTTTTTATTTAAATTAACGAAACGTTAAAAATGACTCGACAGTCTGACACATGGACACAAAACCATTTATAAAAATTTGAGCTATTTTTAACAAAATTTATTTAAGAAATATGAAAAAAGAATTTTTTCCCCGCAATATATTCAAATCATGTTAAGCCTAAAGATAACGATATTTTTTTTTTTAATCGAAACACTTCAGCATTAAAATAATAACAAAAATATAATTATATTAGATAAACTCATTAACAAAACCTGAATTAGATATTAATATTTCGGCATTCAAACAAAGTCTCATTAATATTAATTTAAACACAATTACGACAACCTATTGTAATATTCCATAAGTTTCCTCCTTTGATAAAATTACTAACAGATATGGCAACAGCGCGTATATCATTAACGGGCAGACGATAAAAAAAGAACTTTGTTAATTTGAATGGGTGGAAAGGGGAGCGATTATACGCATTGACATTATTGAGGTAATTATGGATGCAAATTAAATCTCACGCTCAGCTAAATTGCGTATGATGGGCGCTAAGTAGGATGTGAGAGAACCATCAAGGCTTTATTTATTTTTTCGAAGTGAAAAGATACACAATGGTTCCGCTTTCAAGGTCAAATGTCTCGAAGAAGCTTTACGAAAGTAGGTCACACAACGAACAACTTGAAAATAACTATAAGACAATCGAAGGGTTAAAAGTTAGGCAGTTTCTACGATAATAGGGTTCAAAATACGGATATTATGGATAGGGCCTGCAATGATTTTTCTAAAAGCAAGTTCTTAAAAACATTTATGATACTCGGAATTTATTCACGAAAAAAATGGTAATGCATCAAACACGCCATTATTTGGAAAGTCTCTTTAAATATAAATTTAATCATTTGTGAATGTCATTATTTAGTGAGCGTGCGTCTGTGTGCATTAATGTCATATTTTATAGTAAGCATAGCGTTTTGTCGTATATTTCATAGTAAAAATTATTCCTTTATACGTAAATAAATGTAATAATGGTATTTTTCCCAAACATAAGTACATATTAGAGCTAGATTTAAACAATCTAACATGATATAAATATTTTTTAGAATAATCGTAGTCTTTTCTTTTAAAAGCATTTTAACTTATTCAAAAAAAAATAATAATAAATTTAATATTTAACGACGATTAATTACTTCATTTATAACGTATTATTTTAACAAATCGTTATAAAAAAATCTCCTAAAACGAATGAGAATACAAATCAAATTTATGAATTGTTTTTGCTGGTTAATATTGAGGCAATATAAAATAGACTGTACTTATAATAACTTACATTTAATAGATATTCGATTTGTGAATTATTTTTTAACAGAAGATTGTAGTTCAGAAGGTTTGAATCATACTTTGAAAGAAAAAATATGTGGTTTCTGTGAGAATTAGCGTTTTTATTTTTTATGTATGTAGAATCCATTGAAATTTGTAAATTATCCTATGGGGATCTTAAAAATGTATTACTTATTGGGGATGTAACGAATATTTTACCACCTTTCGGCCCTTTTGCCGAATGTTCGGCAAAATATTATTAGGAAAATTATTTTTCGTCAGTTTTTTTGGGGGAAGGGGGGGGATTTAATAGATTTAATTAAGAATAATCTAAAATCATACATTTTACTATTAGAAATAGTTTTTATACATATTTTTTAAGTTCCGAATCTTGTTGCGAAAGCGAAATTTGAAGAGTTGAAACTAGATAATTTTATACTCAACCAATCATGATTTTTTTTTCTTTCAATTATATTCAAGCAAGTCCATTTCATCATTTTTTCAACACTTTATGATTTAAAAAATAAGAATTTTTTTGTTTCATTTTTGCTTGTTTTTTCTGTTTTAATTAAAGTGAAGCATGTTAACGGAGCGTTTCTAACAGACCTTATTTATTTTATTTTATTTATTTGTTTTTCGCCATTTTTTTTTCCTAGTACGATATGACAGCTAACTATAATCAGAATAAACTGTGATTCTCGCCCTTTAAGTTATATTTCAGAACTAAGAACAATATTTTTTTCCTGTTTCACTTTTGATTTTTTTATAATTTTTTTTTTAATCAGAGTTTTTATCATGACATCATTTTTTAAAGAGCGTTTCTAATGAACGTTATTATTTTATGGTAGCTCTTTCTTAAAAAATACACGACAATGTGAAAAAGTTAAATTAAGATTTTTAGCGTTAAATCTTTCGTTTAAAAATTAAGAACGATTTTTGTTTTAGTTTCTATCCAGATTTTCCTTTTTTTTTTTTTTTAATTGTAGACGTTTTTATTAGGGCAAGGCAATTACGAGGGTGTGTATTAGACTTTAATCTCCACTTTTTCTTTGAAATACAGAGATAGGAAAACATAAATGCTTAGCTTTAAAATTTGCTTTCAAAATTAAGATCGATTTTTATTTTTTCTGCTTTGCTTTTGTTTTTTAAAGGCGTTTTTTTGCTAGCACAGAATTTTTAAAAGCGTTTCGGATAGATGTTATCCCTTCTAATGTTTTATGGATAATTTTCTTTACTGGAAAATACTTTATATCATTAAAGTTCTGTTTTAAGAATTAAGAGGGTCTTTTTTTCTATTTCTTTTTTTTCAACTTTATAATTTTTTTTTTTTTTGTTCTTTAATAGCTGTTAGTTTTTTTTTTTATCTTAAATATTTCTTAACATCTTATTATCTTTAATAAAACTTATTTCCATGAAAAAAATAAAAATGTTGTTATTCCGCGGACGAGTATTCAGTATTTTTCCGATTTTGTTTGGGTGAATGTTCGATGTTCGGTCAAATCACTATTCGTTACAACTCTATTACTTATTTTAAATAAAAAATATAAAATGTTTTAAAATTAGTTAATAACAGAAATTTTAAAATTTGAAGAGAAATACCTTTGAAAATGAGTACATTTGTACCACGTACAAGGGATAATTCTGAAATTATTCGTTGATTTTTCTATTAACTCGCCTCGTTATTGATAAAATTTTTCTCAATAAAATTTAAAAACGAATTCATGTACAGTGAAATACCGTTTAACTAGATATTCTGATATTTTACACCATTATTCAATAGAATAAATACGCACTAAGTTTAAGACAATATGATTTTAAAACATAATATTAATGAAAAGATTATTTTTATAAGACACAGCTCTCTCTTAAAGGCATGCATTTTTAGTTACTTTAGTTTATTATCTTAAATTTAAATGACTGAATTCATGTTTTGTTATGATGTGAAATCACTGATTTTAACAAAGGTTTAGTTATGATTGTGATCTTAATGAATCTAACAATTAAAAACTAAAAAAGTTCACCATTCTTTAAATATAACGAAATAGTTTAAATTTATGTATGCAATCTAACTATATACAGTATTGATGGAGTGACGATTAGTTAGTTATATGATATTGTAGTAAATTAAGTAAGAAATATTTTGTTGTTAATTTTATGCCATGAAGAAATAATCATTGAATTAATGCTAAAAATAATTTTACTTCAATGATGAATGTAATGAAAAGCATAATGTCATAATTATAACAAAATGCCAGTATACCAATGCATTTTTTTCCTAAAAAAAATTATAATAATTTACTGCTTTATATTTTACTAGTTACATAAATTAGTTACTTCAAATAAAAATTAGCGTACGTATATAAGGATAATATTACACTGCATGCTTTAATGTCATTAAAGTAAATACAATGAAATTATATCAATTAACATTAATTACCTAATAAATCGCATCGTACAGTATATTGAAATAATTTAACATACGATAGAATTCACGACAAGTGTTTGGTATAATTTAAGAGAAATAAAATGTTTATTTAGAACTTCCTTTTAACAGTATATGATCTTCTTAATTTAACAATTTTTTCAATAATTCGGAGCATTTTTACACATACGAACGGTATAAAACTATATGAATAAAAATTTATTACGTGATTTTTTTCAAATTGCATGTGTTAAGATGTCTTTTTATCAGCGTCCAAATTTTTTAATAACTACATTACTAAAATAATAATAATAATAAAAACGTGCAATAATAAGTTAACACTGGTAAAGTATTTTTCTACGCCCAAAGCAAAAAAAATCTAGCACTTTTATTTTTTCTTTACTTTCGATTTCTCCCACAGCAAACGTAAGATAAAATAGTAGGTCACAATAAAGGGGCAATCAATCCTAAACAAATAATAAATATTCTTTAAGCATATTGTTTGTTTTTGAAATTAGAATAAAAATGATCTTTGAAATCAATTAAACATATTTGAGAAATTCAATTTCTTTAGTTATTTTTTTAATTAGATAAAAAAAAAAAAACAATTGTAACTCACCACAGTTGACTAGGCCAGGACCATGCAGAAATAGTATGAATAAGCATAGTAACATTTTCCCTGATTTTCTTAAAAAATCGTCCACAATCTTCATACGTAAAAAATTGTTTTTCACATCATTAGAGGCACAAAATAATGAGTTTGCAGAAATGCCAAACGATATTTTGCTGTTCCAATTCCAACAGCGGAAAAATCCGTGGCTTTTAACCATCGATGATAAATCCTTATTACGAATATTTGGCTCCATTTGTAGTTATCCAAAGATGAGTTTATCCATTATATATATATATAAACAGAGATATTATTAAAAACAGCTTATTTGTACCACATTTTTACAATGTGTAAACAGCAGCAAAGACATTAAACTTGCCTGAGTTACGGAGTTCAAATTAAACCGAGTACCTGTTTATTTGCACATTAATAGCACGACTTTGTTTAGATAGAGAACAATTTAAGATGGTATAAAAAAGAACTACAGGTGCCAAATTAGGCTACATGAGCTTGAAATCGTGCCAAACCTCTTACAATTAGATAAAAATAAAATTTACGCTAACCGCAATGTTTACAGCTATAAGGTTCAATGTATTTAAAGAATAAATTTTCAGTTCAGAATAAAATTAGGTAATCATGCATGTAAACACTGATCACCTGTATTTACTATTAAAAACTAATCGTGAACTATCATACAGATGTAGGATTTTAGCTACTCAAAACCTTGTGTTGGTAATGATAGTCAGATGATAAATTGTGTTAACTTCCAGCGATGCAATCAAAGGTAAAAATCCGTTTTCAAAACACACACCTTGCGCCCAATCGCATTGCGGAACAAACCAACAACACAGTCAAGTGCCTACTGCTAGATTGTTGGTGGGGTTAAAGTGTGAACGTCAGACGACGAAGGTGTGCAGAGAAGAGCGCTGCATCACGTGACGTAGACCCAAGAGCAGAAACTGTAGCAGCGCCCTCTCTTGGTGATCCAGGGAGTCCTTTTCCAATTTCGAGCTGAATCGATTCTTGGGTGTTCTGTTTTCATTATTATTTTCCATTCATTCTTGTTTCTCTTTTTTTTTCTTTTTTCTTTTCACTAAGCACCATTTGATAGTAAGGATTTTTTCTTTATTTTCTTTATTTTATTTTGCTAGCGTGTCTTCTTGGTTCCTTCTTTTCGGGCATAATACTATTAGGTGAAGGCAGTTCGTGACTTATATATTTTTTTTTTTACATTCTTCCCCAAAATGAAAGATATTGATTTGCTTGCCAAGTTTTATTTTAAGTCTTGTGGTTGTATGGATACGAATAGGGAAATAAATATTCTTTAAAACACAGGAGTGCATTTATTTTATCAACAAATAACAGTTATTCGATAAAAAGAAAAAGAAATAAATCAAAAGTCTTAATAAAAAAAAAATTTAAAAAAAAAGACAGTTTCTTTTTTTTATTCCCGTTATAATGGAATACATAAAAGTCTTTTCTTTTTGCTCTTTTTTTACATTTGCAGTCAATAAAAAACGGTATAACATTGCAATAAGACGTATTCAACGATATATATTGTATTATAATATTTATTAGGTAGATTTTAATAATATTTGATTTTAAATTAGATTTTGAGAAAATGCTGTTTCGTCCCCAGTTGGTTGGGCTAAGAAAGACTATTTAGCTTATAATTAAAAAATAAAATTGTGAAGTTCAAAAAACTAAAACAGCTAATAATTTAAGAAAAAATAAGGAATGCATTAAGTGAAATAAATGAGTACATTTATTTTATGAATATGTCACAGTTAAAAGAGTAAATAAATCAAAAATCTTGAAAAAAAAGTAGGATCTCTTTTTTTATTCCCTTTATAATGAAATACATGAGTCTTTTCTTTTTTTTCAATTGCAAACAATAAAAAAATAGTATAGCGTTAGAAGAGAAGAAAAATATTTTATGGAATTTATTGTAATAGGATAATTATTTATGCTAAATTGCATTTCAATATTATTAATGTTTCATTTTAAATTTGTTTATGGAAAACTACTGTTTCACTGACTTATATTTTGTTAGAATTATTGAGCTTATAGTTAAGAAAAAAAAATTATTATCAGTAACAGTTATTCGATAAAAAGAGAAAGAAATAAGTAAAGGAATATAGAGTAAGAATAAGAATAAAGTGTTAAAAAAAAAGCAGTATCTCTTTTTCATTCCCTTTATAATGGAATAATATAAAAATGCTTTAGTTTGTCTTCTTTTTTTTCATCACATCAAAAAATGAAATTGTTAAAAATTGCAACAAATTCGACGAATATTAGAATGTTAAAAAAAATGGAATATATAAGAATGTTTTAGTTTGTCTTTTCTTTTTCAATCACATCAAAAAATGAAATTGTTAAAAATTGCAACAAATTCAACAAAAATTTAGAATTTTCAATACTAATGTTAAATATGTTCTACTACATGGATCTAAGACATGGCACTGCAATAAAAATAACTTGCGTATCAAGTGGTTCCATAAAATTTGTAATGCATAAATCCTTAGAAAAGCAAAACAGAAACCGATTGATCTGGAAATTAAAAAACATAAATGGAAATTGGTCCTGTTCTAAGTAAACTGAGAAATTTTCTTAAAATAAGTTTTTGATTGGAACCCTAAAGGCAATAGAAAAAGAGGAAGACCTAAAAATACTTGGCGCATTGCAAACAATAGGAAAGACCTAGAGAGAGGCAAAATATCTGGCCACAAATAGAGTGAGATGGAAAATTATAGGATAGAAGCCTTATGCTCCTATTCAGAGTTAAATGGAATATGCATGTATGTAAAAGATTGCGATGAGGGAAATCAATGGAATATATTGTAAAATGATATTTATAAAGGATTTTAGTAGTTTTCTGATTTTAAATTTGTTTATGGGAAAATGCCGGTGGTTCACATTTGGCTGGACTATGAAAGAACATTAAAAGAAAAAAATTAATGCTGTCAAGTTAAAAAAATTAACACAGCCACTAATTGAAGTGAAAATGAAAGCGTAATAAAATCTCTCAGTATGAAAAAAATCGTAAGCACCGTCGCCTCCGCCTCTTTTTTTAGTGTTCAACTTTACGTTGAAATTTTTTTTTCTACTTAAGAACTGTAATTGATTTAAAATTAGTCATTATTTTAATTTTTTGTTGCATGATTCAGTTTTTTATTTTAAACCATAGAAAAATTCTAATTGGAGGTAACTTCATTTCAAATAACAATTATATTCAAGACACAAAGAGATTTTATACACTTTAAAAATTTCGGATGAAATTGTGGTAAAAAGTACCGGCACTTAAGTCACTGGTACTTTTTACAATATAATCCATTTTTGCGGAACATGATACGGAACGAAAAATATTATATCCTTGATTTTTGCAGTAATATTTACTGTGTAAGCACAGAATCACTCTCATTAATATTACTGTAAAAATTACGGCATATTATAGATAAAAATGGATTTGGCAGTAAAATGGATTTTATGGATGATGCATCCTAAGTTCCGGTACTTCATACCGTAATTTGATTTGTAATTTTTTACAGTTTAGAAAAACAATCTTTTTAACAGATTATGACTAATGATTGATTAATAATATCTTGTAATTTAAAGCTTTTTATGAGTTTAAAGAGGAGAAAAAAATTTACAATTCCAAAGTTGAACATTTCAAGGAAATTTCTAAATGTGGAAGGAAATTGAGAAGAATTGGAAATTAAGTCCACTTAGTCAAAACTAAAAATATTAAGATTATCAAATTTTACACTAAATAAATTTCTTAACTCCGGTATCGGTGGCATTAGATAGGCAATGGATTTAGAGAAAGGAAGATAATCGATTTTACTTAAGGGTTTATTGACGTTATTAATTCAGTTGGATACATGCAGCTGAGATCATCGTCAGTAAATTGTGGCATTCGTCGATTCAGAAGCCAATAAAGTTCTACACACACGTGTGTCGTCACTCACAGGTATCCAATCAAATCTGATTTGAATCACTTGGTTAGTCATAACCACTTAACTTCTTCTCAAGTTGTAAGTACCCAATATAAAGATTTGTGAAAACTTTCTGAAAAATTTGTTAAAGGGAAATTTCCGAAGAATAATAGATAAAACTTTATGCTGAAAAATCAGCGATTAGCATCTAATCGTTTTGAAGGCGGAAACATACCAGTTGATTAGTTGTCAGGGGTGTTAGCTAGAAGATATATGTCATCCATTTTACCGCCGAGCCACCGCTCTTTATATGAGACCTGACCCCTGAGCCGCGATGAGGTGAACGGGGCTCGAATCCCAGTCGATACGAATTCCGCATCCGACTTGTACCGACCACAGTGTATCCTTAGTGGTAGACGGATCATGGGTTAGAGTCCCCTTGCGGTCAGGTTAAGTTCTCGTTGTCTTCCTCTCCATGCAACGCAAATGCGGGTTAGCTTCATCAAAAAAGTCCTCCACGAAGGCAAATTTCTTCCGATACTCGATCCAGGAGTTTCCTTGTCTTCTGGATTGTGTTCAAAATTACAAGGATACGGAGTTGAACATAAGTAGTGGTATACCCATGAAATTGAGTCGGCTGTTCAACGACTGTTATAAAATAAAATTTACACCCCTGATTGAGTTTTTTCGATTCGCCCTTGTTGGCTGCTTGCCAATTATCCATTTCATAAGCGGACTATCGAAATCCCCAAATTCTGGAAGCATAGTATTAATAAAAAAATAATAATAATTAAATAAGTATTTTGTTGAGCCAGTCATTGATTCAAATGATTCCTACAATATTATAACTTATTAAGAAATTGTTTATTAATTCTTACTCAACAATTATAATTTATTTGCAAATAATCACAAGCATGTTAGAAACAACTGCTGTATTAAAATCTTCGTCAAATTTTTTTTTTCTCATTAAAATAAAGTTTAAAAAAAAAATTAAAAATCATGTCAATAAAATTGTTAGTAAAATATTACTAAAATTTTCGCTGCACGAACTTAAGATTTATATAATCCAATTAATCGTTCGGTGTACTGAATCCGAAAAGATAGCCTAAAATTTTTCATCTGTAACATGCCCACCCCAACCCTTAAATAAGGGACTTTTCCCCGTAATGATTATATTTAATGTTTTACAAAGTAAGGAAAATTAAGTACAAAATTCCTCTTTTTGTTTTTAAATTTGGATGGAATATTAAATAAAAAGGAACGTTGTTTGATGCTTCCATTTTCTTAAACAAGCATTTTGAACTGTGTCCATTTTAACGATCAATATCAAATTTTTAAACTTGTATTTTGAGCTGTGTCCATTTTCTAAAACACGCCATTTTCAGCTGTGCCCATTTTCTAAACACGCATTTCGAGCAGTGTCCATTTTCTTAAACACGTATTTTCAACTGTGTCCATTTTCGAATAAAAAGCCCATATACGCTTTTCTTGTTTCTTGGCGCCAGTGCTGTAAATTGCGCGTCAATATTCAGTCGCCAGCAGCTGATAAGTTTCTGTTTACGTTTGTTTTTAACAAGCGCTGTTACGCGTTATTTATTCTAATTTTTCTTCAGTTAAATATCAAAGTTTTTTTGAAAGTTTATAATTATTGTCCTCTTTGTTTGTTTAGTAGCTTTAAATGATCATCCCCTTAAAAACAAAAATGATGAATTTAATGATCATTGAAAAGTGTTGAACTACAAAGTTTAAGTTATACAAGTTGCTAATAGTTGCAGATGGCATTGTCGATAAAGAAAAGGAAAATGCCTAGAGAACTTACAGGTAAGATTTATATTTTTTCTCTATGACTTAATGACTGCACAAATCGCGAGAACAAAATAAATTCTAATGTTATTTATAAGTGTTGGTTTAAATAAAGAAACTATTCCACAGTTGAAGCCTCTTAAACTACCTTTAACTTAATATGAAATAAAGTATCATGAATTGAGTAATTTAAAAATATAATTTGAATTTTTATTTCATTTAATTAAAATTGAATTATAATTTAAATAAAAATATAATTTGAATTTTCAATGTAAGTTTATCGGATGTTTAAAAATCTATAATTTAAGTACTCTTATTAAATTATTAATTGCGCTCTTATTAAATTATTAATTCTCAAATTTGATATTAAAAATTAAATGAAAGAAATTAAGTACGATAATTTCGCTAGTGTTTATCTCAGTTGATTAATTACTTCTTTTTATTATTGACTAGCCGCCATAGGCGGCCAGCTGTCCGCCACGCTAAAGGTTTTCACAAATAAAGTTTTTTAAAACATAGCAGGAAATCTGAAGATTAGTGGACAATTAAAGTGTTCCTGTCCTGCAATTTTGTCTTCATATCCAGTTCTGCTGCAGATGTGTTATAGCTCTTGAGGATGTTTGAAGATGTAACTTTGCTATGGTAACCTAAGGCCTATGGTAACCCAACCTATAATATAACTATCAGGTGGAGACACGTTTTTTTTTTTTTTTTTTTTTTTTTTTTTTTTTTTTTTTTTTTTTAAAGGCCTCAGAAATTGTAAAAACATACAAAAGTTGCTTTCGAAATCATCATTGGCCAATAGCTGAAAACCTCTTCCAATCTTCTTTGACGTTTCTCTGATACTTCTTTGGCTCTGGAATTGCTTGTCGAAATTCGGTCATGTTCCATACTTCTTTGACATTCCACAGACGTTTCTTGGGCCTTTCTTCTTCTTTGAGAATCTCTTAATATATTTTTCTTTGACAAAATACAAAGTTTTTTCGAAGGCGGTGCTGCCATGTCATTAATCGGGTTTTTAAGAAGTCAACGAATACTTTAGAACAACAATTACCATGAAAGCAAATCATGAAACTTCAATATTAAAATCTAAGTGCTTACCTGCAAACTGAAACTTTCAGAAAATAACTAATTACATTTAATAAAAACTGTTAAAATAAAGAATAGAAAAACCAAAGAGATCCAAGGTAAGTGTGATCGTTCCTTCAAAAACAATTAAATTCCTATTTTATATATTACATAGCTACAACGCTTAAGAAAAAAAAAAACTAAAATGCTAAATACATGAAAAGAACACGAAAACGAATTAATTTTTTATGGTATCAATTTCTATTTCTATATAATTTTTCTATGGTATCAATTTCTATTTCTATATCGCTACAAAAATTATCGTCTTCGCTTAAGAAAAAAAAATAGAGCGTGGAAAGAAGAAGAAAAACTTATTATAACAATTATGAACAGCGACAAATATATCAAAGCGAAGCGTTCTATTTACGTATCGAATATGTTGCCACATTTTTAATACAAAAGTTAAACTTTTCTCCACTTTGATAAATGTAAACTAATGCGAACCTTACAATTAAATTATTAATTCCTTCATATATTATTGGTTTAAGTTGTCGAAAATTAATATTTCAATTGTAAGGTTCGCATTAGCATACATTTATAAGAGTGGCGAAAAGTATATGCATTTTTTAATAATTTTTTTGAATATGGCTCTTTGAAGACGAAAAAGCATAGATTTTCTTACAAAAGGACTGATAACTAAAAATCTAATCCAAATTTTTGAAAAAGAAAAAAATACTTCTTCATTATGTCAAAACACTATTATGTGCCGAGTTTCATGCCTGGGAGAGGCTTCTGGGGCGATATATTGTGATTACAGACACACAGCCGCGTTTATTATTATGTATAGATAAACACTTTTTTACTTTCGTAGGTGCAAGTTGAATTCCAACTTGAAAGCGTTTTTTTTTGTGTTGTTAAAAATGACGCACAAATATTTTCATTAATCTTTATTGATTAGATGCATAATTAAATATTAACTATGTGATATTGAAGTAGTCTCCAGAGATGAGCATCGTTTGAGAAAATTCTATTTATACCTTAATTTAGTCAGATAAATTTAGTTTGAATGATTATTCAAATGCGAATTTAGTCATCATTCATTATACAAATTTATACAACTAGGAGGCTTTGCCCACTGCTCGCTGGCGCTCACCAACCCCCGGAACTGCTTTCGCAGTTCATTTCGGATTGCTTCGCAATCCAATGCTCGATTTGCTCGCTCATTGGATACGTTCTTAACGTCTAGTTTTTGTATACTTTTTTGAATACTGAAGTTCCGAAAACTTTTCATTGTAGAAAATTCTAAACCTGTACATTTCAATATTAATTTGAAATTGCAAACAGTTCACATATTTTGCTTAATCACACTATTCTAAATTTCAGTTGTTGAGAAAAGTAACTGTTGTAAGTTTTGTTTTAAAGTCTTTCCTACCAGAGGGCTAAAGCTATGTGTTGTAAAATAATATGAAATAGTAGTCTGCCACTGAACTCCGGATGTAAAGCATCGGCTTCGATGAAGATAATTTTGTATTTTTAATTCTCTGAAGGGCACCACCTTAATAATATGGAATTTGTAAAATAAATGTATATATTTTTGATTGTCGATGAAGCCCATCATTTTGTGTTTTCATCAGTGTTCAGAAGCAGAACAACTATAAGTTTTTTTATCTTATCACAAAAATATAAAATGTATAAAAAACAAAGAAAAGAGTAAGAAAATGAGTATAGTCATAGAAAAAGTTAAAATTATAATATAGTATTTATCAGTTAAAATAAAACTTTTTGTTTAAGTCATTGCTAACAATTCAAATTTCTCCGAGGCAATTCTAAAGTATAAATTAAGGTAGTTATTGTTAAGTTGAAACACAAATAATGAAAGTAGAAGTAAAGTTAGTACTGTAAAATTAAAACAATATTTTTAATCAATGAGCCAAGTTCTTCAAGAAGCAGTTGTAGAAGTAGGTTGCTTATTTAATACTTTTTATAGAATTTCTTTAAGAACACAATTGTTAATTTGGGCATTTGGCGATACAACACTTTTAGAATTGAAGAATTTGTTACGTCAAGTGCTCAGGTATCATAATTTTGATCTAGTTGCGCTTCTATGTCATTTTGATTTATGTTGCTAAGTTAACTTTAAAAATATTCTATGGCTGGCAACAGCATTTTTATTTTTTAAGTTGTTTATTTTTATTTCTTTTAGAATTCGTTATTTTTTTAGCGAAATGTTTTTTAACCTAACAGAATTCTTTGCAGACTGTTTTCTCTATGAATGAAAATAAATTAAATATTTAACTGTTGTGAAAAGAATGTTATTTAGTTGTACAAAGTACTTCAGCCAAAATTTGGGAGTCACGTAAGAGAATTATATATATTAGATCAGAAACACATCATTAAAAGGCAGAATGCTTTGGTGTTTTCAAAACAAAGCAAACGTTGCCACCGACGGAAAAGAAATACAGCCAAAATTTGGGAGCCACGTAAGAGAATTATATATAATAGATTTATAACGTAATTATTGATGAATAAATTCATTAATCTTGACTAAATTTTCTGGTTGAATTTTGAATAACAAGAACAAAGTGCAAATATTATGTTTTCATGTAAACTAAAATTACAAGAAATTATAATTTTCAGAACAAAAATGCATTGTGATTAATTTTAATCATAATTTTAGATGAGTTTTTTTATCACAAAGCATAAATTGCATAGCTAAATGAATTACGTTATTTGGTTTACTAAATAAAAAACATTAAAAATTTTATCTGCAATGAGTAATAAAAAAATGAAACATCCTGATTAACTTTTAATCCTTATGATCGGATTTTCACGCACCAGGACTCATTCAAAATCTCATTACTTAAAGTTGAACATTTCAAATTCGATTTCTCAAGAAATATTTGACCGAATTCGCTCAAATTTCGTATTTTACAATTTAAATTCCCAATCTTTAAAATTATGTAAAAATTTGTGCACTTCATAATAAATTTTTTTTTAACTGATATTAAGTAAAATAATAAAAATAACTATAAATTGTTGAAAGTTATATTTAGAGTGAATTATTTTTGAGTAAACAAATGTCAGAATTGCGTTCTAAAATGTATAACATTCGCTTAAAAGGTTCTTGAGATCCGGCAAAATACGCAAACAATAAAACTAACATTAAAAGGTCCAATCTTTCGACAGCTCTATGGACCAAACTCTTGGCCCCATATTTTGAAGGCCAGAAATCCAAATCCTTCAAAAAAAGGGTATATTGAAGGTACATTTTTGTTTCTGGTTTCCTAGTCGACATAAAATCGTCTGCATTATTTAACTTGAAAGATCGTCTGCACTAATCCATTGTTTTGGCATATTTGAGATTATTTCTTTAGAACATTACAAATGAGCCCAAGTATGTGAAGATCCGATCATTAGATCGAAAATCATTCAAGGTTTTCCGTTTTTTTCGCACTGTACGTACATACGTACGTAAACGCATTGTACGTTAATAAAAATATTGATCGTACATACACGCGCACATTGTATATATTTGTATTATTCAGACTAATTACATAACATTTTTATAGTACGTATACTGCAAAAAAGAAACAAAAATCCTGAATTACTTATGATCTAACGAATAGATCTTCACGTTCTAGAATCTATTCTTAATAGTTGAAGGCAATGACTTCAAATCTGTTAATTAACGCAGACGATATTTTAAGTTACGACATCAGACACAAAATCGTCTGAATCCGACGCAGTGTGGTCAGCGTGAGCTGGAAGCAGAGTTCGAATCTCCGCAATCGTTGAGATTTGAAACTTGGTCACCGCATTAGGAGAATAACTCACTATCCCCCTTAAGCCCTCGCAAATATATCAGGAGAATAGATTTTAAGTATCATTATTGCTATGCTTAAAAAATATCGGTGTTTTACAATACATCTCTCAGGTCCAATGGTCATAATTTATATCCAGTGACAAAGAGGTTACTTTTAGCAAGATGTGTCCAGTTATTAATGCCGGAATCGTAAAGAACAAGTTCCGTGAACTTGATAAATATTTTATAGCGTTTGCCCTGCATTTTTCAGATCTCAATTTTATTGAGTATTTCTAGGAGGCAACTTAATACGCCATCTATCATCAAGTGGTGGCTCCGGGGATAGAGCATTCGCCTTCCAATAAGGTGAACCGGGTTCGACTCCAAGCGATGACTGGTCGATACGAATTCCGCACCCAGTTCGCACGACCGCAGTACTGTCATAAAATATCCTCAGTGGTGGAAAGCTCGTGGGTTAGAGTTCCCTTGCCATTAGTCTAACCGTGAGAGGTTTACGTGGTTTTCCTCTCCATAACACGCAAATGCAGGTTAGTTCCATTAAAAAGTCCTCCACAAAGGCAAATTTCTCGTAATAATTGATGCAGGAGTTCCATTGTCTTCTGGATTGGGTTCAAAATTACAAGGCTACAGAGTTGCTCATTAATAGTCGTAAACCCAAAAAATTGGGTTGGCTGTTCAACGACGGTTATAAAATGTAAAGTAAAATAAACGTTTAATCTCACTGTTGAAAAGTGATATAGACATGATACAAACGACCGATAAAGGTGTGGTAGAGTTTAGAAAAAAAATTATGGATGATGTTGCCGGTCAAAAACGGGAACCAAATAATATTTTGAGGTGATGGTCATAATAAAAGGATTAATCAGTTTACTTCATGTGGCGTGCATTTCAATGTTAATACTATTCCAAATTTATAGTTATGTTAATTTCAGAAAATATTCCTGTTTTTAATTTTTTAAGAAGAAAAAAAAACATTCACAAAAAAAGAAAAAAATTTTACCGACAGAAAATTAAACTGAATTCTGAAGAAAAAAAATCGGTTTGATAAATTCAGTAAAATGTTCACTCTTATAAGTATTTCATGGTAAAATTTAATCAAAAATAATTTAATCAGACTGAATATTACACAGTACTTTAAAAATGAAAAATAATTACTCAAACATTTATACAATTTTAAAGGAATTGCAACCAACTATATATTGTAATTCTTTTTCAAGTGATACAATTTAAGCATTTCGCAAAATTTTCAATTAAAAACGAAGGAACAAACTAGCAACAAGTAGCAGAAATACATATTTACATTGTCTCCGTTTTTTAATTAAATTCGAAACGTCATTTGAAATTATAAAATGCAACAGCGAAATTTATAAAATATCTCTCGCCTTGGAATAATTAAATATATATTCCAACAGGATCCCGTTACTTATGCAAATTTAGACAACTTGGAAAGGGTGGAAAACAAGAAATTTTTAAGAATATTAATTACTACAGAGGCCTTGCATTTCAGCGATGCAAGTGAATAGAAGACGACTTTAAAAGATTTGGCTTCTTTCGGAATGAAAAGAAAGGTAACAAGGGGGGCTCTCTTGACTCCAGTTTTTCGAAAAGAACTACTGAAAGTAAAAACATCTTAATCATGTAAACATTTATTCCAAAAGTTTGAGACGGTAAAGATACAGAACTTTCTTTAAGGAATTTTCTTTCATGAAATAACATTTTTCTTTCTTTTTTTGGAATTTTCGATAAGAGATAAAAATTTTATCGTCTTAAAACAAAGATGTTTATTATTCAAAGAAATAAATATTTTATTAAATATAACTTTTTTTTTTAAAGTTGTTTTTTGTCAAGAAAAGAGCAACAGGGAAGAAGTGTTAGGGAAAGAAACATTTTTAAAGAAATATAAATATATATATTTTTTAGTATAGTAAAAAATAACGAATAGTAAATTTAAAAAAAAAAAAATTATTTTTATGATTTTAACAGGTAATGGGGAGGTGATTTCAAATATGCTAATTGGGTATAATATGAAAAAAACACAACTACTTCGATTTAGTAGGAACAACATATGACGCAATGCTAAACGAATGGAATTTAGTTGTTGTTTATTTAGTTATTGTTATTAGTAGTTGTTGTTATTTGTTTTAGTTGTTGTTGTTTATTTAGTTGTATTTAGTTTCAATAACTTATCTTTATAATGCAATAAAATCTGGCGAGCAGCTATTTAAACGATCGAACACTTCGTTTGTTTATTTGTGGCTTGAAGTTAGGCTCGCAGAAAATGCCGTTCATGGGTTAAATTTAGTAGGAACAACACAACCTGTGACGTAGGCTATATTATACCCAATTGCAATGTGCAGACGATATTTTAAGTTGCAAAATCATGCACAAAAACGTACTTTCTCTGAATAAACATACCGTTTTTTCGTCTAATTGATTAGACGCCGTTATTGCGCATTTCCAATTCTGTGAATAAAATTAGAGGACCAGGGAAAAACGAAAAAAAAAAAGAAAAAACTACGAAAACAAAATTCCTTTCCATCGAGCCACCAGGAGCCATTGAACTGACTTCTATCTTTTTCTTACCGTTACAAAGCATAAGTATTTTTGTACAACTATAACTAAAAAAATATTTAAGTGATCTCAAAATAAACAAACATATTTAAATTCAGCGGCAATCTATTTAAAAGTACGTTTGGCATCAAGATTTTATAATACATTTGGCGCTTTATCTTTGTAAGCATGTGGTAACTATGTTGGCCATAACTATCTCTTAAAACGCCGTAATGCTGGAAATAAGTCTGTAATAGTTTTTCCTTCAGACACTACAATCCTGGAAATATGTATCCTTAAAACACTGCAATGCGGGAAATAAGTATGTAATAGTTTTTCCTCGAGACACTACAATGCCGAAAATTTGTATTCTTAAAACACTGCAATGCTGGAAATATTCATGCAATAGTTTTTCCTTGTGATACTACAATGCTGGAAATGTGTATCCTTAAAACACTGCAATGCTGGAAATATATAAACAATAGTTTTTCATTGAGATACCACAGTGCTGGAAATAAGTATCCTTAAAACACTGCAATGCGGGAAATATGTATACAATAGTTTTTCCTCGAGACACTACAATGCAAGAAATATGTATAATTAAAACACTGCAATGCTGGAAATATGTTTGCAATGGTTTTTCCTTGAGATACCCCAATGCTGGAACTATGTATCCTTAAAACACTGCAATGCTGGAAATATGTATACAACAGTTTTTCCTTGAGTCACTAAAAAGCTGGAAATATATATCCTTAAAACACTGTAATGCTGGAAATATGTGTCCTATCCTTAAAACTATGCAATGTTAGAAATACGTATGCAATAGTTATTCTTTAAAAATTTGCAATATTGGAAATGTGAATGCAACAATTGTGTCTTAAAACATCACAATGATGGAAGTACATTGATATTGCACAATAATCAATGTTAGAAACATATTTTTGTTCTGAAAATATGTCATTCTGCACTGTAGTCAAAGATGGAAACATGTTATAATGCTAAGAAAATGCCAGATCAATATCTGAACTAATATGTAATGCTGAAAAGATGGCAGATCGTGCCAGACAGTCACTGTTGGAAACATGTTGCATTACAATGGAGAAAATGGTTGATGAGATAGTGCTCAAATAATCATTGTTTAGAAGATGCTAAGAATATGCCAAATCGTGCCCGATAGTCACTGTTGGAAACACGTTTCATTACGATGGAAAAAATGATAGATACTAGATGAGATAGTGCTCGAATAATCATTGTTTAGAAGACAATGATAAGAATATGCCAGATCGTGCCCGATAGTTACTGTTGGAAACACGTTACATTACGATGGAGAAAATGATAGATACTAGATGAGAAAGTGCTCGAATAATCATTGTTTGGAAGACAATGATAAGAATATGCCAGATCGTTCCGGATAGTCACGGTTGGAAACACGTTACATTACGATGGAAAAAATGATAGATACTAGATGAGATAGTGCTCAAATAATCATTGTTTAGAAGACAATGATAAGAATATGCCAGATCGTGCCCGATAGTTACTGTTGGAAACACGTTACATTACGATGGAGAAAATGATAGATACTAGATGAGATAGTGCTCGAATAATCATTGTTTGGAAGACAATGATAAGAATATGCCAGATCGTCCCGGATAGTCACGGTTGGAAACACGTTACATTACGATGGAAAAAATGATAGATACTAGATGAGATAGTGCTCAAATAATCATTGTTTAGAAGACAATGATAAGAATATGCCAGATCGTGCCCGATAGTTACTGTTGGAAACACGTTACATTACGATGGAGAAAATGATAGATACTAGATGAGATAGTGCTCGAATAATCATTGTTTGGAAGACAATGATAAGAATATGCCAGATCGTCCCGGATAGTCACGGTTGGAAACACGTTACATTACGATGGAAAAAATGATAGATACTAGATGAGATAGTGCTCAAATAATCATTGTTTAGAAGACAATGATAAGAATATGCCAGATCGTGCTCGATAGTTACTGTTGGAAACACGTTACATTACGATGGAGAAAATGATAGATACTAGATGAGATAGTGCTCGAATAATCATTGTTTGGAAGACAATGATAAGAATATGCCAGATCGTCCCGGATAGTCACGGTTGGAAACACGTTACATTACGATGGAAAAAATGATAGATACTAGATGAGATAGTGCTCAAATAATCATTGTTTAGAAGACAATGATAAGAATATGCCAGATCGTGCCCGATAGTTACTGTTGGAAACACGTTACATTACGATGGAGAAAATGATAGATACTAGATGAGATAGTGCTCGAATAATCATTGTTTGGAAGACAATGATAAGAATATGCCAGATCGTCCCGGATAGTCACGGTTGGAAACACGTTACATTACGATGGAAAAAATGATAGATACTAGATGAGATAGTGCTCAAATAATCATTGTTTAGAAGACAATGATAAGAATATGCCAGATCGTGCCCGATAGTTACTGTTGGAAACACGTTACATTACGATGGAGAAAATGATAGATACTAGATGAGATAGTGCTCGAATAATCATTGTTTAGAAGACAATGATAAGAATATGCCAGATCGTGCCCGATAGTTACTGTTGGAAACACGTTACATTACGATGGAGAAAATGATAGATACTAGATGAGATAGTGCTCGAATAATCATTGTTTGGAAGACAATGATAAGAATATGCCAGATCGTCCCGGATAGTCACGGTTGGAAACACGTTACATTACGATGGAAAAAATGATAGATACTAGATGAGATAGTGCTCAAATAATCATTGTTTAGAAGACAATGATAAGAATATGCCAGATCGTGCCCGATAGTCACAGTTGGAAACACATTACATTACAGTGCTGAAAATGATAGATACTAGATGGGATAGTGCTTAAATAATCATTATTTAGAAGATAATATAATGCCAACAATATGTCAGATCGTGCCCGATAGTCACAGTTGGAAACACATTACATTACAGTGCTGAAAATGATAGATACTAGATGAGATAGTGCTAGAATAATCATTGTTTAGAAGATAATATAATGCCAACAATATGCCAGATCGTGCCCGATAGTCACAGTTGAAAACACATTACATTACAGTGCTGAAAATGATAGATACTAGATGGGGTAGTGCTTAAATAATCATTATTTAGAAGATAATATAATGCCAACAATATGTCAGATCGTGCCCGATAGTCACAGTTGGAAGCACATTACATTACAGTGCTGAAAATGATAGATACTATACTAGATGGGATAGTGCTTAAATAATCATTATTTAGAAGATAATATAATGCCAACAATATGTCAGATCGTGCCCGATAGTCACAGTTGGAAGCACATTACATTACAGTGCTGAAAATGATAGATACTAGATGGGATAGTGCTTAAATAATCATTATTTAGAAGATAATATAATGCCAACAATATGTCAGATCGTGCCCGATAGTCACAGTTGGAAGCAAATTACATTACAGTGCTGAAAATGATAGATACTAGATGGGATAGTGCTTAAATAATCATTATTTAGAAGATAATATAATGCCAACAATATGTCAGATCGTGCCCGATAGTCACAGTTGGAAACACATTACATTACAGTGCTGAAAATGATAGATACTAGATGGGATAGTGCTTAAATAATCATTATTTAGAAGATAATATAATGCCAACAATATGTCAGATCGTGCCCGATAGTCACAGTTGGAAGCACATTACATTACAGTGCTGAAAATGATAGATACTAGATGGGATAGTGCTTAAATAATCATTATTTAGAAGATAATATAATGCCAACAATATGTCAGATCGTGCCCGATAGTCACAGTTGGAAGCAAATTACATTACAGTGCTGAAAATGATAGATACTAGATGGGATAGTGCTTAAATAATCATTATTTAGAAGATAATATAATGCCAACAATATGTCAGATCGTGCCCGATAGTCACAGTTGGAAGCACATTACATTACAGTGCTGAAAATGATAGATACTATACTAGATGGGATAGTGCTTAAATAATCATTATTTAGAAGATAATATAATGCCAACAATATGTCAGATCGTGCCCGATAGTCACAGTTGGAAGCACATTACATTACAGTGCTGAAAATGATAGATACTAGATGGGATAGTGCTTAAATAATCATTATTTAGAAGATAATATAATGCCAACAATATGTCAGATCGTGCCCGATAGTCACAGTTGGAAGCAAATTACATTACAGTGCTGAAAATGATAGATACTAGATGGGATAGTGCTTAAATAATCATTATTTAGAAGATAATATAATGCCAACAATATGTCAGATCGTGCCCGATAGTCACAGTTGGAAACACATTACATTACAGTGCTGAAAATGATAGATACTAGATGGGATAGTGCTTAAATAATCATTATTTAGAAGATAATATAATGCCAACAATATGTCAGATCGTGCCCGATAGTCACAGTTGGAAGCACATTACATTACAGTGCTGAAAATGATAGATACTAGATGGGATAGTGCTTAAATAATCATTATTTAGAAGATAATATAATGCCAACAATATGTCAGATCGTGCCCGATAGTCACAGTTGGAAGCAAATTACATTACAGTGCTGAAAATGATAGATACTAGATGGGATAGTGCTTAAATAATCATTATTTAGAAGATAATATAATGCCAACAATATGTCAGATCGTGCCCGATAGTCACAGTTGGAAGCACATTGCATTAGAATGCTGAAAATGATAGATGATATAGTGCTCAAATATTCATTGCTTAGAAGACAATGTATTGCTAATAGTATGTCAGATAATAATTTGAATTCAGATTTGATTTTCAAAATATGTCAGACAATGCACAACAGCCATTACTAGGACTAGAAACAAAGCTATGTTAGAAAGCTAGAGCAAAAAGTGTGTAACTATGTATAGAGCAATATTCTGATTTTGAAACAGATAAAGTTATCTTTTCCAAATAGTATAGCTATAAAATATATAAATATTCCCACTTGGGGTAAAGATAAAACGCTCCCCTGAAGACAACCAACACGAGCGTAATTAAAACGACAGCTAGTCTCAACAGGTAAGTCAAATCTATTTAAATGATATATCGCCCAACATTGTGAAAATATTTGTTTAACTGTGTCGTTAATGAATATTCGAAATGATTAAAGCAACAGCTTTGATATGGGCTTTTAAAATATTTCTAACGTAGTTTCAAATTACGAAACGAGTCAAGTATAACTGAAACTAAATGTATTGAAAAAGAATTTCTCGTCAAATTGTTTTGAATTCATTATTGGAACAGATGGAAACTTGGCAATACGAATCATAATGATCTCAAGGGGAGCTAGAGTTGATATAGACAAAATGTATAAAATTGCGACGTCGATAGTGGGTTGGATGAAATGATAATTTTCTGTTCTGATTCGAATGATAAGAATTTTGACTTTTAAAGTTTGAAAAGCACTAGCTAATTTATAAACTGTTTACTTAGAGAAATTAGAATTAAATTGCTGTAATTTGAGTCGGGAACTAAAACTAGAAACTAATTAGATTCGTTGAGAATTAAATTTTGGAAAGATGAAATAACTTCACTAATGAGAGAGTGATAAAGTTTCTAAAACTGATTTGCACTGTATTAAGCTTAGAATGAGTTTAGATAAACATGAATGTAGAATCTTCGAAATTTGGCTGAAATAAAAGTATAGAGACTGCCAGTCAATGGCTATTTAAACAGTTTTTTTTTTTTGAAAAGTTTCCGACATAAAAGAAAATAATATTACATTTTCAAAGAAAAAAAATCCTTCTTTTAATACAATATATGGCAAATAAGAAATAAATTGGCAACTTTTTTTTGCAACCCATACGCATATTTTAGAATAGCGTATTTAGAATGGAGTATAAGCATTTTTTAGAATACAATAATCTAATATATATAATTCTCTTACGTGGCTCCCAAATTTTGGCTGTATTTCTTTTCCGCCGGTGGCAACGTTTGCTTAATTTTGTTTACGTTACCATTTCTCTTATACGGCGACAAAAAAAAGCTTCATTACAACTCCCCGAATGGCAACGCTAGAAAATCGACCAGTGATTGCCGCTAAAAATGTCACATGACAAATCTAGCTGAGGTGGCTCAACATATAGCGCTTTTAAAAACGGAAACTGAAATAACCAGAGAGCATCAGCTGCGGCAATCTCATACCATTAAGCTAGGCAGAAGTGAGTAGTCTTTGTCGATAAATCTCTATTTTAGTATTTTGTCGAAAGCGCTTTTTTTTTCACGAATTTTATATATTACGAATTTATTTGACGATTTTTGATTTATATCACGAATTATACTATAGCACATTTCTAATAGGTTTAACGAATTACATGTCATTTATTTGAATTCAAATTTATTTTAATGACTTAGTATTTACTAAAAAGATGAATTTTTTAAAAAAAAGTTTTTACATGGATTTGAATGATTGTTTTGAATTCTTAGAATTTTGTGCATTTGTAATGTACCTAAGTTAGTTGAGAGCGAAGCGAGCTTGGTTTGCGAAGCAAATCACATAAGATTGCGTAGCAATTTTCGGGGGTTGGCGAGCGTTAGCGAGCAGGGGCGCAGCCCACTAGTATATTCTATATTATAATGCTTGTTCAGAGGCTTTTTTTCCTGTCTAACCGAGCTCAGTTGTCGAAGGATTAAAGATGATGAGGGAAAATTCTAAATATACTTTTAATTCGTTCTATTTTATATTCACAAAAAAGCTGATTGTCAATATTGTCTATTCTGAAAAATGTTGGCATACAATAATCCAGTCACAATTTAAGATACAAGATGTGGTATTTTAGATTCTCTATAAATTTTTTCTGATAAAATCATACCAATGCGATTTTGTAATCAGTGTAATTATCTGTTTTAGTATTCGTTTTGACATTTTTTGTCTGCTTGCTGATTGTAATTGATTGTAATTGTAGTTGATTGACGTAATTGATTTTAAAGTTTATTTTTGAAAAATCTAAATAGGTTTTCCTTGAAACTGTAGTAAAATTAAATTTTAAAAAAATCTGAAAATTGACAAATGTTTAGTTTTAAATGTCTTACTCAAAAAATCACGTAATTTTATTGCTTTTCAAAATCTATAGAAGTTCTAAAAAGTAGTATTTCTTCTAATGAGAAACTTTTCCTAATCTCAAACGAATCGTGTTGCGAAGTATAGTGCTGAACTGTCGAATGACAATATATCACAAAAAGTTTGTAATTGCAAAAAAGCATTTAAAAAAAAATGAAAATCAAGAAAGTTCAGGAAAACCTACAGAAAAATAATAAAGATTTAATAAAAAACGATATTTTAGTAAGAAAATATTTTTTTAAAAAGTACTTTCAGAAGATACCCCAAGAAAAAAGAAGTGTGGTCAAAACACCAAAAGGCTTGATAAATTTTACCAATACACTTTGGTTATGATTTTTGGTAAAATTAACAATAAAATATGGTTTTATAAAATGGGATAAAATTTGGTAAATGTTGTAAAATTTAGTTAAAATCACCAAATTACAAAATTAAATTGCAGAAATTTAAAATTACCGAATAGTAAAATAAATGACAGTTCTGGAGAACTTTTTGGTAATTTTATCATGATACCTTACAGCATGGCATTAGAAACATTTTATTAAATGTCCTTTTCTGTTTCGTATTTCTCACTAAATGTGTATTAATCAGAATTATAAGTTGGAAAAACAAAAATTCTGATAAGCCGTTACCATATGAACCGAAAAATATTCACAATTACCATAAATCACGATTACCAAGCAGTAAATAAGTTGCAATCAGTGTAAGCTTCAGTGTAGATGCTTTCAGTGTAAGCTTTGTGTTAAACTGTGCTGAGTCAGGAGATGTATATAAAATATTGAATGCCAAGTTGTAAAACATTAATTAAAAATTAACTTTTTCGCACTTTTATAAAATAATCATTTTAATTAAAATAATCATTTAAAATAACCATTTAAAATAATCATCTAAGAGCATTCAGCCAGTTTTTTTAGAAGCCAAGAATTAATTGCAATTTAACCAAAATTATTAAGTCGATAGAATTGAAAAACAATAAAAAGTTTTGGAATCTTTGTTTTAAAATCAGTTCATGGTTCGAAACAAAAATGGTAGCCCAGCGATCAAGGAGTTGAACCTCCTTGTAACATAAATATAATATCAAATTATTAAATAATATAATTGATACTATAAAAAATTATACAATATACATTATTTAATAAAATGTACTAATTTCTAAATTAATAAGCAATAGATATCAAAATTTGATTGCTCATGGGCTTCCGTAGTATTAAAATTAATCGTAATTTTCATAACTAATTTTCTAATTTTGTTTAATCTTTTTTTTTTAGCTAGTCTAATCTCTAATAAAAATAGAGGGTAGCACAATAATTTCTAAATCATAACTTGAAACGATTCTGCAATGTTTGGGAGACATTTCAAGAACGTATATGAAACGTTTTATGCTTAGCAGTAAAACGTATGCTTCCAGGTTTTAGTAAATTCTTACGCTTCAATATAAATAAATAGAAAAAATATTGAAGATTTAAAATGTTTTTGTATATTGCAATGTATTAAGGGATTGTAAATGTTTCTGTTTTAAGGGATTGTTCTACTTTTACATGAAACAGTTTGTTACATTGTGCATAATAATACAAAAAAGCAAAATCTTTGTTTTATTGAAATGTATTAATCTGATACCTTTTTTCAGTATAATGTCAAATAATACAACTGAGCCGCGATGGCTCAGGGGACAGAGTGTTCGAATGAGCGTTCTAATGTGGTGAACCGGGGTTCGATTCCGGGGATGGCTGGTCGATACGAATTCCGCATCCGGCTTGCAATGAACCATAGCCACCGAGAGTGAAGGCCTCTCAGTAGATTTGTAACGTCATCCTCTGACGGGTTAGCGAAGCATAAGATAACGCGGTATTCAGGTTTGTATTAAGAGAAAACTATAATAAATAATTCAAACTTTTGAGCCACGTAATATATTTTTGCCTCAGCTAATTTAATAGCACTTAAATTTTTTTTCAAGTGGTGAATTTTTAGCTTTTTCAGTTATTTTTAAAGTTATAACTCAATAAAATGAACCTGTAGGACTTCTTGATGCTTTTCAATAGAAATGAAGAAAGCAAATTTAATAAGAAATTTTTCACTTTTAATTTTTAAATCTTGATTCCTTATAACTGTTTTTAATATCAAAAGAATAAACCTTATTTAAGTGTATAATTTACTATTTTCTAATATGTAATTAAACTTCATATATTTGAATAAGAAATAATACATTTTAATAATGAAACGGTTACGAGACAAATAAAAATATGTTATATCATGGCAAAACAAATAAGAGACAAATAAAGAAATAATAGTTTTATTGTCACATTTCTGAAGTTTTTATTTTACATATACTCTTCCAGACTTATAAAATAAGCATTAAATTTGGGATAAAATGAGAATTATATATAACTTAGATCTCTGGAGCAAACTCAAAATTCATTTATCCTTAAGATTGCAAAAATCTAAATTCAAATTTTATTTATTTTTTCTTAAAAAAAAGGACATATACTCTTCCAGACTTATAAAATAAACATAAAAATGGGAATAAAATGAGAATAGTACATATAATCTGGAGAAAACTCAAGATTTATTTATCTAAGATTGCAAAAATTTAAATTTATTTAAAAAAAAATAGAACATATACTCTTTCGGACTTATAAAATGAACATAAAAATTGGAATAAAATGAGAATAGTACATATAAGCTGGAGCAAACTCAAAATTTATTTACCCTTAAAATTGCAAAAATCTAAATTTAAATTTTATTTATTTTTTTAAAAAAAAAATAGTGTTTCTTTTTTAGTTTTAGTATAGATCATTATATGGTAGTTCAAAAAATAATAAAGAAAATAATAACATAACAATTTAATAATATTTTTTTGTTGCCAGATTTGTACAAAAATATATTACAAGGAGGAAATATTGATTGGATAATTATAGGGAGAAAAACATATTCTAAGAAAATAGAGAAGATTTTTTAATATGAACAAACTACTTTGAATATTAATTAAAAAGTTGTCTATTATATTCTAATATATACACACTAGCAAGTAACGGCAGAATTTTAGATTGGTTAGCTTCGTGGGGAAAATTACAATGTTCGGGCTATATATATATATATATACATATTTTAAATATATATATATATATATACATGCCTTTCACAAAATGAGGGAGAAAATGATACAGAACGAAACAGTTTCAGGTGCGAGTTTTAAAACGAATTCAACATAGTAAATAAAATATATTAGTTTACAGAACTGTCCTTAATTGGTATGAAATGTTAATTGTTAAAATAGTAAAAAAAAATTTTTAAGGTATCAGCACAAAGATAACAAAAGATAACACAAATACGATTCATCTGTATTCGAAAGATTCATACCATATGAATCAAGAACAACAGTTTCATTAATATTCATTAAAATAATAACATACAAAACTTAAAATGGCTACTAACAATGAATCAAATTCCTTTTTTATTAATATAATCTAATGTACTACCGGAGTTTTTTTTTTTCAAGTATGAATATTTATGAAGTTTTACTCATATGATCGTAAGCTATCGTTAAGAATAAATAAGCTTCAAATGCCAATCAACATTGCTATTAATTTTTCTTTCTTTTAAAAGTATAAAACTAAAGATTCTTTACTAGTTTTTTTAAATAATATAAATGTTAACTCTTAATGACATCTTATATTTGTTTATATATACATTTAAACACGACAAATGATGTTTAAATTTGTTTTATTCCACGTTTTGCAAAAGCACGAATGTTAGTTTCATATTCTAATGTTTGCCAACAATAAGCAATACCTAAAGCAATGTAATTCTTAAATACAATTTATTTCAATATTTAATTAAAAAGCTTATTATTAAGTCTGCAAAAACGAATACTAAAACATGAAAGATAAATAACACTTACTCGACTATTAACGGTTATTTGATAACTGTCTCGTTTGGTAGAATTAATCCATTTTTTTCTTTTTAAATTTCCTCATTTTTAGGAAACCTAAATACTGATATTTTAGGCACATTTTTGTAGTTCCCTTTACATCTTGGAACTACACACGATTATTTTAAATCGTTTAAAAGGACACATCCGACGGACAAACAACACTGCTATTCAATGAAGGACAAATATTTGAAATTGGCGGCTAATCACATATCCCCACAGAATGTGACGTCACTAAAAGACCTTGATGATCTCGACGGCCTTATTTCTCGGTGGCTATGAATGAACCCCAGGGTACTGACGTGAAATATGCTCAGTGGTAGACGGATCATGGGTTAGAATCCCTTTACCGTCAGGCAAACCGTGGGAGGTTCTCGCGGTCTTCCTCTCCATGTAACGCAAATGGGGGTTAGTTCCATCAAAAAGTCTTCCACGAAGGTAAATTTCTCCCAATACTTAATCCAGGAGTTCCCTTGTCTTCTGGATTGGATTCAAAATTACAAGACTACGGAGTTGAACATTAGTAGTCGTGAATCCAAAAATTGGGTCGGCTGTTCAACGACGGTTATAAAAAAAATATTAATACAACTGGTTTTGCTACTTATCTGCCTATTTTATTTCAAAATTATAGCACGCTTAATTTAAGTCTTAATACCAAAAAAAAAAAAAAAATAGTTAATAATAAAAAATATTAAAATCTAGCAATAAATTAAAAAAAATATTAAAATAATCATTATATTTTTGATATCTTTTGATGAGAAACACTTCAAAGGGAGAAAATGAATTATGAAAATATTCCATCGAGAATTCATTCTTTATTTCTTTTCGCTTTTGCATTACACGTATTCAATTTCTAGTTTCTGACGACATGTAAGGAAATACACATTTGTTTAACCATTTATTCTAAAAATTTGAAGAATGAATAAGCATTGTTCTTTTCGTTCCATTACATTTTCAGAAATATTTTCCAATGTTTATCTTTTTTGATAAATATCTGAATAAGCAAAAGATTAATGAAAAAAAATACGTCTTTTATTCATCTAATAAAGTTTCATGCGCTCAAATGTCAATTTCCTCAACTGAATACAAATTGTCTCTGAATAAATTGATTCAGTTCAAGCCCTTCGGGATTTTAATAGTTAAAATTGTTATTGTATTGTTGACGTTAATTAATCGATCCGTAATTTAACTAATTAGCACTTATAAACGCAATATAATAATCCCAATTCGTTATGTAATTGTCATTCTGAATCTCACGTATTTCACTTCACGTTTCATTTTTGTTCCTTGACCTTTGAACTTGCTGAAATAATGAATTGGGTATACTATGACCTACGTCACAGGCCGTGTTATTCCTACGTATTTCAGTTCATCGTACATTTTTGTTCCTTGACCTTTGAACTTGCTGAAATGATGAATTGGGTATACTATGACCTACGTCACAGGCCGTGTTATTCCTACGTATTTCAGTTCATCGTACATTTTTGTTCCTTGACCTTTGAACTTGCTGAAATGATGAATTGGGTATACTATGACCTACGTCACTGGCCGTGTTATTCCTACGTATTTCAGTTCATCTTACGTTTTTGTTCCCTGACCTTTGAACTTGCTGAAATGATGAATTGGGTACACTATAACCTACGTCACAAGCCGTGTTATTCCTACGTATTTCAGTTCATCTTACGTTTTTGTTCCTTGACCTTTGAATTTGCTGAAATGATGAATTGGGTACACTATAACCTACGTCACAAGCCGTGTTATTCCTACGTATTTCAGTTTATGTTACATTTTTGTTCCTTGACCTTTGAACTTGCTGAAATGATGAATTGGGTATACTATAACCTACGTCACAAGCCGTGTTATTCCTAGGTATTTCAGTTTATGTTACATTTTTGTTCCTTGACCTTTGAACTTGCTGAAATGATGAATTGGGTATACTATAACCTACGCCACAAGCCGTGTTATTCCTATGTATTTCAGTTTATGTTACATTTTTGTTTCTTGACCTTTGAACTTGCTGAAATGATGAATTGGGTATACTATAACCTACGTCACAAGCCGTGTTATTCCTACGTATTTCAGTTTATGTTACATTTTTGTTCCTTGACCTTTGAACTTGCTGAAATGATGAATTGGGTATACTATAACCTACGTCACAAGCCGTGTTATTCCTAGGTATTTCAGTTTATGTTACATTTTTGTTCTTTGACCTTTGAACTTGCTGAAATGATGAATTGGGTATACTATAACCTACGTCACAAGCCGTGTTATTCCTAGGTATTTCAGTTATGTTACATTTTTGTTCTTTGACCTTTGAACTTGCTGAAATGATGAATTGGGTATATTATAACCTACGTCACAAGCCGTGTTATTCCTATGTATTTCAGTTCATCTTACATTTTTGTTCCTTGACCTTTGAACTTGCTGAAATGATGAATTGAGTATACTATAACCTACGCCACAGACCGTGTTATTCCTACGTATTTCAGTTCATCTTACATTTTCGTTCCTTGACCTTTGAGCTTGCTGAAATGATGAATTGGGTATACTATAACCTACGTCACAGACCGTGTTACTCCCACTAAATTTAACCCTGTAAATGGCATTTTCAGCAAGCCTGACTTCTAGCAACAAATAAGCATTAAACTAAATGTGTTGTTACACATCGCCAGGTTGGAACTGTATTAGTCTAGTTCTTTTTTAGATAATTCATTTTGTTGTTTTATCTAAGTTTACGTATTTAGTAAGCATATTTAAAACTCAATTTATTAATAAAACTAAAAGATAAATGCTATTCCAAGTAAAATTTTCGAATTAGAAGTAGCTGTGTTTCTTTCATATTACACGCACCTAATTGTATTCATTAAAGCATAGAACACAGTAGATAAGTGTGTCAACATTTATTAAAAAATTTTTTTCAAGCCATTCTGGCGCCATCTATCAATGAATATTAAAGTTGAGACAAAAAATAAAACATTTCTATTTCTCAAAAATGTTTCTAAATACACAACAAAACTTTTATATTTTTAAACACTTTGCTTCGAAATTTCTAAAAGCTTAAGTAAACTATATTTTGATGAATAATTTTTTTTTTATTATGAAAATTATGCTGTGTATAAGAATGCTTTGCTGTTACATAAGGTTGCATTGAAATTCAATCTATATGCACGGAGAAAATATAATTCTAGTAAAAGTTTCGTACTGTACGGTAATGACATTTCTGGTAAAAAAAAACAAACAACATAATTCTGGTTCATGAAACCAATATATACGGTAGTTAAATCATTCATTTAGTAATTTTTCCGTTTATATTATAACAATTAACTGGACATTCAAGTTTTTGAAATTATAGTTCTTATCACGGCAAATTTAGTAAAAAATACAAAACTGAAAAGTAAATTTAACCAAATAAATGGTTTTTATACCATGCTCCAAAGTATCATGATAAAATTACTGAATTTTTTATGCTAACCACATTTTATTACATAAAACTATATATTGTATTGTTAATATTACCAAAATCATTACAAAAGCGCTTCGGTAAAAATTACAGAGCTTTTTGATGTTCCCATAGAGCGGTAAATTTTACCATATTCAGGTAATTTTGCCAATATATTTTTTTTCCCTGTGTAGAAATCTTGTAGAAATCCCTGTGTAGAAATCCCTGTGTACTTACAAATGAAAAACAAACTAAGAACAAGTACAAAAAATACAAATAACAAGTACAACGAATACAGTTAGAACACAATTTCCCTTTTATTAAGATCAATTCCATTTCAAAGAGAGTCTATATCTAATCTTAAATTTACCAACTAATGTCAGCTAAATTTGCCAACTAACTGTAGACGATATTTTAAGTTATAAAATAGAAAACTAAATGAAGTTTCTCTGAATTCTTTTTCTTTGAAAGGATTTTTACAATAGTTTGGTCAGGATAGGAATCTGAAATTATGCCTCCTACATTAATTTAACTTTTTAGTTACCAAATCTGAAAACTTTTGCATGCAGATATAAAACTTTTTAAACCAAAAATAAATTTTTACTAAATATATATACATATTTTATTGAATATTATATTTTATGACGATAGAAAAAGTTGTATTAAGAGATCTATAATTTTTAAAACATTTTGAACTATTTACTTTAAATGAAGAAAAAAATCCAAAATTTAAACTAAATCTATCGAACACAAAGTTTTTGAAAAAGAAATTTCCAAAAATGACGCATTTTTAAATTTTCATTTCCCAAGAACTATTCGCCTAATTCCATTCAAATTTCATTAAAAATAGTTTTTTGAATCTTTAAAATTGCTTCTTAAAAGGCGAATATTCCAGCATTCGATCAAAAGTTATACCGAATTTCTACTTTTTATTTTGCTTACACTGTTTGAATTTTCATTCTAAATATACGGTAAAATAACCAGCAACAGTCTGTCCACCCGATTAACCATAAAGTTAACGGTAAAGAAAAATTTTCACCTTTACAGTGTTGAAACCGTTTACAACTATTAGAGTTCAAAAGTCATTAATGCAAACATTAAACCTGAATGGTTGAAAACCGTACAGGTATCCATTCATTCAACTAGCATGGTTTCATTCAACCATTTGCAACTTTCAACCATTTACATTTACAACTAGCATGGTTTCAACCATTTACAACTAGCATGGTTTCAAAATCGTAAAATAGTAATATAATTGCACATTGGAGCGAGGCTTTTCGTTAGGTAATGGAGATAAAGGAGTTAGATTGTGGTTGAGTTGTGTGATGTAAAATATGTGGAAAGTGATTTAGTTAGTTTGTCTTGTTCTTTCACCTATCGTAAGAGACGGGAAACATTAGACTTTTTTTGGGGTTAGGCAGCTTTAATGCCATCTATGCTTGAATGGGAGTATCGTATTGTAATAGTCCAGAGTCACAAACAGGGGAGTACAAGACACTGGAAGCTCTTCGTGTGCTGAACGGAATGGAGAAAACATTGTGTTGGGATTCGAACTTCCATTCCATCGGCCATGAGACAGATAGATAAGCTCTCTTGGCTATGATATGGACCCAACTGCAAAGAGCTGAGTAGCTTCACTAGGTTGCCATATTTCGCGCAATAAAATTCTGTTGTTTAACCGCATTAGGCGAAATCAGTTAATAAACGGTTTTTCTCACAGTTAGAAGTTTGAATACCATCTTATTTATGGCCATTTAGCGGTTTTTTATGAATACAGTTAAATAACATTTAAAAAATAGTTATTTAGCCAATTTTTTCCCGAGGAATTTCTGACAGTGTTCTTTACATCTCACTATCTTTCTATCTGTAGGATTTCGAATATTGCATCGAGAAATATGTAAATTTGTGTATGTTTGTGAATTTCATCTATGTTTTTTTTTGAAAATTAATATTTATAACAGGATCCTTCTGGTATTTGAATAAAATAATAGTATTTTTATAGAATAAAAAAGGTGAGACAAAATTTGACTTTTACTCTCTACTCGAGTTAAAAAGATCGATAGCTCCTAAAAATAAAGATTTAAACCTAAGAATAGCCAGTCAAGTGACGTATTTGATAAGGTAACTGCCACATCCTTCACATAAGTGTTTCTTCAAAGAGGAGAAATCCCCCCCTCCGTTTGATTTAAGACCATCTCACCTCTACAATTCATTCCCCTTTTTAGATAATAATTTCTTTAACAACAAAAAATTATGTCCGCGTGTATTTGTTTAAAATACGTCAGAAGCTTGAACTGGGGTAACAGAAAAATTGAATTTAAACAGGCCTTCGTATAATTAGCTTTCATTTTTATTTTATATATGAATTATTACCACGCTCAGGGCTGTAGTGAGCGATAGATTTTAGGGGGAGGGGGAGCGAAATACAAAACTATTCGACTGAAATTCGCTTTAAATACAATTAATGGACCGTAGAGAGCGATAGATTTCAGGGGGAGGGGGAGCGAAATGCAAAATTATTCGACTCAAATTCGCTTTAAATACAATTAATGGGCCGTAGTGAGTGATAGATTTTAGGGGGAGGGGGAGAGAAATGCAAAATTATTCGACTCAAATTCGCTTTAAATACAATTAATGGGCCGTAGTGAGCAATAGATTTTAGGGGGTGGGGGAGAGAAATGCAAAATTATTCGACTCAAATTCGCTTTAAATACAATTAATGGGCCGTAGTGAGTGATAGATTTTAGGGGGGGGGGAGCGAAATGCAAAATTATTCGACTCAAATTCGCTTTAAATACAATTAATGGGCCGTAGTGAGCGATAGATTTCAGGGGGAGGGGGAGCGAAATGCAAAATTATTCGACTCAAATTCGCTTTAAATACAATTAATGGGCCGTAGTGAGCAATAGATTTTAGGGGGAGGGGGAGAGAAATGCAAAATTATTCGACTCAAATTCGCTTTAAATACAATTAATGGGCCGTAGTGAGTGATAGATTTCAGGGGGAGGGGGAGCGAAATGCAAAATTATTCGACTCAAATTCGCTTTGAATACAATTAATGCGCCGTAGTGAGCGATAGATTTCAGGGGGAGGGGGAGAGAAATGCAAAATTATTCGACTCAAATTCGCTTTGAATACAATTAATGCGCCGTAGTGAGCGATAGATTTCAGGGGGAGGGGGAGCGAAATGCAAAATTATTCGACTCAAATTCGCTTTAAATACAATTAATGGGCCGTAGTGAGCTATAGATTTTAGGGGGAGGGGGAGAAAATTCCAAATTATTCGACTCAAATTCGCTTTAAATACAATTAATGGTCAATTTAAAAAATCTCCTAGATTTTTAATTATTTCAAATTTTATATTTTATAATTTTATATTTTTTTAATAATTCATTTAAAATGATATATTACTATTGGTAATTTTAAAAAAATTGGTTTGAAACTCTCAAGTTTTCCCTTGTAAACTTCGAACATATCTGCGTAAAAATAGTACTTCAATAAAATGAACAAAACATGATATAAAAGAATTACATTTATAGTTAAAAAAAACACCTTGTTCTTTCAATTAATCAAAAATCAATGTGATTTGAAGAATTAAAGTTAAAGGAGGGGGAAGAAATGTTTTTAGTCATGGCGCTGTTTAGTTATGCGTTGACAAAAAACTGATAAATTTTCAAAAAACAATTTCGTAAAAACGCAAAATCAAATTTATACAGAAATGCTTGCGCTCATCAGTCCAATCAAAAGCAAAAAATTCATGACGCACACAAAAAAAAAAAAGTTGATTACAATATAGACCTAGGTAGAGGAAAAAATAATAATTGTTAAATATTTTCATCTGAGGCCAATTAGCCATATGAAAAATCTATCGATTTACCTATTGATAGGCTGACTTTTGTTTTTAAATAATGCAGCTGTGACAAAAGAAAAGCAAAAAGAAAAAAAATATCGAAAAAACAAACTTTTCAAGTGAACTGAAAAATAAATAAAACAATTTCATCTATGTCACACCGAAACCAAAGTGAGCCATTATTACATTTAAAAAGAGAAATTTTTTGTTCTTCTTCTTTTTAGTTTATTTGACTTTTTTTTAAAAAACAATTAAGTAAATAATAATTTCATCGTAGTTTGGACAAGAAAACAGTCAATAACAAATTGAAATTTGAGATAAATCAAAGGCCTATCAACGTTTTTTTCTTCACATTTATGCTTCAAACAAGCCAGCAAAGTAAAAGCTTACTATCAGAGATTATTCATTCTAAGATAATTTTAGTTTTACGTAATTCTTAAAATCCGTTACTAGTTTTAAATCTGTAACCATAGAAAAAATGTCATTGTTAAATTGAGCTTTCGAAAAGAACAATTTAAGCAAGTTAAATAGGAATCGAAAAAATAATCATCTAATTTAAACAATAAATACAATATCTATTCAAACATTCGGAGGGCTTGCGAATGTTCCATACATCCATATTTATAAGTCTAACTCAGTGTCAAAAGCAGAAACGTATCACTGAAAAGACACACGCCAGCCTTCACGAAAACTGGGGCGCAGCGGGTGGGGACGCCCTATTACTTAACTCTTCAAAACTCTTTCCCCCCCACGCAATAGAAGCTTTCCACCGTAATTGATCATCAAATTCAGTTGACGTTTCGAGTTGTATTGTGTTAAGGTTCCCTGGAACTTGTATTGCAATTTGCATAATTTAGCTCATTTTTTAGAAGTGGGCCAGGAGTATAGAAGTTTTTTTCTCTGTGCGCTCTCATGGCGAAAGGGGAAATTTTTTGTATGGCATGCACATTTCCCAGATGGTGCGAACGTAAATAGATTATTCATGAGTTCTCGCACGTGGATTTTAATTCGATTTTGAGATTTGATTTTGCTTTGTTTACTTCACTTCATAGATATCCGTGAGCAGACGATTTTTTTAAAAATAAATTTTAGGAAGTGGCAGACGATAGTAAAACCGTTTTATGCGAAGAATAGTTAGCTTTTAAAAGTGTTCTATATATTTTAATTTTAAATTCTTCTTACATGTGAATTTTAATAATTGAATAAATTAAACTTTTACAGAAACGGTATGCTTTTTTTAAAAAAAAATCATGCAAAATATATAATTCATAAGTTTTTACACTTAGAATTTAATTCATTTTGAGATTTTATTTAGTTTAGTTTTCTTTTTTATGATTCTCAAATTTATAGCAGACGATTTTTTTTCTTCAAAAATATTAGGAAATGGAAAACAATATAAGATGCCTAGGCTTATCTAAAAGAATGGGATACCTGCAAGTGACGTAGTGTGGGTATCTCGATCCTGATTGGTTATTGAAACGTGTGCTTTTGTTTACGCTAGCAACTGTTCTTTTTATTCTACTTCGAGGAGGCCAAGCCTGTCAAGTACCAATTCTCTTAAGTAACGCAGCCTATAATCGTTCACAAATATTTCAATTCTACCACTATATAATAACACAAAGACAGGCACGAAGCCATGTAGAACACAAACAAACTTATTATGCATCGAAGTTGCCAGGTACACAAAACAAAAATATATAACAGTTACAATTAAATACATGAACGAATAATAAATTACAGTTAAGTAAAAGAAGTAGACTAGAAAGAATTATATTTCAACAAATTTGATTTGCTATACGGCTTTCGATTTAATCAACTCAAAGTTAATTAATATTTTAAGTTATGTAGAGAGACTTAGCTCAACTTTAATACTCCATATTGCTGATGAAGATTAGCTGGTGCTGACGTCACAGGTCACATGCATGGGTATTGGTTGTCTTCTTCTTCTTGGAGTGCAAGTACCCAATTTTGGGTATCAATAGCAATCCAGAGAATTCAACTTTCAAATTTCAGATTTGTGAGTTTTAATAATTAGATAAAATAATTTTTTTTCTAAAAGGATTTGTTTTTCAAAAGGTTTTAATGTAAAATTTATAACTGAAGCCTGTTTATGAGCAAAGTTTAAATCAACTTTGAGATTTTACTTTGTTTTGTTTACATTTTATATTTCTCTTATTAATATCAGCTCAATAAACAGATGATTATGTTTTCGAAAACTGCAGAAATTTTCCATGCATCTTTGACAAAAATGAGAAAATATTAAAAAATCAACAGTAGTGTATAGTATATGTAAATGTATAGTAGTTTATCAATAGTAGTAACTTCGAATGTATTTTAATAATTAGAAATGAATTAAACGTTTGATAATATTATTCTCTATATATCCTCTCTTTTTTTAAATACTTTCATTAAAATTATCTATATGAGTTTCATGATTTATTTTCCTTCTTTCATTTCTTATTTTTAATATTTTTGCTATATATATGGTATACGTGTATTTGACTTTAGTTTGCCTAAATGTTACAAAATAGCAGTTTGTATTAGAAATGCTTCTGAAAGGTATGAAACCATTTTTTTAAGAATGTAAATTTTCTAGCATAAAAAACAGAGTTTTATTTTTAAAGCGTGTTAATTAATAAAAAGAACCGATAAATGTAACTTAAAAAAATTTTTGATAATTATAAAATAATAGTCAAAAACTTTTAAAGTTTATTTGGATTAAAAAAGAATTTTTAATTAGAACTTTAATTATGTTTCTTTACACTCCCATTAACCGAAACAGTTTTTCAAACTAATCTTAATTTTTTTCTTACATTTCAATTACAGAAAAACTAAACAAAAGACGCTTATGGAAATAAAATCAAAGTTCAGACACTATATACTTTTCTTGAATTAAACTTGTCATCCTTGAACTTTAAAATTAAACTTAAAACATACGTTTTGAGATAGAAATTCGTTAAAATTACATTAAAAAGTTTACTTAACTAAAATCAAACGACTCCAAAAATTTTTTTTATTCTTTTATTTAAGAAAATAGTTAAAACTATAATTGAGATTTTTATATAAATGACAAGATTATTTGTAAAGTCGCTTGCTTGAAAAATTGATAACTTTCACTAATTCTTGAATTTTTTTTTAATATGACAAGGTGTATTAAAACGATTTTCTTTTAGAGATAATAGTTTTGCGTAGAAGCAGTTAAGATATCAGTTATTCCCAGCATAGAATAATCCCATTTTTGCATTTCCAAGTTTAAAAAAAAAAAAAAAAAAATTGCTGCACCCGCATAGTATCGTGGTAGTTTATTTTAAGTTGAGTAAAATTTTAGATTAATGAGCAAAGCATAGTGAGGGATTTTTAGTGGGTTAGTATAGTACTTTAATGTAGTTGATGCTACATTTACAACAGTAAAGCTTGTGGCAGCAAACGAATTGCTATGTGGTTGCATTAGGCGAATGTTATTATGTTGCAAACATATCAATTTGTTCCCAAGAAATATTACCGGAAGTAAAAATAGTAGCTTTTAATTATTTATACTTCACGCTTGTAGTTTTGAAATCAGAAAATCGTTAATTACCAGCACATTTTGAGAAGATAATAGTTAACTCTACGTGGAGCGCATAGCAAAAAGAAATTGCAAAAAAAGCATTTTGGCATCAGTAATGGTTTTAAGGTACCCGTTAATAGGTACTCCTTATTTGTACTATTGTTACTAGACAGAAGTTTAATCTATGGATAACATACTTTACAGTTTTTAACGAATGTTTTGTGTCTTATGTAAAACAAGTGCAATCTCATTCAAATCATAAATACCTATACAATTTTTTGAATAAAATTTAAATTAATGCTATTTTGTCTCTTACTGTTCTTCTAATAATATTAAATAATTAATTTATAATACTATTAAATAACAGTAAGATTTCTTTTTATAAATTTGAACTTTGTAAAAAAGAAAAAAAAAAACATTTGCTCAGCGTAGAATGCATAGTAGTGAAGCGAAAATTGTGTAAGTAATCAGCTTTGAATTTAGTTTATGACAAATATGAGTCTATAAATTTAAAACTGATCAAGTCAATATTACAAAAATTTTGTTAAAATTCCAACAAAAATAAAATGAACATGTACATTTTATTTATTCATTTTGCACATACACTATAGAAAAAAAAATCTTTATAAAATTAAAGTTTTGTGCAAAAAATTTACCCAAGCAGGAGTGCTGAATCAAACAATGCACTTTAATCTAGGGTTTAAAATTAGAACAAAAATTTAAAATGAATAAAGAATTCCTTTGTTTACTATGAATACTTAATACCTAGCGCGAAATAACTTCTCCAGGTCGCCTTTAGAGACCGAATTATTAGTTCTGGCCAGTAAATCTTATAAAATGTCGTGTTTCAAATCGAATTACCACATTTTCCCCCAGAGTTGTGAGTTTTTTGATAAGAAATATTCAAAATGGGGAGATTTTTAATATTCATCAGATTAAATATGTTAAGTTGCGCATCACAGAAACATGACAACAGATGAAAAAAACGTCTCTGCTCGTTTTCGACGCCTTGGATTGGCGTTCCAAAAAAAAAAAAAACATTCTTGAATTTGAGATAAAGGTTATAAAGAAACTCTCCATGAAGCTAAAACCCAAATCTCTTTAATGAACAAATGGATGCCGTGTTACTAAACTGGGCAAAAGTCAAGTGTATGTCCGCTTCACTAACAAACATTGACTTAGGTACAGGAGAAGTTTATCGGTGAAGAATATTCAGCAATATTCTCGAATGCGCACCAGATGAAGATATTTTTGTGCTATTCCTACCAATGGTCACAGTTTCATGTGAGAGAGGCTTCAGCTGTCAAAATAGGCTGAAAACAGCTTACGGAAACGTTTCGAAGACTGACACACTTGATATGTTATTCAGAATTTCTATAAATTGATCCCCAACAGAGTCTGATGTTAGGCCTGAAATTGAGAAATGGTAATTTAGACTCGAAAGCCAGTTATATAGAAACATGAAGTGTTAAAAACATTCGAACATTCATGATGTCTTTTTATTATTATTATTATTATTTTTTGCATTTTGATGACTGTAGTTTCCTGTTGTTACTCATTGCACTTGCCAATACCAGCAAGTCTACTTTGGGAAACCAAGCGAATTTAAAGCAGAGGGGTGCGTTTTTTTGTTTTTAAGTGGCGCCATCTATGACTTAAAATTCAGTTTCAGCTACACACACGTCACAGCCCGTTTATAGGGAGGACCCATTCATTCATCCACGGATAGTAATGTTTGACCTGAACCAGGGTACGACCAATCTCAATTCAGTACCTTTCGAAGGATTAATTTGTTATGGGAACTTGGGAGACTTTGCGACCCCGACAGGTTTAGCGTGCACCAATCACCATTTAATAATTTTAATGACTTTTAATGTTATGGGGATAACATGAGAAAGCACTGAAATTTGTTTTGAACTAATACCAGTAATAAATGTGCTTTAGGTTTTCATTTTCTACAATCTCTTACCGCTATGTTTATCTAAAAGTTCTTTATAGTATTATTTTTCTTGAAAATAGAGGCGAGCAAAAATTTTAGTGTGGCTAGTATTTCAGAATTGAAACTATATTTACTGCATTATGCACTATAAATGGAGTTGGGTAGTAATGAACTTTTAAAACTTTAAAAAAAATATTTTTAAACTTCTACGTACTAAACTGTTTTTCTGCAAAATCATTTTTGAACTTGATGAAATGAATATTTTTACCTAGATGTACTGTAGTACATAAAAATTTTACTTTTCCAATGAAAATGGAGATACTTTTCTAAAACATAAACTGAAAATTTATCCTTCCAAAGTTTCAATTTGCTTCGGAAACTCTCAAAGTATATTTTTGAAATAAAAACATATTTTTATTTCCTTGGGGGAAAATACATGTATGCCAATAAGGTAATTTAAGAAATTCTGTTTTGAAAAAAATAAAGTCTAAAAGCGAGATAGAATTGAAATAAATAAAAAAAATGCAAAAACAACTGCAGAAAATAAATAAGGAATTGCGAATGTTGTCTTTTCTGCATTTTATATGAAAACGTTAGACCTGACCTTTTCAAAAATCCCCTCTTTCTGAGAATATTCATCAATTTCGTTTTTTGTTTATCGTCTGCTTTTTAAGTATAAATGAAAAAACAGACGATACATACGGTTATGCAACATAGAAACTGAGTAACAAGAGTGGAGAAATCTTCTTCAGAATTCCATGTCTGAAATACTACTTTCAAAAAAAGTTAGTAGTGAGTTCTTTAAAAGGTAAGGATAATCCAAAACATTATCTTTTATTTTTTTCATCTTGATATCGACTATGGGCTTTCTTCCTTTGTTTGCTGAAAGATAGCGGATTACTCGTATCAGAGTTCTTTATTTCCATCTCTTTTGAGTATTGGATCTATCCATCTGGGTTGAGTTGTTCGTCTTCTGCTCTTGTCTGAAGAATATTTAAGAAGGGAAGTTGTAATTTACTTAATGGCAGTCGTCAAAGGGAAAATGATATTTTATTGAAAGAAAATAACTTTCTTTACTTCCTTCGATATTGGTAAGAAGAAGATTATTTTATCTAAGAATCGTTTTTTTTTGTGACTTTTAAGGAGTTATTTGTCTCTACCCCCCTTATTTTTGAGAACTTTTCGCTTTTATTTGTGTATAGGTAATCTTCCAGAATTCCGATTTACTTTAAAAATAGAAACACAACAGTTTTTTTTCTTTAAATTTCATAAGGATCGCCGTTGTAAAATGAATCTGCTGGTGATGGCTTTCAACAATTTAAACTGCTGCTTTCATTATGTCTACAGATGAACAGAAACCAAATGAAAGCAATAGTTTTAATAATTATAAGGTCACCAAGAGACTCGTTTTAGAAACGAACCCAACCATAAGCATTGGCTATTTTAAAAACAGTTTAATTTACAGCATAAAAATAACTAATGTTTAATATTGGTGACAAAAAGATGAATAACATTATTTTTATTAATTGACATGCATAAAAAATTTACATTCCTATCCTAATGTTTAGTTCAAGGTTTTTTAAAAAGTAACAAAGAACCAGTTTTTTTAACTGAATAATTGCATTTTTATTTTGATTATAAAGTATTCAAAAGAATGAACAAGAAAATTATTCAACTACTCTTTGAAATTAAACGTTCATACATTTAACTGCATTCATACAAAATATAAGACTCTTTTAAAATAAAAAAAGCGTCAAACACAACAGAAAGTTTCTCACTTATTTTCACTTGGTCAATGAATGTTCAGTTTAAAGGGTCTCAATTCACTGATTTAAAACTATAAATTAAGAGTTGATTATCAATTTTACTGCCGTACATCCGCTTTAGAAAACATTTAGGTAGTAAGCGTATTAATTAAATCAAACACATATTGTGGAAAGAAATATTTTTTAGGGAATATTAATACATTTTGTTCTCTTTTCGTTTAACCGTTTGGCGTAGATTCTACCGAGCACGCCATTTTTGTCAATTTCTTCTCTTTTATATCATTCTTGAGTGAGCGAACAAACTAGGATATTTTTCTTACCGTAATTAACTTTTTGCGAATCTTTGCCTGCACTGAATTTTTTAGGCATTAAAACAGTAAGAGTTATACTGCCACTTAAAAACAACCACATTGTTTTTTAATTTGCTCATACCTTTATTTGCTTTCTAAAATGCGGCAAAAGTCAAAAACTACCTTTAACTCTAACATCAGCCTCTTTACAATTTGGTTTCGGCTTCACACTTTCTGTCATTATATTTTATCATTTATCCAGCAGTACTTAGTGGTCCAAAAGGATAGTGGTATGTAAAACACTCTAAAACATTTTCATCTCTGCAAAGTTGGAAAGTCCAAAAATTTACCTTAGATTCAATTAATATGCTCGTTTCTAAAATCTATCTATTGGAAAAATATATCTCTTTTATAGATATAGTTTGAATTAGTTGCATACTAAAAAGATAAGTACACTGTTATAATTTTCAGAGCTCGTTAAGCGATACTTGGGGCTTGTTTGTACAAACTTGTTGCAAACTTAATCTGGAGCTAAAATAACCCAAAATATCATACTTTTTTTGCAATGTTTACTTGTTTACATGCATGGAAGCAGCTCCACATGCTTGACTTATATAGTAATTTTTACATTTTCACGAAAATCAATTCAATATTTTGGTTTAATAATCTTAAAAGGATGCATTATGAAAAAAATACAGTTACCTTTCTTTTTTTTAAAAAAATTACTATGTTGTTCCCCCTTAAGAATTGTGTAATTGTTTGAAAAAAAAAATAAAACGAATAATCAATATATCTTAAACCATTACAAAACAAAAGGGCAACTGAAACACTGTTGTTTTTGACTCTTTTTTCCTCATCATTTTAACGAAATCGCTAAATTCTTGGCAACCAATAATGATTTAGTAGTTCTATAAATAACAGCAACCAGATAAGAACTATTCCTGAACGGGACATGCCAGTTAAAATTAAATCTCTAAATTACAAAACTACTTCAATTCAAAGCAGAAAAAAAGTTTTCATGATTGTTCCCAGAACAAAATTAATGGATTCTGCAAACTTTTTACATTTTTACGAGAATCAATTCAGTATTTTGGTTCAATAATTGGTTTAATAATTGGATCCTTTTAATAATCTTAAAAGGATAAATGGTCAAAAAATACAGTTTTCCTTCCTTTATTGAAAATTTCACTGCGTTGTTCCCCCTTAAGAATTTTTATGTAATTACTTGAAAAAAATAAATAAATCGAATAATCAAAATATTTTAAACCGTAACAGAACAAAATGGCTACTGAAACATTGCAGTTTTCTAACCATTTCAGCGAAATCGCTAAATTCCTGGCAGCCAATAATGATTTAGTAGTTCCATAAATAACAGCAACCAGATAAGAACTATTCCTGAACGAGACATGCCAGTTAAAATTAAATCCCTAAATTACAAAACTACTTCAATTCGAAGACGAAAAAAAAGTTTCCACGACTGTTCCCAGAACAAAAGGAATGGATTTTATTAGATTCCTTTCTTTGGCAGCAAAGAAAGAGAACCAGAATAAGCATTTGAATGCGGTATCTAGAAAACTCCAATTACGGGCATCAATTGGACTTATCGAAGGCAAGAACGGATAAGGGGGAGAGTGTAGCGAAGGAAGTAATGGGCGACGTTTAATTAAGGGAGCGGTGCACTGTGTAGAGGTGACAATTATACGTACGCCAAGTCTCGCCACTTGGGGCTAAACACGGTAAAGCCCCTGAGAAGGGACACTGGGAGGGGTGAGACAACTCAATCAGCGCAATTTCCTGCGTACTAAGGTGCTAAGGGCTTAGGGTAGTACGTTATCCCTTTTGGCAATGTTCTGGAATGTAGAGAATAGATACTTTGGGTGCATTCAGTTTGTGTAGGTAATTTAAGTCATGGAGGCAACGAATCACGGTTGCGGATAAGTTGAATAAAGTTGACGATAAAATCTAATCACTCGGATGTAAATGTGGTTATGCAGTTTTGACAAAGGGGTGAAATGGTTCGTGCGTGATTAAATTTCGTACTTTGTAAATATTCATTTTTTTAAATAACTCAGTTCAAGTTCAGGTATTTTGAGAACGAGAGTAAATAAACGAACTATAATTTTAACATTTAAATAGATTTTAATTTAAGATAATTTTTTAGTGAGACTTATCTCAGAAATTGTTTTCTTATTATCGTCCCCATCAAAGAATTTTTTTAAAGTTGAACTGAGTTTATCGCGATTTTAGAGCATTTTGTTTCAAAAGAATACAAATGGTCTTTTGATTTACTGCATTGTTAAAAAGTGTTAGTTTTGAAGAAAATGTTTAGGAAAAAATTGAACTTAAAAATTTTTTGAAACATATTAAAACAATCTATCTTAGAAGAAATATTCTTAAAAAAAGGAAGAAAAAAAATAAATGGCTATTTCAGTCGTTATTGCTACTATATTACTGTCTCCGATTTCTATACCCTACCATTTTTTCATGTATAAATCTAAAATTTTAAAGTGTACCTTTCGCCAAACTCTCTAATTTCTTCCGATTTTTTTTCTTCGCAGTTTTTCTGTTCAGTTCTTCACCATCAAAAAATTTATGTTTTACTGATAATAATATGAATTAAATCATATAACATTTTAAATATATTATTACTAAATTGTTTGAGACGTAAAGTCCTCTAATATCTGAAGTCTAATCACCTATTATCTTCAAAGAGTTTACACACCTTCAATTTTTTCGTACAATAATGTTAATTGTTATGATGCGTAAAAAAGCGAACATTCAGAATAACTTTTGATCTAATGACTGAAATCTCACATCTCAATATTATTGGTTGAAGGACCTAACTTTAAACATGCTAATTGAGCAGTGATGGCTGAAGGGATAGAGCATTCACCTTCAAGTGAGGTGAACCAGGTTCGAATCCCAGCGATGGCCTGATCGATACGAATTCCGCACCCGAATAACACCGATCCATAATATATCCTCAATGGTAGACGGATCATGGGTTCGAGTCCCTTGCCGTTGGGCTAACAGTGGAAGGTTTTTGTGGTTTTTCTCTCCATGTAAGGCAAATGCGGGTTAGTTCCACCAAAAAGTCATCCGAGAAGGCAAATTTCTCCCAATACTTGATCCATAAGATCCCTTGTCTTCTGAATTGGGTTCGAAATTCCAAGGCTACGGATTGTGTCGGCTGGCCAACGACGGCTGTAAAAAAATACGCTTATTAATTGCTGTAGACATTGTTATAAGTTACGTTGCAGTACGAAATAAGTCACAAAAATTTACTTCCACTGAATAAAAATGCTTTTTATCAATGGATTTAAATTCTTGACCTTCTAGATGGGGTCAGAATCTGGAAAAATATGGTCTCATCTATTTAGTTAAGGAGAGCAGTCAAAAGTTTGGACCTCTCAATATTGCTTTCTCTTTATGCGTAAAACTGCAATAAAAAGAAATCGTATTTTTAAATTTCATTTAAAAAGAACTTGTCAGTCTCTTATGTGATGGCGTATGCAGAGTAATACATAGATAACTTATTATGATAGCAAATGACAATATAATAAAATAACTTATATTTACATATTTACAACTGGCTTATTATTAATAAAAGGAATACAATTTTTATCACAACAGAAGGAGCTTTTTTAATAATCTTAATTCTATTATTGATTTAGATTATTGTTATATATTATTGTTATAGATTTTGTCATTTAAAATTGCGTAGATAATATTGGTGCCAAAAATGTGTTTATACCATACAATTCAAAAATGTTTCGTACCTTTGCAAATTAAATAATATTTTTTTTCATCTAATCATAAAAAAAAATTATATGGTTTTGTCTTTTACGATAAACGAGTTTTATATTTGTGTACAAAAATTGTTTGATCTGATTCATTATTTCTGGAGAAGGGGCAACGCACGGAAAATGTTAAATTAACATGATGAGAACCCGATTGCTCTCCTGTTTACACTATTGGGACTGTATTTTCTAGATTGAGGCTACCCCCTATTTTGAGGGTTTAGAACCCATATCCGGCGAAATAAATGTATGTCTATTCAAAGAAAGTGATGGTTGATTTGCGGTTGATTTCGCAACTTAAAATAATGCCTGCACTAATTGAATAGCATATTTAATTCATACCCTTAAGACGTCCTAGCACATGAAAATCCAATCATTAGAACAAAAGTCGTTAAGAGTGTTAGCTTTTATTAGTCTGCTTCAGTCTAAAAATCGCCGCCATCGCTTATTGTATGTAAGGAATCCAAAATTTCGTCAGACTGGGTTTCTAATTAGCATTTTGTCCACCATTTTACTGTCTGACTCATCTTTATCATACAATCACCATTTTGCACAGACTGCAATGAATTCAATCATAAAACCTTTTATTTCCATCTTCGAAGCATCGTTTGAGGCTGTACATCCATAAAAGAACATTCGAGAACATTTAATACAATCTCCCTATTTTCAACCGTTGATAGACCAGTAAAGATGCATCAAATCTTATAGCTCGAGGGAGAGATTCCTCTTCTCTACAGTATCTATCAACCCCGGCAATCGTAAAATCCACCTGACTCCATCCTAACAGACCAATTACAGGAATAATAGTAGTAGCTATTTCTGAAAACGACGGGACTGTTTTAGGGATGGACACATGTGCGATACACCCTCCTGTTCGATCCCCTCAGGAAATGACCGAATGTGCGACGTTTAATTAGCAGAACACAAAAGGGGAGGGTGAATTAATTCCGTGGTACGCGTTTTGCAAGGGAGCAGTGCATCAAAGATTGCCTTCTGTTGGGATGATCTAGATCATTGTAATAAGTCAAGAACAAAAAGTGACGGTTGCAGTCAGGGAGAATCTTGCTTTCTGCTTCAGATAGGATTCGATGGACGCAATCCGCTTAAACTGATTTGATTCAGGTGAAAGATAGATGAGATTTAATTATTCATGGGGAAAAACTATGAATGATGTATAGAAGATGGGGAAATTGTTAATTGGTGGCATGTAAATTAGCGGAAACTCAATTAGTGGCTTATAAATAAAAATATTTAATTTATGGCAAAACTAAAGTTTTTAATTTAGAACACAGCGTAACCTGTTTCTGAAATTTTATAGAAAACGCAATTCGAAGATTTTCAAGATTCTGTGAAGGAATATAAAGAGACGAACTAATATTTTTTCTTTTCTATCTTTGTTTTTTTATTTTTTAAAGAAAAAGAAAAGAACTATGATCCATGATTGTTTTAAGATCTATTTAATGAACAAAATAATTTTAATTTCTAATTAATTTTCGTAAAAAAAAGCATTTACGAATGAGATGATTTTTATTGACAGCCTATAAACACTTGCCTATGCTTAATATGAATATTTAGATTTGAACATTTCTATGTTTCTACAAATCGGCTCAACTGATACCTGAATGATGAGTTACAATTGGGTGGGTACTGGAAAAAATATATTTTAAAGTAATTTTAAAAAAAAGTAAAACACATCAAATTTAAAAAAATGGTGTTTACTTTCTACATTACATTTAAAGATGAACTTGATTTTAACCGTCTGTAATACTGGCTTGCTCATTACCTAAAGTGTTAAAACATCTCAACCATAACGATCCAGAGGGCGCTACCAAAAAAAATGAGGCGTTTATTTTGCATAAAATATTAAATTTCGACATTAAGAAATGTGTTTTAGTTACTTTCGCAGCAAAAGAAGAAGAGTAATCCTATTTTATAACTTAATTTATACATAAATGTTATGAAGAACTATGTTTTTAATGTATTTATTTAGGATATTTTCTTGTTAAAAAACAAGGATTGGCCATTTCTTTTGGACGTACGATGTGCTTTAAGTCAGATTAGGATTAAATATTAACATCATTAGCAGATTGGGACATAAAATTGGATTTAGATGTTGAAAATAATGGTGCTGTAAGTTTGCAAGCATTCAAGATATTACAATGATTATTTTTAAATAATACCGTATTTTCATATAATTCTCTTTATTACTTAAAATGTTTCTTTTGATTTTTTTAACTATGTAAGATGCACAAATTATTATTAAGAACTCAAATATATAAAAATAAACTTATGAGCTTAAGTAAACTTATGACTTTAAAGAGATGAACTTTGCTGGAGAACTTAATTTACACCTTTGTTCAAAATGGTTCTGAATAAGAAATTAGCTTACATTAAATATATAAAGGAATAATTAAGAATTATTTATTCATGTTAACATGAGGCAGTTTGTTAATCCAAAAAATTAAATTTGTTCCGAATTTGTTCATTTAACCTACAACTTTTACGCCTTTCTCGACAAGCAAATATTAGATTTAAGAAAGGCGAAACTATCAAATACTTGCAATTTTTGAATTGTTAAAATTTCTTTTATTTCCTCTAAGAAATTAAGTTTATCGAAAATACGTTCCCTTCCTTTAAAATGGCATCAATGTTTGACAAGTGTACTGGTAGAACAACTGGTGTACAACTGGTAGATAGTGTATATCAGTTATACATGATTCTAAATACGTAATTCTTGTTAACGCTCAACTGCAGCCAAATGGTTATTTTTATTGCCTCCATTGACAAACCTGCGAAGATTTGCATCCATCAAAGTCCAAAAATTAGTTGCGTTGGAGCTGTGTTTCTTTACTAAACTAACTTTAAAAGTAGCTTCCAAGAATGCCTGCAAACTACTGTTTTTTTTTTGCTTCGCACTCCTCACAGTACTATTTTTTTTTTAAAGTAGCGCATTACACTACCAGCTACGAAATAAGGTTGCCACAACTGTAGTTTCTACTGCTGTGAAAACAGAACATTTTGTTGCGATGTAATAAAGAATTAGAATGAAGAAAGTAGTGGAACATTTATGCTAAGTCTAAGTTGATATTTCGTATTGGCTATCGCTTTTATTTTAAAAATAACAGTAATCATATTTCGGATCAAAATATTTATATTATTAATTTCACATGGTAAACACGAATATCTTGCTTTTGCTAGATAATTTAAATAATGAAGCAATTAAGTTACCAGTCTATTTTTGTGAACTAAATGCACGGAAACGTTAGCCCTTAACAAATTACGACTTACTTAAATCAATTTTAAATGCAAATGAAGTAATTTAAATCAGTTAAAAAAATTATTTGAGTAAGTTTTTGGTACTTATTTCTAACTTTAATAAAAGAACAAAATTAAATTATTTTAAATTACATCAAACTGAAAAAATAAATATGAGTCGAGAACACGAAGGATATATACACAATATAAATAATGAGTTCATGGAATCAAATTCGATAACGATACTTTTAGAATCAATTTCGAAAATTAGCAAAACGATACTTAGAAATTCAACATAATTTGATTTTACTGTTTGACAAACATTATCCTAAATTAACATGTATAGCTAGCTATTCCCCAAAAGGCACTAACAATCAAAAACCAAGAAAAATTGGAGGGATGATTACCATTTCTTTCAATCCATAACCTTTTTATTTAATTCGAGATTCAGATTGAATAATTACCTCTCTTAGTGCCTCTTATTCATTTGTCTTCCATTTTTATCGCTTGCGGCTCGTCTGTTTTATGACTGTTTTATTAGACCTAATCTCATTTATGATTAATGTCTTGTTGTCGTAAGTAATTTTCGCCTGCGTTTAATTTGTTTTACATGCATTACACCTTGTAGATGCTTTTTTTTCTCCAGTTTCTGTTTTAAAACACGCATTTTGCAATTGCAATTCTGATTCGAAAAATTGCAAATTTTAGTATTTTTTTATGATCATTGAAGTTTTATTCTTTAGAAAATGTTTATTTTTTTAGTTTTTCGTTCTTAATGTACATAAATTTTTTTGTAAAAGCTGCATTACTTCTGATTAGGAATAATTTGTTTTAATTGTATTAAATACTTGAACACAACTCTCTTACGTGAGTTATGTAATTATGTTTGAAATAGAATGGAACATTAACTAATAGAACTTTGAAACAGAAATAGAAGTTGAAAACGAATATTATAATCAAGCAGATATGTACATGAATTTTGATCTTTTCTCAAAGTGACATACATAAAAAGAGATACAAAACTACCTCTGAATAAAACTATTATTTACATCCAGTGTTAACCCTTGCAAATGAATACACCCACCCAGTCGTGACGGACCCCTGACGGTTGCATACACCCAGTCGTGACCTGTGCAAACAATACTTGGACAATGTCAAAGAAAGACCGTAGAAAGACCTCTCTTACCTGGGTTTTGCAATTAGCTTTGATAAAAACATAGAAATAGAAGTAGTAAAACAAATACTATAATCAAACAGATATGTAAATGGATTTTGATCTTCTCTTAAGTCAACATACGTAAAAAGAGATACAACACTACAACGGAACAAAGATATTGCATACACCCAGTCGTGACCTGTGCAAACAATACTTGGACAATGTCAAAGAAAGACCTTAGAAAAACCTCTCTTACCTGGGTTTTGCAATTAGCTTTGATAAAAATATAGAAATAGAAGTAGTAAAACAAATACTATAATCAAACAGATATGTAAATGGTTTCTGATCTTTTCTTAAGTCAACATACGTAAAAAGAGATACAACACTACAACGGAACTAAGATATTGCATACACCCAGTCGTGACCTGTGCAAACAATACTTGGACAATGTCAAAGAAAGACCTTAGAAAAACCTCTCTTACCTGGGTTTTGCAATTAGCTTTGATAAAAACATAGAAATAGAAGTAGTAAAACAAATACTATAATCAAACAGATATGTAAATGGTTTTTGATCTTCTAACATACGTAGAAAGAGATACAACACTACAACGGAACAAAGATATTGCATACACCCAGTCGTGACCTGTGCAAACAATACTTGGACAATGTCAAAGAAAGACCTTAGAAAAACCTCTCTTACCTGGGTTTTGCAATTAGCTTTGATAAAAACATAGAAATAGAAGTAGTAAAACAAATACTATAATCAAACAGATATGTAAATGGTTTTTGATCTTTTCTTAAGTCAACATACGTAAAAAGAGATACAACACTACAACGGAACAAAGATATTGCATACACCCAGTCGTGACCTGTGCAAACAATACTTGGACAATGTCAAAGAAAGACCTTAGAAAAACCTCTCTTACCTGGGTTTTGCAATTAGCTTTGATAAAAACATAGAAATAGAAGTAGTAAAACAAATACTATAATCAAACAGATATGTAAATGGATTTTGATCTTTTCTTAAGTCAACATACGTAAAAAGAGATACAACACTACAACGGAACAAAGATATTGCATACACCCAGTCGTGACCTGTGCAAACAATACTTGGACAATGTCAAAGAAAGACCTTAGAAAAACCTCTCTTACCTGGGTTTTGCAATTAGCTTTGATAAAAACATAGAAATAGAAGTAGTAAAACAAATACTATAATCAAACAGATATGTAAATGGTTTTTGATCTTTTCTTAAGTCAACATACGTAAAAAGAGATACAACACTACAACGGAACAAAGATATTGCATACACCCAGTCGTGACCTGTGCAAACAATACTTGGACAATGTCAAAGAAAGACCTTAGAAAAACCTCTCTTACCTGGGTTTTGCAATTAGCTTTGATAAAAACATAGAAATAGAAGTAATAAAACAAATACTATAATCAAACAGATATGTAAATGGATTTTGATCTTTTCTTATGTCAACATACGTAAAAAGAGATACAACACTACAACGGAACAAAGATATTGCATACACCCAGTCGTGACCTGTGCAAACAATACTTGGACAATGTCAAAGAAAGACCTTAGAAAAACCTCTCTTACCTGGGTTTTGCAAATAGCTTTGATAAAAACATAGAAATAGAAGAAGTAAAACAAATACTATAATCAAACAGATATGTAAATGGTTTTTGATCTTCTAACATACGTAGAAAGAGATACAACACTACAACGGAGCAAAGATATTGCATACACCCAGTCGTGACCTGTGCAAACAATACTTGGACAATGTCAAAGAAAGACCTTAGAAAAACCTCTCTTACCTGGGTTTTGCAATTAGCTTTGATAAAAACATAGAAATAGAAGTAGTAAAACAAATACTATAATCAAACAGATATGTAAATGGTTTCTGATCTTTTCTTAAGTCAACATACGTAAAAAGAGATACAACACTACAACGGAACAAAGATATTGCATACACCCAGTCGTGACCTGTGCAAACAATACTTGGACAATGTCAAAGAAAGACCTTAGAAAAACCTCTCTTACCTGGGTTTTGCAATTAGCTTTGATAAAAACATAGAAATAGAAGTAGTAAAACAAATACTATAATCAAACAGATATGTAAATGGTTTTTGATCTTCTAACATACGTAGAAAGAGATACAACACTACAACGGAACAAAGATATTGCATACACCCAGTCGTGACCTGTGCAAACAATACTTGGACAATGTCAAAGAAAGACCTTAGAAAAACCTCTCTTACCTGGGTTTTGCAATTAGCTTTGATAAAAACATAGAAATAGAAGTAGTAAAACAAATACTATAATCAAACAGATATGTAAATGGTTTTTGATCTTCTAACATACGTAGAAAGAGATACAACACTACAACGGAACAAAGATATTGCATACACCCAGTCGTGACCTGTGCAAACAATACTTGGACAATGTCAAAGAAAGACCTTAGAAAAACCTCTCTTACCTGGGTTTTGCAATTAGCTTTGATAAAAACATAGAAATAGAAGTAGTAAAACAAATACTATAATCAAACAGATATGTAAATGGTTTCTGATCTTTTCTTAAGTCAACATACGTAAAAAGAGATACAACACTACAACGGAACAAAGATATTGCATACACCCAGTCGTGACCTGTGCAAACAATACTTGGACAATGTCAAAGAAAGACCTTAGAAAAACCTCTCTTACCTGGGTTTTGCAATTAGCTTTGATAAAAACATAGAAATAGAAGTAGTAAAACAAATACTATAATCAAACAGATATGTAAATGGTTTTTGATCTTCTAACATACGTAGAAAGAGATACAACACTACAACGGAACAAAGATATTGCATACACCCAGTCGTGACCTGTGCAAACAATACTTGGACAATGTCAAAGAAAGACCTTAGAAAAACCTCTCTTACCTGGGTTTTGCAATTAGCTTTGATAAAAACATAGAAATAGAAGTAGTAAAACAAATACTATAATCAAACAGATATGTAAATGGTTTCTGATCTTTTCTTAAGTCAACATACGTAAAAAGAGATACAACACTACAACGGAACAAAGATATTGCATACACCCAGTCGTGACCTGTGCAAACAATACTTGGACAATGTCAAAGAAAGACCTTAGAAAAACCTCTCTTACCTGGGTTTTGCAATTAGCTTTGATAAAAACATAGAAATAGAAGTAGTAAAACAAATACTATAATCAAACAGATATGTAAATGGTTTTTGATCTTCTAACATACGTAGAAAGAGATACAACACTACAACGGAACAAAGATATTGCATACACCCAGTCGTGACCTGTGCAAACAATACTTGGACAATGTCAAAGAAAGACCTTAGAAAAACCTCTCTTACCTGGGTTTTGCAATTAGCTTTGATAAAAACATAGAAATAGAAGTAGTAAAACAAATACTATAATCAAACAGATATGTAAATGGTTTCTGATCTTTTCTTAAGTCAACATACGTAAAAAGAGATACAACACTACAACGGAACAAAGATATTGCATACACCCAGTCGTGACCTGTGCAAACAATACTTGGACAATGTCAAAGAAAGACCTTAGAAAAACCTCTCTTACCTGGGTTTTGCAATTAGCTTTGATAAAAACATAGAAATAGAAGTAGTAAAACAAATACTATAATCAAACAGATATGTAAATGGTTTCTGATCTTTTCTTAAGTCAACATACGTAAAAAGAGATACAACACTACAACGGAACAAAGATATTGCATACACCCAGTCGTGACCTGTGCAAACAATACTTGGACAATGTCAAAGAAAGACCTTAGAAAAACCTCTCTTACCTGGGTTTTGCAATTAGCTTTGATAAAAACATAGAAATAGAAGTAGTAAAACAAATACTATAATCAAACAGATATGTAAATGGTTTTTGATCTTCTAACATACGTAGAAAGAGATACAACACTACAACGGAACAAAGATATTGCATACACCCAGTCGTGACCTGTGCAAACAATACTTGGACAATGTCAAAGAAAGACCTTAGAAAAACCTCTCTTACCTGGGTTTTGCAATTAGCTTTGATAAAAACATAGAAATAGAAGTAGTAAAACAAATACTATAATCAAACAGATATGTAAATGGTTTTTGATCTTCTAACATACGTAGAAAGAGATACAACACTACAACGGAACAAAGATATTGCATACACCCAGTCGTGACCTGTGCAAACAATACTTGGACAATGTCAAAGAAAGACCTTAGAAAAACCTCTCTTACCTGGGTTTTGCAATTAGCTTTGATAAAAACATAGAAATAGAAGTAGTAAAACAAATACTATAATCAAACAGATATGTAAATGGTTTTTGATCTTCTAACATACGTAGAAAGAGATACAACACTACAACGGAACAAAGATATTGCATACACCCAGTCGTGACCTGTGCAAACAATACTTGGACAATGTCAAAGAAAGACCTTAGAAAAACCTCTCTTACCTGGGTTTTGCAATTAGCTTTGATAAAAACATAGAAATAGAAGTAGTAAAACAAATACTATAATCAAACAGATATGTAAATGGTTTCTGATCTTTTCTTAAGTCAACATACGTAAAAAGAGATACAACACTACAACGGAACAAAGATATTGCATACACCCAGTCGTGACCTGTGCAAACAATACTTGGACAATGTCAAAGAAAGACCTTAGAAAAACCTCTCTTACCTGGGTTTTGCAATTAGCTTTGATAAAAACATAGAAATAGAAGTAGTAAAACAAATACTATAATCAAACAGATATGTAAATGGTTTTTGATCTTCTAACATACGTAGAAAGAGATACAACACTACAACGGAACAAAGATATTGCATACACCCAGTCGTGACCTGTGCAAACAATACTTGGACAATGTCAAAGAAAGACCTTAGAAAAACCTCTCTTACCTGGGTTTTGCAATTAGCTTTGATAAAAACATAGAAATAGAAGTAGTAAAACAAATACTATAATCAAACAGATATGTAAATGGTTTTTGATCTTCTAACATACGTAGAAAGAGATACAACACTACAACGGAACAAAGATATTGCATACACCCAGTCGTGACCTGTGCAAACAATACTTGGACAATGTCAAAGAAAGACCTTAGAAAAACCTCTCTTACCTGGGTTTTGCAATTAGCTTTGATAAAAACATAGAAATAGAAGTAGTAAAACAAATACTATAATCAAACAGATATGTAAATGGTTTCTGATCTTTTCTTAAGTCAACATACGTAAAAAGAGATACAACACTACAACGGAACAAAGATATTGCATACACCCAGTCGTGACCTGTGCAAACAATACTTGGACAATGTCAAAGAAAGACCTTAGAAAAACCTCTCTTACCTGGGTTTTGCAATTAGCTTTGATAAAAACATAGAAATAGAAGTAGTAAAACAAATACTATAATCAAACAGATATGTAAATGGTTTTTGATCTTCTAACATACGTAGAAAGAGATACAACACTACAACGGAACAAAGATATTGCATACACCCAGTCGTGACCTGTGCAAACAATACTTGGACAATGTCAAAGAAAGACCTTAGAAAAACCTCTCTTACCTGGGTTTTGCAATTAGCTTTGATAAAAACATAGAAATAGAAGTAGTAAAACAAATACTATAATCAAACAGATATGTAAATGGTTTCTGATCTTTTCTTAAGTCAACATACGTAAAAAGAGATACAACACTACAACGGAACAAAGATATTGCATACACCCAGTCGTGACCTGTGCAAACAATACTTGGACAATGTCAAAGAAAGACCTTAGAAAAACCCCTCTTACCTGGGTTTTGCAATTAGCTTTGATAAAAACATAGAAATAGAAGTAGTAAAACAAATACTATAATCAAACAGATATGTAAATGGTTTTTGATCTTCTAACATACGTAGAAAGAGATACAACACTACAACGGAACAAAGATATTGCATACACCCAGTCGTGACCTGTGCAAACAATACTTGGACAATGTCAAAGAAAGACCTTAGAAAAACCTCTCTTACCTGGGTTTTGCAATTAGCTTTGATAAAAACATAGAAATAGAAGTAGTAAAACAAATACTATAATCAAACAGATATGTAAATGGTTTCTGATCTTTTCTTAAGTCAACATACGTAAAAAGAGATACAACACTACAACGGAACAAAGATATTGCATACACCCAGTCGTGACCTGTGCAAACAATACTTGGACAATGTCAAAGAAAGACCTTAGAAAAACCTCTCTTACCTGGGTTTTGCAATTAGCTTTGATAAAAACATAGAAATAGAAGTAGTAAAACAAATACTATAATCAAACAGATATGTAAATGGTTTCTGATCTTTTCTTAAGTCAACATACGTAAAAAGAGATACAACACTACAACGGAACAAAGATATTGCATACACCCAGTCGTGACCTGTGCAAACAATACTTGGACAATGTCAAAGAAAGACCTTAGAAAAACCTCTCTTACCTGGGTTTTGCAATTAGCTTTGATAAAAACATAGAAATAGAAGTAGTAAAACAAATACTATAATCAAACAGATATGTAAATGGTTTTTGATCTTCTAACATACGTAGAAAGAGATACAACACTACAACGGAACAAAGATATTGCATACACCCAGTCGTGACCTGTGCAAACAATACTTGGACAATGTCAAAGAAAGACCTTAGAAAAACCTCTCTTACCTGGGTTTTGCAATTAGCTTTGATAAAAACATAGAAATAGAAGTAGTAAAACAAATACTATAATCAAACAGATATGTAAATGGTTTCTGATCTTTTCTTAAGTCAACATACGTAAAAAGAGATACAACACTACAACGGAACAAAGATATTGCATACACCCAGTCGTGACCTGTGCAAACAATACTTGGACAATGTCAAAGAAAGACCTTAGAAAAACCTCTCTTACCTGGGTTTTGCAATTAGCTTTGATAAAAACATAGAAATAGAAGTAGTAAAACAAATACTATAATCAAACAGATATGTAAATGGTTTTTGATCTTCTAACATACGTAGAAAGAGATACAACACTACAACGGAACAAAGATATTGCATACACCCAGTCGTGACCTGTGCAAACAATACTTGGACAATGTCAAAGAAAGACCTTAGAAAAACCTCTCTTACCTGGGTTTTGCAATTAGCTTTGATAAAAACATAGAAATAGAAGTAGTAAAACAAATACTATAATCAAACAGATATGTAAATGGTTTTTGATCTTCTAACATACGTAGAAAGAGATACAACACTACAACGGAACAAAGATATTGCATACACCCAGTCGTGACCTGTGCAAACAATACTTGGACAATGTCAAAGAAAGACCTTAGAAAAACCTTTCTTACCTGGGTTTTGCAATTAGCTTTGATAAAAACATAGAAATAGAAGTAGTAAAACAAATACTATAATCAAACAGATATGTAAATGGTTTCTGATCTTTTCTTAAGTCAACATACGTAAAAAGAGATACAACACTACAACGGAACAAAGATATTGCATACACCCAGTCGTGACCTGTGCAAACAATACTTGGACAATGTCAAAGAAAGACCTTAGAAAAACCTCTCTTACCTGGGTTTTGCAATTAGCTTTGATAAAAACATAGAAATAGAAGTAGTAAAACAAATACTATAATCAAACAGATATGTAAATGGTTTTTGATCTTCTAACATACGTAGAAAGAGATACAACACTACAACGGAACAAAGATATTGCATACACCCAGTCGTGACCTGTGCAAACAATACTTGGACAATGTCAAAGAAAGACCTTAGAAAAACCTCTCTTACCTGGGTTTTGCAATTAGCTTTGATAAAAACATAGAAATAGAAGTAGTAAAACAAATACTATAATCAAACAGATATGTAAATGGTTTTTGATCTTCTAACATACGTAGAAAGAGATACAACACTACAACGGAACAAAGATATTGCATACACCCAGTCGTGACCTGTGCAAACAATACTTGGACAATGTCAAAGAAAGACCTTAGAAAAACCTTTCTTACCTGGGTTTTGCAATTAGCTTTGATAAAAACATAGAAATAGAAGTAGTAAAACAAATACTATAATCAAACAGATATGTAAATGGTTTCTGATCTTTTCTTAAGTCAACATACGTAAAAAGAGATACAACACTACAACGGAACAAAGATATTGCATACACCCAGTCGTGACCTGTGCAAACAATACTTGGACAATGTCAAAGAAAGACCTTAGAAAAACCTCTCTTACCTGGGTTTTGCAATTAGCTTTGATAAAAACATAGAAATAGAAGTAGTAAAACAAATACTATAATCAAACAGATATGTAAATGGTTTTTGATCTTCTAACATACGTAGAAAGAGATACAACACTACAACGGAACAAAGATATTGCATACACCCAGTCGTGACCTGTGCAAACAATACTTGGACAATGTCAAAGAAAGACCTTAGAAAAACCTCTCTTACCTGGGTTTTGCAATTAGCTTTGATAAAAACATAGAAATAGAAGTAGTAAAACAAATACTATAATCAAACAGATATGTAAATGGATTTTGATCTTTTCTTAAGTCAACATACGTAAAAAGAGATACAACACTACAACGGAACAAAGATATTGCATACACCCAGTCGTGACCTGTGCAAACAATACTTGGACAATGTCAAAGAAAGACCTTAGAAAAACCTCTCTTACCTGGGTTTTGCAATTAGCTTTGATAAAAACATAGAAATAGAAGTAGTAAAACAAATACTATAATCAAACAGATATGTAAATGGATTTTGATCTTTTCTTAAGTCAACATACGTAAAAAGAGATACAACACTACAACGGAACAGAGATATTGCATACACCCAGTCGTGACCTGTGCAAACAATACTTGGACAATGTCAAAGAAAGACCTTAGAAAAACCTCTCTTACCTGGGTTTTGCAATTAGCTTTGATAAAAACATAGAAATAGAAGTAGTAAAACAAATACTATAATCAAACAGATATGTAAATGGATTTTGATCTTTTCTTAAGTCAACATACGTAAAAAGAGATACAACACTACAACGGAACAAAGATATTGCATACACCCAGTCGTGACCTGTGCAAACAATACTTGGACAATGTCAAAGAAAGACCTTAGAAAAACCTCTCTTACCTGGGTTTTGCAATTAGCTTTGATAAAAACATAGAAATAGAAGTAGTAAAACAAATACTATAATCAAACAGATATGTAAATGGTTTTTGATCTTTTCTTAAGTCAACATACGTAAAAAGAGATACAACACTACAACAGAACAAAGATATTGCATACACCCAGTCGTGACCTGTGCAAACAATACTTGGACAATGTCAAAGAAAGACCTTAGAAAAACCTCTCTTACCTGGGTTTTGTAATTAGCTTTGATAAAAACATAGAAATAGAAGTAGTAAAACAAATACTATAATCAAACAGATATGTAAATGGATTTTGATCTTTTCTTAAGTCAACATACGTAAAAAGAGATACAATACTACAACGGAACAAAGATATTGCATACACCCAGTCGTGACCTGTGCAAACAATACTTGGACAATGTCAAAGAAAGACCTTAGAAAAACCTCTCTTACCTGGGTTTTGCAATTAGCTTTGATAAAAACATAGAAATAGAAGTAGTAAAACAAATACTATAATCAAACAGATATGTAAATGGTTTTTGATCTTTTCTTAAGTCAACATACGTAAAAAGAGATACAACACTACAACAGAACAAAGATATTGCATACACCCAGTCGTGACCTGTGCAAACAATACTTGGACAATGTCAAAGAAAGACCTTAGAAAAACCTCTCTTACCTGGGTTTTGCAATTAGCTTTGATAAAAACATAGAAATAGAAGTTAAAAATAGAATACTATAATCAAACACATAAGTAAATTGTTTTTGATCTTTTTTTAAGTCAACATACGTAAAAAGAGATACAAAACTACAACTGAACAAAACTATTACATGCACCTAGTCTTGACCTAACGATACTTAGACAATATCAAAGGAAAAAGAGGTTGACATTGACATCTGCGAACCTTTTTTGGTGGAATTAAAAAAGAAAATTTTAACAGAAGAACAAATATAGGAATTTATAAGAATATCGATAAAATAAAATTTATAAATTAAAAGAGTGATATTCGGACACATTTGCCATTTAGATACAGCTAGCCCAACATTTATAATTTTTAAAGATACACAAATTGGAAGTAGAACTAGAGGACATCAAAACGTAGAATTCATTATCATGGATTCCAAGACCATTAGTATATTGAACTGGACAAAGGCCTACTTCAGGTTGTTGTGAAAATGATGATGATGTCTTCAATACTTAACACAAAATTTAGTTAAGAAAAATTCAAGAAATTTTCGTCATTTTTGACGAAAACATTTTCTAGAAAATGCTTTGTTCGAATATTTTGTCAAATTTATGAAAATACTAACTTTACTCTAATTAATTGTTCGTCAAACACAGTTCGTCATCCGTCTTCCACAGAGAAATTTTCGTCATTTTTGACGAAAACATTTTCTAGAAAATGCTTTGTTCGAATATTTTGTCAAATTTATGAAAATACTAACTTTACTCTAATTAATTGTTCGTCAAAAGTATTAGACTTCATTTGCGCGTAGATTCACACAACTCATAAGAAAATACAGCATAAAATAAAAGAAGTACCAGTGAATGATTACTTAGCATCACAGAAATCGAACGCTTAAAATCTACTTGATTAGCTAGCGAATTAAACCCTGTACCATCCTGTCATACAAGAAAAACAGTTTTAAAATCAGATAAAAATGCTCTATTACCGGAAGCGTGAATGGTCAGGAAATAGGTTGCTCACCTTGCAATGAAATGACCCAGGTTCAAATTCTAGCGGTGACTGGTCGATTCAAATTCCAGTGCCGAATCATGCCACCTACACTGGCGATGTAAGATATCTTCACTGGTAGACGGAATCCGCTTGCAGACATTATAACAGTGGGAGGCTTGGGTGGTTTTTCTCTTGTGTATTGCAAATGCGGATTAGTTGCATCAAAACTTCCTCCACGATGGCTGCTAGTCTGTCTCGATGTTTGAACCAGTAGTTAATTTTATTTTATTTTATAATCACCGTTGAGCAGCCGATCCAATTTTGAGTTTAAGACTATCAATGTTCAACTCTGTAGCCTCGTAATTTTGAATCCAATTCGGAAGACAAGGGCTCAAATATCGGGAGAAATTTGACGACGCGGATAACTTTTTTTAATGAAACTATTCAGCATTTGCGTTGCATGAAGAGGAATACCACGGAAACTTTCTACTGTTAGTCTTACTACAAGGGGACTTTAACCCATGATTCGTCTTCCACAGAGAATATTTTATATCAGGACTATGGTCAGTGCGAGAAGGTAGAGGAATTCGTATTGACCAGCCATCACTGGGATCGAACCCCGGTTCACCTCATTGGAAGACGAACACTCTATCCCCTGAGCCATCACGGCTCCCAGGAGTTCATTTGTCTTCAGGGTTGGGTTCAAAATTATGAGGCCATGAAATTGAAAAGTGATAGGTGCTAACCCAAAAATGGTTCAGTTGGTCAACGCCGATTATAAAATATTATGACATGTGAGTGAGTAAGTAGTGTCCAAATAGTTATGCTTCATTAAAAAAAAAATAATAATAATGTGATTTTGTTAAAAATTATGTTGACAAAATAATTGTTAAAAATTATGTTGACAAAATAATTGTTAAAAATTATGTTGACAAAATAATTGTTAAAAATAACGAAATTAAACACAAGGAATGCGAAACTGTTAAAACTCAGAGTCTTATTTCTGAGAATTTAACAATAGTAGATAATCATAATATTTAATTCATGAAATAATAATATAAAATAATTTTTCAGCAATGTTTATACTTTTCTTTTATAGAATTTGAACAAAAATATATAAATATTAATATTTAATAAAAATTCGAAAAAAAAGTCTTAACTATAATTTAATTTAATCAGAACACAACGTAAAATACATATAAATGCATCGCTAGAAATATAGTTTTGTATCAAATTTATTTTCATTAATGATCATTACACTAGAATAAATGTCGGAAGCAAACAGAACTAAGTACTTCAAACGTTATTTCAGTAACTTAAGTTATTACATTTTGCTCATAAAAAAAGATTTTTAATTAAAGTTGCTTTGACTCAAATTTACAGACTTTATTTGTTTAGTAGGTAATTTTAATTGCATTCTCATTGACTTGATCTCAATGCGTTTCGTATGGATATGTAATAAATAATAATTATTCTCTGGGATTTTAAAATGCTTGGTAAATAAACATTTTTAATATTAAAATTGAATTTTAGCGAAATAGTGCTACGCTATAATTACTTTCTGTTTCAAAGCGATAATATGTCTCGGATTTAACGTCAGAACTAATGATTGCTTCAAAAGGTAAATGATATTTTTTAAAAATAATGTAGTTTTATTTGATTAAATATTATTTTCAAATCAATATTATTTAAGTTGAAAGAGTCGAAATCGAAATAAGTTATTTGACTGGATGAAAAATATTTAGTTAGACAGTCAGTAGGGAAAGAGTTTTTAGCCCTTCTGCGCAATTCAGAACGATTTCAAATATATTTCCGTTTTGTAATATTGTAGCAGGAATTAATTCTTACTTTTTAATAATTATACTCTTTAATTAATTAATAGTCTTTAAAATTTATAGTTATACTCACAGTAGTCTTAAAATTTATATCAATACTTATATTAATACTAAATAAATTATTATTCCTGAAAATTTATATTTATACTCACAGTGGTCTTAAAATTTATATCAATACTTATATTACTACTAATTAAATTAATACTCCTTAAAATTTATACTTATACTCACAGTGGTCTTAAAATTTATATCAATACTTATATCAATACTAATTAAATTAATACTCTTGAAATTTATATTTATACTCACAGCGGTCTTAAAATTTGAATTAAATTAATACTTTTTAAAATTTATATTTATACTCACAATGTTCTTAAAATTTATATCAATACTTATATTAATACTAATTAAATTAATACTCCTTAAAATTTAGATTTATACTCACAGTGGTCTTAAAATTTATATCAATACTTAGATTAATACTAATATAATTGATACTGTTGAAAATTTATATTTATACCCACAGTGGTCATAAAATTTATATAAATACTTATATTAATACTAATTAAATTAATACTCTTGAAAATTTATATTCATACACACAGTGGTCTTAAAATTTATATCAATACTTATATTAATACCAAATAAATTAATACTCTTGAAATTTATATTTATACTCACAGTGATCTTAAAATTCATATCAATACTTATATTAATACTAATTAAATTAATACTCTTTAAAATTTATATTCATACACAAAGTGGTCTTAAAATTTATATCAATACTTCTATCAATACTAATTAAATTAATACTCTTTAAAATTTATATTTATACTCACAATGGTTTTAAAATTTATATCAATACTTATAATAATACTAATTAAATTAATACTTGTTAAAATTTATATTTATACTCAGAGTGGTCTTAAAATTTATATCAATGCTTCTATCAATACTAATTAAATTAATACTCTTTAAAATTTATATTTATACTCACAATAGTTTTAAAATTTATATCAATACTTATAATAATACTAATTAAATTAATACTTGTTAAAATTTATATTTATACTCAGAGTGGTCTTAAAATTTATATCAATGCTTCTATCAATACTAATTAAATTAATAGTCTTTAAAATTTATATTTATACTCACAATGGTTTTAAAATTTATATCAATACTTATAATAATACTAATTAAATTAATACTTGTTAAAATTTATATTTATACTCAGAGTGGTCTTAAAATTTATAACAATGCTTAGATTAATACTAATTAAATTAATGCTCTTTAAAATTCAAACGAATGAGCATGGTTAGATACTTCTTGTCACCTGCAATAACTTTGCGTATTTACGTATTATTGTTCGGTTATTCGTATTTTCATTGATAGTTACATGATGTATTTGTGGATACGAGGACTGTTTATATCTTGAAAGTTCAATAAGGAAATGTATCAAAGATGCTATTTAAATATTACGTAAGCATCTCTTGATTCGTTTACTTTTGCTGACTAGTGATGAAGAGGGATCTGAGAAAAGCTTATGCAACACACTAAAATCTCCATTTGCTTCCTTTTTTTTAAATTCAAAAATTTAGCAAAAATATTTGAAAAAACTTTCAAATTAGAAAAAAAAAATTTGAAAATTTGCAATCAAAAAATTTCTAACTTTATAAAATGAGTTAAAATGTGAATTTAGCGTTGCTTGAATTTAATTTTAAAAATTCTTAAAATTAGATTACTACAGTAAAAGTCAAAGTTGGAGCAAAAAAAAACGAGGGGTTAGGTAATTTTTTTGCGTAAGCATGGGAGGAATTTTGTTATTTGCTTTATTTTGCTGACATGGAGGAGAGGGACTTCAAATGGGTGAAAAGCATATGTAGGCAATATACGGGCATACTTATATAACTTCGAGTTTGAAATTGGCTGCGTGTAATAAAAGAAATTGTTTAACTAGAGCGAAAGTAATTGAAAAATACTTAAACAGGAAATCAATAAACGAAGTGCTTTTAAAAAATATTTCTGTTCGCCACTGATACTAAATTTTTTAAACGCTAATATTAAAATACTTAGTTCATTATAAATCGACCTTAAGAGTTAAAGTGGAATTATTACACTAGTACCTGTAAGTAGATAAAAGTATCCAGGATGATAAATTATATTCTCCAACAGTTATGGCATTTTTGTAGTCTGAGAAATTCTCTTTAGTACAATTGCTCTTGTTTTTCAGTGGCGCCATCTATGGCTAAGGATTTGACATCTGCCACACCCATACGCAACACCCGTTTAGAGAGCCGACCCATTCATACACCCAAAGATCATAATTTAGACATGAACCACAGAACGATCTATCTCCAATTCAGTACTCCCAGAGGTATAATTTGACATGGGAATATGGAGGACTTTGCGACCCGACAGATTTAAAGCACACCAATCACCATTACTACACGGGGAGTCTTCGGCTGGCTGGATTCGATCTCCCGTTCTCAAGAACATAAGTCCAGCAGCCAGACAACCAGGCTATCCCTGTCTGAGAAAAAAGTAATGTTTCGTTGAATTAGAATTAATAGAGTTTAGTCCATCACTAGATAAAGCAATTTAAACAGTTACATCAAAAGTCAAATTGACAGTTTGTAAAGATGCTAATTGCTCTGGACAACGGCTTAATATTTTCGAGTGTATGGTTCTTGGTAAATGGTAAATAATGTTTTTACTCACCACTACTTCTAAAAAAAAATCAAAAACTTATGTGATACGTTCTATTATTATTACAGGTGGAGACGTTTGAAAAATAGGCAGAATTAATCAGCCTATTTTGGTTTGCAGCTCTCTACTTTTTTTTAAAATTTATTTTGTCGAATCCGGAGCAGTTGGCATTTCTGAGTTTGTCCTAATTGTAAGTTAGGACAAAAAGTTTTTAAAAAAGCTCCTGAAACTGTTCTCTACCAGTGAAACATAATTCACAGAAACCTCTAATGTTTTTATTTTATTTCATAACTGTCTTTGAACAGCCGACCCAATTTTATGGGTTTACGACTACTAATGTTCAACTCCGTAGCCTTGTAATTTTGAACCCAATCCAGAAGACACGGGAACTCCTGGATCGAGTATTGGGAGAAATTTGCCTTCGTGGAGGACTTTTCGATGGAGTTAACCCGCCTTTGCGTTACATGGAGTAGAAGAGCATGAAAACTTTCCATGGTTAGGAAAGGGGACTCTAACCCATGATCAGTCTTACACTGAGGATATTTCACGTTAGCACTGTGGTCGGTGCAAGCCTGATGCGGAATTCGTATCGACTGGGATTCGAACCCGGTTCGCCTCATTGGAAGGCGAACGCTCTATCCCCTGAGCCATCGCGGCTCAACCTCAAATGTTGACAAATTTAAAATCTGAATTGTTTGTATTCTGAAAAATAGAAAAAAAAAAACTGCTAATAAAGTCATTCCATTTCTAGTTTAATTTCGCCAGGAATTTGGTAACCAGGAAACCTTGGTTACCAAAAATTTTTTAAAGCTTTTTTCAAACGGAAAAAAGAAAAACAGTCCGGTATACTCATTTTAACTTTTAATAGGCCTTGTTTCCCCAGAAAACAAACTTGTGAAACTGTCGATGTTTTCTCTCAAACAGCCCTTGATATAGATTAAAAATAATTTAAACAAACATATTCCCAATCAATATACTGGATATCTGGAATAGAAAGGGTTAAATCTCGTCGAGTCAACAAGGATATGCATTAAACCTTACATTAGTGGATATATCTTTTAGATATTGTAAACAAACTCATTCGTAACCCTATAGGGAGTCTCCCGATCCCTGTCGACAGGAGGAATGGTCTCCATGGCTACCATCTCAAGCATTGTTTATATTAATAGCACCATCTGTGGTTTTCGCTGCCTCTTTTAGTGGCCTACGTACTGCCCCCTGTAGTGTTGTAAATACCAAAGCGTATTATATGAGCACGTTGTAATGGCAACATTGGGGCCATGTTGTAACTTTAGTCATTACCTGCCCTTTTGACCACTGGAAGCAGGGAAGGGTCTCTAGAGCGGAACAATTCCCGTTTTTGGGATAGAGTGGGGACTACTTTCCGGACTTGTTTCCGTTAATTAAGAATAAGTTAAGAATAACAAATAGAAGAAGAGACTGTTTCTCCTGTTCGTATTATGATATTGGCACGCTTTTTTTCTTCTTCTTCTAATAGCTTGAAAGACAGGGTAAAAAAATTCGTTTAAACGGGTTCATTGCCTCCCGAGTGCAGGTGTATTATACTATATCTATACTTGGAGAGTGGTAATCTACATCAATAAAATCAAAGTTAAAATGTCTTATTTTAGCAACCAGCTTATTCTTTTTTTAAAAATTTACATTAAGCTTATTTCAACAAACAATTTGTTTATGATCCATGAGAATGAAAGATCTAAGAAAAGATTTGAAAATCAACAAAATAGATGAACATGTAGCTGAACTACGTGCAAATTTCTTCAGAGATGCACTCTCCTGTCATACGTGCAACTACTTTAAAAACTTTGATTTTGAGCTCATCAAAGACAACATAAAATATAGATCGGCAACTGCCTTTTCCCTATCCGATGGGGTATTGTCCCGTAAATTTTGTAAATAGTTGTAAATACTTGTATATATTTTTGAGCATTTATTATCATATATTTTTCCTATTTTTCTGAGGCTATGTGGCTACTGTGCACCTGTGAAGCTCGGGGGTAATACCTCGGGGGGAGGGGCAAGGCAGTCTGCCACAAAATCCTCTTCTCTCTCTTAAATTTGTTTGTTTAAATCTCGCTATTTTATTTTAATCTTCACTCAGTAAATGTTACTGAACCCCAACCTTCACCATTCAATTGCGTTTCGGCGGTTTATCATACATTCTCACTCAGATGAATTAGTTAGAGCCCCTAGTGGGGTTGATGTTAAGATAACTACAACATATGAGTATGAGAACAATTTGTTTATATGAACAACCCAGAAATGAGTGGTATTACCAGAACGCCTGGGTTATCACTACAGCAGAACCACAGACAAGGTAATTATCGAACTATGAATCCCTTATATACCCTTTTCTTTGTAGTTGACAAATTTTGTCAATCTCGTGTACATAGTTGTATATATTTTCTCCATTATTTTCCCTTTATTACATCTGCGATACTACATCTATTGCATCTATTGCTATTACATCTCAATTATGCTTAATTTCCTATTGATTTCATCATATGTTCAACAGACTGATTTCCCACTCATGACTACTATTTGGTGCTTGGCACCACTCTCCCCCAATTCTACTCCCACTTCACACAATCCCCCCATTATATGTCTCAAGAATCTGACGAATCCAGTTAAACACATCGCGGCAGCGCACTGATATTTGATCTATGTTCTAATTTGTTTTTGTCTAAAGAATTTTTTTTCTAAAGATACTTGGATGTAGACATGTTACTTGGGATAGCCTTGACCTGTAACCAGGGTTGCCACGGGTGGTTAAAACTGCAAAAAGGTCTGACTAATTAACTTCAAAATTTTATTAAAAAAATTAAAATTAGTAACTTTTTATAGCATATGTTTTTCAATTTGTAACTGAAAGTAAATTAAACTGTATAAAATATCTGGGCACCTGAAGTCGCTTGCCGCCCTTCTCCCATCCATCCTTAGCCTGATCCTTGTGGTGCTTTGATGAGGTTGTGGACTTCAAATGAAGTAAACTGAAAGTAAATCTGGTCTGGTCTCGTCTGTTTAGTCTTGCTGGGCTCCTGAGACCAATAATGGCCCCTTTCCCATACATCCTGTAATGAGAACTTAAGCAAAAAACAATAGACAGATTACATGAGATGCAACAATTAAATGGCACATGTTAAGGTAAAGAGAAAAGAATGGCACTTTACCATGGTAATAAGAAACAAATAATTGAATCTGCAGTAAATTGCAATACATATTTAAAAGTAGGGGAACAATATTTACAAGAAGAATAACTATTTACAAAGTATGAGACTGAAAGTAAATGCAAAAAATATTTGTATATAAGTAATATGAAATCTAAGTCATAGTGGTAGATGCGATTGAATAATAAAGAGATAATAAATAAATAATAACAAACAAACAATAAATAATAAAACTGTGGCATTCCTTAGTAACAGACTATAGTTCCTTGACTTCGCGGTCCAGGCTCTCAGATCCAAAAGCAAGACAAGACAAGATATAGTTAGTTCCTTGAGAAAAATACATTTACACACCCGTGATTATCACAAGAAAAATAAAATTAGAAACTTAAAGAACTCGTTGTTAACTGACAAAGTGTTTAATATAATATCGGTGCCAGCTACGAAGAGTTGTGGATTAAACTTTTTATTTTTATTTTCATTATCTAAATAATTAAGGCATTATTTCAGACCTTTTATGGCATCATTTCAGATGAAACTGGAAGAGTTCTTCCGGAAATGATACAGTACAAAAGTTTCTATCAATGTCAATGAAAATATAAAAAGAAAATCTACATAATTCTCTTGAATTAACTCTTTCATTTTAAAAGCTCTGTATAAATATTTTTGACACGACTCCGATGCCTGAAGGCATGAAAACCTGCACTGCTAACTTTTATACTATTTCCAAGGGATTATTTCTCCAATCGTAGTGGTATTAGTCTATCTACCCAGACGTAAATAGACTAATTGAAATGCAATTGTAGATAAAACTGACTTTTCACAATTGTTATGGCTTACATGCATTTTCGTTTCTATAACTTGCTCTTATGCATACAAGATATTATTTAGATCTATACAAAATTCCTTTTATATATACAAAATCATATTAAATTAATTTTATAAATCCAAGAATTAAAATGAATTAAGTTAAAATTAATTAGATTTACAAGATTCATTACCACTTTAAACATAAAATTTAAATACTACGGACACTCCGTTCTGGTGCTAATTTTGTGCTTCGATATAGTCATAGAGAATTACATAGAAACAGAAAGGAGCAATTTTTTGCACTAAGAGGTGATGGATAACTACAGAAAAAGAAATTATCATTAAAAAATTTCCCCTTCTTTGTGTTTCTTTTCTCGAAGTCATAAATTGTGTATCTACAAAACAAACGCGCTTAGCTAGAAAAGATTTCTTCAAGAAGAAGCAAAAAGTAATTTTTCAAGTAGCTTGAATTTTACCAAACACTAAAATTGATATATTTTCTTTCTCAAGAGTTTAAAAACTAAGAAAAAAGCTGTCCTTTCCACGTTTACTTGTTTCGGTGTGTTTTTAATGCGTGAAAGAAACTCATTCAATAAAAAAAAGTAGTTGTCATAAACAGTCTTTCACTGTTGGGTTCCCTATTCATTTTTCAAGGCACTGTGACTTGATAAAAGAAAAGATACTTTCATTCAATTTTTTTTATTCCAAAAGTGGAGACAAAAGAAAAAAAAAGTGGATAGCAATTTTTCTTACAGAAAAATATCGTATAGGTCGGAAATCAAATAAACTTCTTGAATAAGCCGCCGCTACAGGGAATCAAACAGCTGTAAAGGCATAGAGTTGAGTTGAGTAGTCAAGTTCCTGATTCCCACTTGCTTATTTATTTATTCTTTGATTTGTTTAAATCGCGAAAGAACGGATGAATGGATTTTAAGATGAGGAAAAAAAAATCATGCATACAGGAACTTTTTACGAATGTCAGAACTCAAAAGTCATAATTTTTTGGGAGCTTTTTGCCTAATTTGGAAGAAAAGTATAAGCTGTTTTCCTTCTTCGGGTCTTTCTTTAAAATGAAATGCGTAAACAAACAAAAATAGAAGGACTTAAAATAGAACTTTTCATTTTAACCCGTTTTGTCCCGAATTTATATATTAAAATGATACAAAAAGTGGCTTTATGGAAAAAGTGGTATAATATATTATGGAAATTAATTGGTTTTTCTACGGTCAGAGCATTAAAAAAGTATTAGATAGATCAAAAAGTACTTGCTCCGTATAATTCTAGATCTAATCAGAAATAACTAAATCATCATGGTATCTGAGAATCTTTTAATTCACCCTGATAAATGAAAATACTGAAAAAAGTTTCCCATCACAATGTATGTCTTTGAAAAAAGGAACTGTCCTAAATATATAACGCTGGGCGTTAACCGGTTAATAAATTTGAATTCACATCTCTCAGTTATATTTATATAATTTCAAAAACCATTTAAAATAAAAAGTCGAAATTATTTAGTAATAAAATATGTACTTTTTTAATTAATTTTTAATTGCACTTTTACATGGTTCACTAAAAGTACCAATTCCAAAATAGAATCATAGGAAACTAAAATATTTTCACCAATTGACAAAAATATTAAATTTTCTAATCCAACCTTTTTGTTAGCATAAGTCTTTAAAGAAAAACACTTGTTTTCTTCATTACATATTAATGTAGAGTCATCAAAATTTATCTAAATGTGAAAAAAAGAGATAGTACATATTTTTTTTGTTACTTAGGTTTAAAAGAAACTCTGCAGTCTTGTAATTTTGAACCCAATTCAGGAGACCATGGAACTCCTGGATCACGTATTGGGACGTGGAAGACTTTTTGAGGGAACTAACCCGAATTTGCGCTACATGGAGAGGAAAACCACGAAAACATTCTATGGTTAGACTACGGCAAGGGGACTCTAACCCATGATCCGTCTACCACTGAGGATATTTTACGTCAGTACAGTGGTCGGGGCAAGCATGGTACGGAAATCGTATCATAACCATCGCTGGGATTCGAACCCCGTTCACCTGATTGGAAAGCGAACACTCTACCCCCTGAGCCACCACGGCTCACTGGGCCTGTCATTGTGAAGAGCTGGGTTTCGATCCCCAGTGGCGACTTGAAGCCCAGTATGGGAAGTAAAGGGGCAGTGCTGATCCCATTGCCACAATGAAAGTCGTTGGTCGCCAAATTGAGGAGCCTTATCCTCCACGAGCCCCCTGACCCATAACGGGCTTTTCCAAGAATGTTTTTAGACAATAAAAAATTAAAGCTTTCAGAATTTTTATAATTTTTATAATTTTACCAGCATTTTAAAAGTCTCAACACGAGAGAGGTGAAAAAAAAAGAGGTGTTTCATACTATCTTCTGAATCATTTATTTGTAAAGGTGTAAAAAATAACTTTAAATCAAGTATACAAAGCAAAGAAGAATACATTAAAATATTAACATAGCAGAATTGCAGATTCTTTACAATTATTTACTCTTTATTTCTGTTAGCGATCTCGAGGACTTATCTCAATAATCACCTTAATTAAAATATCAATTTTCAATATCAAATAGAGTTATTTTACTTCTCTCTTACAATATTTCTGAACTGTTAAATTGAAAGAATTTTTTCAAAAAGCGTTAAAAGTTGGCAACCCTGTTAGTGACTTAATTTTCGAGAAAGGAGAGAAAGCTATTTTTGTAATAACCTATTAAATGAAAGAGTTATTAATGTAGTTCAGCTAGGGTGGAGCTCAAACAAAAGAACAAGGCTATATTGCACTTGTCCAAACTTCTGGATGAATTTTAAATAATGCATGAGTAATGTTTTTAGAAGCACGGTAATATTTGAAAATGAGATCACTAGCTTAATTATAAATGTGGTAAATGTTGCGTAGAAAGTAATTGTACAATATTTTTTTTAAATAATCGTTCATTATCAATTTAACAGTTCAGAAATATTTTAAGAGCGAAGTAAAATAACTCTATTTGATATTGAATATTGATATTTAAATTATGGTGATTATTGGGATAAGTCCTCGAGATTGCGAACAGAAATAAAGAGTAAATAATTGTAAAGAATTTTGAAAAATAAAACAGAAAATGAAATAAATGCGTATCAGGTGGTGTAAAGTAAATAGTAGCCTTGCTATTTGTATTTGATTTGTATAGAGAAATGTAACAAATCATAGTAAAGAATAGTACATTTGACTAATTAATCTCTCTATATCCTGGGCTCTTGAATAGAGAATTATTGCGAATCATAGGCTCTGTAGAGGCTGTGGTGTAATCAACGTACTTGGTTCGAGTAACGAAGTTCGTGCTGTGGCGAGTCTGAGAACTTCAAAATTCGCTCAAAGTATTTTTGTAATCTCTTAACTGAACTGAATTTAAAGAGATGAAATGTGATAATCGTAATAAAAACTTCGTTATTATCGAAACCATTCTGATACTTTGTTCTTTTCTAGTGATTTGCTTCACATCTTTTCTTCAGTTTTTACGTTTTCGATTAATCTTGGATGCTTATAATTTATTTGTTATAATTTTATTAAAGTTATGTTTAAATTTATCGTTTTCCTTTTTGTTATCGTTGGCAACTGACTTAACTAAGAATGCAAACTATAATAAACGCAACCGATTATCTCGCCAAAAGGCGAAGCTTTTGCAAAGGCTCTATAGTCATATGGAATGATGTTTTTTTTGCAAATAATATGCCATTTTCATAACTGCTCTGAGTTTGAAACAGTTACTCATAACTCTTAGGTCAAGTTTAGCCAGCGTTCTCTACGTTTATTCCAAAAATAGCGTAAAACGTCAATATGGAGAATAGCCATGGCTTTACAAAAATGAAAAGCATTAGTAGTCTAATTTTTTTTTCGAGTTTTTAAAAGCTTATTCCAATGCTGTTTTATTTAGACCCATAAAAAGAATAGGAATAAGGCATCGATTTTGATAATTTTCATTTAAGTGGAAAAAATATCGCATAATTAGCAATTTTTTAAAAAAGTTTTATAAATTTTAAAATATTCTTGTTACTTCTCCGTTCTAAAGCCCAGATTGTGGCCGGGATAGCCTGGTCGGTAGGGCACTGGGCCCATGTCCGATAGTTCGTGGGTTCGAACCCCGCCGGCTGAAGACTCCCCGTGTAGTTGGTGACTGATGCACGTTAAAATTCTGTCGAGTCGCAGAGTCCTCCATGTTCCCATAACAAATCAAAACCTCTGGGGGTACTGGATTGGAGATCACTCGTTCTCTGATTCAGGTCAAATTTGCGATCTGTGGATGAATGACTGGATGTATGAATGGGTCCGCCTTATAAACAGGTATGATGTATGATGTGGCAGAAGTCGAATTCTTGGCTATAGATGGCGCCACTGAAAAACAAGAATTGCACACTCTACCTTAAATTTTCTCGGTTTCACCAAGCAGGCTTGCCAGTGTGGCAAGTGACATTAGATCCAACCAACCAACCAAAGCCCAGATAATTCTTTACAGCAAGATGGCATATACAGTGTAAAAACTATAGCTTTGCTTTATGTTTAAAGCACTTAAACTGTGTCTTTTCCTTGACGAAAGACCTTCGAATTAATTTTTCGAAGACCATGTTAATTAATTTCCAAACTATCTTCGCTTCAATATTGAATCAGGGTTACTACGGTCTGCAAAAGTTTGTAAAGTGGTAGCAAAATTAAGAAAAATTTAAATGTCTTCAATCAAATAATATTTAATTTTAAGGAACATTAACGAATTTAAAAATAAATTAGGAATAATTTTGCAATGCTTACGTGCTAAAAATTTAAAATTTTTTTAGTAGACTCGAGATACTTTATCAATCTCTTGTTGATTTTTTTCGGGTCTCTATAATCCTGTAACATATAATAAACCAAAGATAATACTAATCTCCATATAGTCTCTGCTTTGAAGTGAAAAATATATTGAATCATCTCAAAATTTATGGAAATTAATCTCAATGGAGCCTTTGCTTTTAATAAATAAACACAGTAATGATGATTTGTAATGAATTTCTGTACAGTCTCCAATTTTAATCTCCGTTTCTTCTCCGTAATCCATCGCAAAACATCGATTTTTTTCGTGATGCATCGCGGCTTTAGAATTTCATTATCACCCATTACTAGTAGTTTTTATCAAAATATAACCGAATGCTCATTATACAGATATGCATTGGAAGTCAAAGAACAATGGTAAGTTTTATTCGTGAAAACTAACTAGAATAATAGACGTAAAGTAACACATCTTTTTGTCAACAAGTAAAAAATAAAAAAAATAGTTTAGATGCAAAGAAAAGTTTGAGTTTATTGATAACAAATACATAATTGAAACCCTTTTTTTAAAAAAATTAATTCATAATTTTTTTTGAAAAGAAGCATTTACTAAAAAAGTAACAAATAAAAAATTCCAGTTTCTTATCTTTCTTCTCGTTATATTTTTTAGTTGTTTATATCATTACGTAAAGAAGGACATTTGCATAAACTTTAAAATATTCTTTTTAAAAATCATTTCTTTAAATCTCAGGCTTTTTTTCCCCACATTAAAGTAGCAACGGTAATGTTTAAGAAATCGTATTAAAATTCACAGTAAATTTAGAAAGTAAACAATAGTCTTCAAAGTTTTATAAACACCAGTATTTGCTTTCAAAACCTTTCAATGAAGCAAATATTTAAAAAAAAGTTGCAATAAAAGATCTCGCTACATTTTTTTTTTAAATGCTTACCTTTTTAATACTCTTGTGTATTAACCATTGCTTTTCTTAGTGAACGTATCCTAAGAGCTGCCCCATTTAGAAAAAAAATTTACTCAATGCATTTCTTTTTTAATTAAATGAATGCTTGCAACACTAAAAATTATAAGAACATTAATAATTTCAAATATTTTAGGCATTTTTATTTAATAGAAATGTAATATAAATTCTGCTTGAACTTTACAAAATTTTGTGGACGTGGTAGAATTGTGGGACGTGGAAGACTTTCTGAGGGAACTAACCCGCATTTGCGTTACATGGAGAGGAAAACCACGAAAACATGCTACGGTTAGGCTAACGGCAAGGGGACTCTAACCCATGATCCGTCTACCACTGAGGATATTTTACACCAGTACAGTGGCCGGGGCAAGCCTGGTACGGATATATAAACCATCGCTGGGATTCGAACCCAGTTCACCTAATTGAAAGGCGAACACTCTACCCCTTGAGCCACCACGGCTCACTGGGCCTGTCATTGTGAAGAGCTGGGGTTCGATCCCCAGTGGCGACTTGAAGCCTAGTATGGGAAGTAAGGGTAGCCTGTGCGCAGTGCTGACCCCATTGCCACAATAAAGCCGTTGGTCACGAAATTAAGGAGCCCTATCCTCCACGAGCCCCCTGACACATAATGGTTGTTCCAAGAATGCTTTTTGACAATAAAAAATTAAAGCTTTCAGAACTTTTATAATTTTGCCAACATTTTAAAAGCCTTAACACGAAAGAGGTGAGAAAAAAAGAGGTGTTTCTTACTAACTTCTGAATCATTTGCATGCAAAGGTGTGAAAAATGACTTTAAATCAAGTATTCGAAGCAAAAAAGAATGCATAAAAATATTAACATAGCAGAATTGCAGATTCTTTACAATTATTTACTCTTTATTTCTGTTTGCGATCTCGAGGACTTATCTCAATAATCACCTTAATTAAAATATCAATTTTCAATATCAAATAGAGTTATTTTACTTCGCTCTTAAAATATTTCTGAACTGTTAAATTGATAATGAACGATTATTTAAAAAAAAAAATTGTACAATTTCTTTCTACGCAACATTTACCACATTTATAATTAAACTAGTGATCTCATTTTCAAATATTACCGTGCTTCGAAAAACATTGTTCATGGATTATTTAAAATTCATCCAGAAGTTTGGACAAGTGCTATGCAGGCTTGTTCTTTCGTTGAGCTCCTAGACCAGGGATGGGCAAACTTTTTTGGTCGAGGGGCCAAAAATCAAGAAAAAAAAATGCTTGGTGGGCCAAGTAAAAACTTCAAAATTTAAGAAAAAAAGGTGATATACAAGTTTTAATTTAAATATTTAGTGAGATGAAGGAAAGTGCGATTTCATTTTTAAAAGTTCCTTACATTAAGGTTGGAAGTGAGATGTGCTTATTTTAAGGAACAAGGCTAAATGCTTTTCTGTTAGTCTACTTCTGAAATGATTTTTTCTAACGTTCATAGATGACACTTGTTCACATATATAAGATGAAGCATACATGCACTGATTTTCTGAGCATGAAATATTAAATTTCGGAAACTTGCTTTTTGTATTGATTTGTAAAACTTTGGAATATTTAGAAACGACTGTTTCAGATGATTGTTAAATTATCCGCTCTTTGGAGCGCAAAATGCGCAGTCTGCCAAATGTGCAGTGCAATTTACCTATATTAGATTCCATAAGTCAGCTCCTCAAGAGAGACAAGCGCTAGTTGGAGCCAATCTACGGCTATTCTATAAAGAACTTCTGCTTTCAACATTTTACCAATTGAAGCTGTCTGAGCTAACTATTTCCATCAATTTATGTTTTGTAGAACAAAAATAGAGAAAGCAAAAACTTCATCAGTACTTTGTTGAAAAAGGAAAAACAGAAATAATTTTAAACATAGTCGACAAGAAAATGGATGTATATTGTTTATATTTGCCACTGATCGGCAAATAAAAATTCTATCCGCGGGCCGGATAAAATCTTCCAGAGGGCCACAGTTGGCCCGCGGGCCGTAGTTTGCCCATCCCTGTCCTAGACGGATAGGAAAGGCTTTTCATTCTACCATTTTTTTCTAGAAAAATTAAATTTCTTTAACTACCGAGATTTTTTTACACTTATAGCATATATATAAAACTGCTACTTTCTTAGGGAAAAGTAAATAGATCAGTATTAGCTACCACATCGACTGCTAAATTCAAAATGTTATCACTTTAAACTTATGTAAATTTCTAGATGTAAGGGATAGGGGCCGCTGCGTGGCCCAGGTGCCCAATTTTTTATAAATAAAGTAAAGGAAAGAAAAGTAAATAGCGTAAAATAATTTAAGAAAAAGATAAAACTGAAAAGGTTATACTACCAGCTTTTCCTCGTTTCCGTTTCATTTTCACCCAGGCTCCGTACCATATGTTTAAATCTGTAAATAATTCCATACACTTTGAATAGTAAACTGAAAGAAAAAAATTCTGTAAAAAGTAGCTACTTAATTAATTTTAATAAAATTTTGAATTTTAATGATCAGTACTTTTTGCACCCCGTGATAATCTTGCTTATTTAATAAAAGTTTTTGCACACATTAACGATGTTATCGTATATTAATATGTATATATATAAAAATAAAATTTTGCTTAAAATACTTAAAAAGTTGACAACCATATTTAAGTTAAAAAATTACCATATATGTTTAATTCATTTGTAGGTAGTTAAATTTCTTCTTACTTTGAAGCATTAATCTAAGTATTAAATAGAAAAGCTAGTCTTACTATTCTTTCAAGTCTTACAATCACTTTAAAAGTAAAACTAAATCCTTTCTAGGAATCAAGGAGAATTGGTTGCTATGACAATTATTTAGTAAATATGTAAAACGAAGGAACTCTATCAAAACATTTTTACAGTGTATGTAGTTATATTTTTTGAAAATTTTCAAATGCTAAGCTCTAAGTAATGTACATTCCTAATATGAAAATAATAAATACATTCTGAAATATATACATAAGAGTACAATCAGGATATGAAACAAACATATATTATAAATTATAAATATACATTATATTTAACCTCAATAAAAAATTCACTTTAGTAATGCGTTAAATCCTTAATCCAGTTCATTTGTTTTTCATATAAGCTGAATTATATACTGATGTTTGATATTAGGCAAACAAATTTCAGATGATTCAAATTTGTAAATTAATTACTTGTGCTTTAAATTTATTAAGTAACTTTATAAGGATATTTGTCTTTCAACTTCGTTAAACAAAGAAATTGCGCTTCAAATTTGTTAAACAAGTTATTAGTACAATTTATTAAACTTTGTTCCATATAAAGATTTCTATAAATTAATAATATATTGAAATCTTTGTAGTTTTCCTCTCCAGGTAACCAGAGCCTGACTAAGGAATGGGCATACGGGGCAGTTTCCCCTGGACCCCCACATCAGACGGAGGACCCAAATTGAATATAAAGTTTATTTTACGTTTCCTTCTTTAATGAACTTTTTTTAAAACAAAATATCACTACAGTGTAAAATCCGCCAGTTTTATGTTAGCTTCTTCATTAATCTATCATATGAATACAATCTATATTTTGCAAACCCATGGCTTTCTAAGGCGGAATTCAACTAAATTTTCGTAATCATGGTGTATAAATTTGACCAATCAAAAGTCTGTATTTTTACATATTGCAAAATGCGATATGTTTACAAAAATACCGGCTATTGATTGGCTTAATTGAACCATCTTAATTGCATAAATTTAACTGAATTCCGCCCTAATATCAGCAAGGATATGAATTTTTCGCAGCTAGATAACAAAGTTAACAATCAGAAATCTGCATTCGACATGATGGAGATAAAATTGTAAGAAAACCAATAAAACAGACAGAACTTTATTTCGTCTGATCATTGGAGGGGGAGGGACTTTATAGCTATTTTAGGTTCTAGTCAATTTTCTTGTCATCTATAATGAGGTGAAAAATTTAAATACCTCCATAAAGTTCCGTTCTTTATTATTGAAGTAGTGAAGCAGAGGAAGCCCACAAGGAATTTTTTGCCCTAGACCCCAACAAGGCTAAGTCGGACCAACACCTCCCAGATAAGAGCAGGCCTCAGCACGGGTTACCATAAATATCCTTTAGTAGTCCAAACGTAATGACATATTTCGTATTTTCAACCACTGCGCAGATTAGTACCCCGAACGTAATGACATCTGTCTTATTTTTCATCTACTGCGCAGTTATCTTCGTCACATCGGACTACTAAATTGATCCGTGCTGAGGCCTTCCTACTTCAAGGAGGTGTTGGTCGGACCCTGCATGTCACGTAAATATGAGTTAAATCCTCCACGAAGTCGAATTTCTTCCATTACTTGATCCAGGAGTTCCTTTGTCTTCTGCTTAAAATCAAAAGGCTACGGAGTTGAACATAGGCAGTCAGAAACTCAAAAATTTGGTCAGCTGTTCAACGACGGTTACAAAATAAAATGAAAAAAACTCACAAAACAAATCCAGATTCAAAAATTTGACGCGTACTTTTTCGCCCTTTTTTTCTCGGATAATTTGATTACCCACATTAGAAAGAAAAATCATCCCTTCTTTGTAAAAAAAAAAAACCGCATGATCTCATAGTCCACTCGATGGAATATATGAACCAGAATGAAAAAAACAAAATAAATTTTAAAAACAAGTATATATCTTCCGGGGTAGTCGAGTGCATATCTTCCGGGATCATAGTTCTGGGTGGAAAAAAAAAATTCGATCCCTGTGATGAAGAGATCAAATGAATTGGGGGTGAAGAGAACTTAAAAAAGTTTCGAAAAGGGAGTAAATTATTTTGCAGCAGGAAAAGATTTAAGAAAAGTACATATTCAATTTCACTCACATAATTCTATTTGGTTTACCCCTGCCTGTGAAGCTTTTCCTGTTGGAAGGAAGATTCGAGGGGTAATATAGTTGACAATGGAGTTACGTGTCACCGGGAGGGGAACAGGAAAAAGGTGGGGTTACGGTACATCCCTTTTCCTCTTTTTTGACAGGCTGGGATTATATTCACCCAATCTTTTATTTTCTGGAGTACTTAGAAGATTCTTATTTATTTGGGTTTTTTTTTTTTTTTTTTTTTTTTGTTAGAAAGAGGGAAAAAGTGAGCTCTTTTGATTTAATGAAGTCTAACGAAGAAAACATTTTGTATTTTAATGAGCTGTGCGAGCTGATTTATAGAGCCTCTTAATTATAACCGACGATTTGAAAATTTTACGAAGAAAAAAAAATTGGTTCAGTTTGGTATGTTCTGCTTTTGAAATTAATTTTTGATTCTCTCAAAAATATTTATAATATTCGTCAACGGATGGCGCTTCTAACGGTGCAAGGAATACCAATTAATATTTTCAACATAGCATTTGCAGCAGCAATGTGCTGCAACCGTAACGTTATAAATGCAAAATTTTAACGCTATACACTGTAGAAAATACTTAAAAAACTATTTTATTCTATAACCGTCGTTGAATAGCCGACCCAAATTTGAGTTTACGACTACCTATGTTCAGCTCTGTTGCCTTGCAATTTTGAAACCAACCCAAAAGACAAGGGAACTCCTGGATCAAGTATCGGGAGAAATTTGCCTTCGTGGGGAACTTTTTGATGGAACTAACCCGAATTTGCGTGGCGTGGAGAGAAAACGTACCACGATTAGCTTGACGGCAGGGGGACTCAAACCCATAATCCGTCTACCACGGATATTTTACATCAACACTGTGGACGGTGCGAGCAGGGTGCGGAATTCGAATCGACGAGATATTTCTGGGATTCGAACTCGGTTCACCATATTGAAAGGTGAACGCTCTATTCCCTGAGCCATCAAGGCTCTTTAAAAACTGTTTTAGAAATTCGAGGCAAGGATTCTGATATTTTTGGACATGTTTTATATATATATATATATATATATATATATATATATATTGGAGTTCTACATAGGCATTCTAGGAAGAAGTTAAAAAAACAGAAGCAACTGATGTAAAATGTAGTTTCTCATCAACTAATACATAAAAAAAAATAATGCATACATAAAAATTAGCGAAAGTGTTTCACGTAATTCAAAATGCTCGTAGTGAATAATTTTAACTCCTTTTACTTTAAACTTTAATCAACAATCTCTCCACATATCACGTTGAGTTAGAATTTCTTTTATTCTGAACAACTGCGAAAGAAAGTCGAAAAATTACTTCGAGTACTCAAACAGACGAGAGTAAAAACAAACATTTTTAAAAGAGCTCAACTCATAAGCTAAAACAGAAGTTCCATTCAAAATGTTTAAAAAAGAGGTAGAACGAATGATATGGAGATGGAACAAGGTGCTGCTGCGATGACAAGTCTGACAACCAGACAAAAACTTGATCCCAAAACGATTTCAAGAGATGTGTTTGACTTTCTAACCTTTGCCACTTGAACTGTTGTAAAATAAAGATAACAAAAGTGAAAAACTAAAATAAACGGAGAAGCTGGCAACTAGAGGAAAGAAAGCCAGCTAGAAATCCCAACTGGGTAGATCATTTTGAGTCAATGAACGCGTGGAAGGCAACGCGCCAAGCGATTCTGATAAAATTTGCCTTAACTGTTCTTCATGTTTTTTACTTGTTAATTGAGCACTGCTTTTTTCCCCATATGTTTATGGGGCGTAGGCGTATTAAACGTTATGAATCTTACAGGAAATTGGGCCTGACGCGAGACGCTATGTTAGTGTTTATGACGCTTATCTTGTTCAGCTGGCATCTGGGACGTATACTGAGTATCAAGATTCAGTTCTTGTTGTTGTTTCTTTTTATTTTTTCGTTATTTTTGTAAATTCTCCCAGGGTATCTAAATTATTAATGTTTTCTTGGCATTCATGTATATGTTCTTGGTGAAGATAAAATTTGAATAAGAAGCAAAGGGATTGATGAAGATTAAACACTGAATAAAATCATTTTCTCATTTGCCAATTAATACAAGTCAATTTTAGGGTATCTAAATTATTAGTGTTTTCTTGGCATTCATGTATATGTTCTTGGTGAAGATAAAATTTGAATAAAAAGCAAAGGGATTGATGATGATTAAACACTGAATAAAATCATTTTCTCATTTTTGCCAATAATTACAAGCCCAATTTGTAGTTAATCATAATGAAATTAATTGTAAATTAATGTTTGTAAAATTGAAGGGGAATTAATTTTCTGAAATTTTTAGAACTTCCCTGAGAATTCCTTTTTGATTTTTCCTGGTGGTGGGCATTCTGTAGACAGAATCGTCGATCACAAACTATAAGTACCTCGAGGTATAGATCGCGTTAACGCTCTGGTAGAATAACATTGATTCCTTCTCTAAGCGGAATAAACCTAATATACATTTTCTTTCTTTTATAATTTTAAAAAAAATAGTAGTTGCTTTGATTGATAGCTTATAGTAGGATTTAAAAACGATACGACACCCAGAAATATTTCAGGTCTGTGTGAACAAGGATGAAAATTCCAGCTGAAAATATAAGAAGTGCTATAAACTCAATTTATCTCTATATATTCAATACCGCAATCGTAACTGTCATATGACTTACATTGTAAAATTTTCATATTTAAAGTGAAAGCACTTTTTAAATTCAATTATACTTACGCTTCATATATAAGCTTCGTGAACTAAGAGAAATATGCTATTTAAGAGGTGCTGAATTTTCTCTCGTTTAATTAACTTTTGCGATTTATTAATCACCACTTTTTGAATTTTTAGTCGCCTAGGGCATCACTGCGTGAATTAAGTTTTCTAGTGGTAGTATGATAAAACAGTTTTTAAACAGTTTTTATTGATCTTAAGACAATGACCATTTATCCATCTGAATTTTTATCTATATTTAAATTATTTTTATGTAGGATTATTGAACTTAAGACAATGGTCATTTATCCATCTGAATTTTAATATACATTTAAATTAATTCTATGTAAGTGCGAACAAAATTCTTTTGTTTATAATTTATTAAAATACTCTATAGAACAAAATTTTTGTTGCATTTATACAAATACTTGATCTTACTTACAATTAGTTTTGATCCAAAAGTTAGAGACTTTTTTCAAAATGGTATTTTCAGTTCAGTTTATTTTTTGACTAAATTTATAAAATAATAAAAAAAAATTATTGGTTGATACATTTTATAAATATAGGGGTATGACAAAAAACGCAGAAACATTTCTGTACTAACTTTATGTAATCAATGTTTCTTTATGCAGCTAATGATTTGGAAGATTTTACAGGGCATAACAGTTAGCACAATTTGAAAAATCACGCTTGTTATTTTTTCCCATGCAAAATTCAAATTAACCAAAAAGCGGGGAGGAAACTCATAACATCTTTTTAAGTTTAAGACCATCAAACTTTTATATCATTCTGCTGGATTGCGATATTTACAAAAAGAATGCTTTTAAAATTTAAGTGAATGGAAGAAAAATGGAAGGAAAAAAAAAGCTTTTAACTTCATACGCTCAGTTTGATCGATGCAAACTTTGCAAGGGCCGACCGATTTGTGTAGTGGACAGTGAGCTGAACTCACATTAAAAAAGGTCTTGGGTTCGAATCCCGAACAAAACATGGATGTTCTTTCGTTCTCCGTATTATCTGCCCTTACTATGGGAGCAATGTTGGCTCACCTCATATGGTGTCCCTGAAGGAATGGCCTATAAATCTGCCCAACTGATACCTGAACGACGAGTGTTAATCGGGTGGGTATTGAAAAAAATGTTTTTCACATGGGTAAAAAAAAGGACACAGCTCCTAAAAGATTTAAGCATGATCTCTCAAATTGTGTCAACAGTTTAACCACGTAAAACCTTCCAAAACATTAGAAAGTTCATTAACACAAGGTTTTAATATTTTTGTTCTACCCCTGTACATATACGTGATCTTGTCTGCTCATCGCCTTCTTACAACCAAGCCCAAACTACCAGAGATGAGGAGACACTGAGTAGTAACTCATTTAATATTGTAAAATCCTCGGAAGGTCTACATTATTAAATTGCGTTAAAACTAAATTTGCCTTTTAATATTTGTTTAACAGCTATAACTGATATTAAGGAATGCTTTTTACACAAGAAAAATGAAAAGTGTTGAACAGTTTCTAATTTAGAATAATAAGAGCTTTAAACGAAATTTTTAACAGTCAGTTTTTTCTGTATTTCGACTAACTATCAGCCCTGATTTGCAGGTTGGCCACAGACTGGAAAAATTTAAGAAGTGGTGACTAATATTTCATGCAGTTGGAAATTTTGTAAACTTTCAATTTTGTTTAAAAAACTCAGTTGCTCAGTTTATAATGCAAATATTTAATTTGAGCCGTGGTGGCTCAGGGAATGGAATCGTTCGCCTTCCAATGAGATGATCGAACCGGATTCGAATCCCAGCGATGGCTGGTCGATACGAATTCCGTCACCGGCTCGCATCGATCACAGTGCTGACGCAAAATGTCCTCCGTGGTACACGTATCATGGGTCCAACCCTTGGAGAGAATCCTTGTCATCAGGCTAACCATGGGAAGTTTTGGTGGTTTTCCTCTCTATATGTAACGCAAATACTGGTTAGTTCCATCGAAAAATCCTCCACGTAGGCAGATTTCTCTCAATACTTGCTCCAGGAGTTTCCATGTCTTCTGTATCGGGTTCAAAATTGCAAAACTATGGAGTTGAACATTAGTAGTCCTAAACCCAAAAATGAGTCGGCTGTTCAACGTCGGTTATAAAATAAAATAAAATATTTAATTTACAAATATATTTGGTTTGTAGGAATTGGTTAAGACATCTTAGTTACTTGATCTTTTTAACCAGTCTTAAATAGCATTTTTCGGTAGTTTATTAATAATGGCTGATTCAACGCAATGTATAGAAAGTTTAAAACCACAGCTTTAGAAATTATAATTAAAATCACTTTTCGGTTGAATATTGCTTTTACAACGGAACAAAATGTAATTTTAAGTTACGAAATCCCTTGATTCATTTCATAAATATAAATTGCTTAGCCTTGCAAGCAATTTCAGGAGAACACGAATGCGAATAAATGCTTCTCCACACTTAATCCTACAAATTCCTCATCAATGTCACTACCAATAATTTTAATTCTCGCTTCCATAAACCGGACATGTCCTGTAATGGCTATCACCGGTGTTCGTTCCGTGCAAGCGTTCCAGAATTTTCCAGCAATTACGAAAGACGAATATCCTCAATCTTACGTGGAAGATTACAATTAAAATCCAAAATTCCATATTTCGAAGAGGAGACATTCTCCTATCCCTTTTCCTTTCGTCTGCCCGGGTCATCCGGGTCCTAAAGGGGCTGGCAGCATGGAATATAATTGATGACTCTCCCGCGTGTCACATCTCTTCTGCGACAATATGTTCTCTTAATCATTCTAAAATTCTTGACTTTACATACATGCACACATGATTCCGCCATTCCCTGACGACCGTGATGGGCTTCCAAGTTCATTAACTAATGAGATGGGTGTACTGCCAGCGGGGTTGCCTTGCCACCCCCTACCCTCATGATGTACTTCCTTTGGCAAGAGGTTCAATCCGAGCGGACTTCATTTAAATAGGTTTTAAAATCGCAAAATTCCTTTAAATTGATTACTCATTAAATTATTCCTTCGAATAGAGACGACGACTTTTCAAGAGGCCTCAGGAATCTGTCGTTATCTTCCATCGCATTATTTGGGTGCAGTTTTGTTTCGTTAAAAGATTCGATTGTTATTTAAAGTTTTGCCTTTAAGGCTTCGTTAAATCATTGGCTACATTCTAGTGTTGTTGCTGCTGCTGAATCGAAGCATCGATGAATTGTTTCGCTTCATCATGTGGAAGTAATCTAATGACTGTTTGGGTTGGAGTTAAAATTTTATTTGCAGAACGTGATGTAGTTAAAATTACTTTTGTGCCAGGTAAAATAAATTTGTTACTTTTCAGAAAAAGTAAGGTTAATTAGCATATTTTGTTCAAAGTTTTAAAATCTCAAATTACTTTCTGTAGAATACGGTTAATAACAAACAATTAGTTTGTTAAGATTCGAAATAAATTTACTGATTTGAATCTGATACTAGCCAGATTTTTTTTATGAATAATGAATTCTCATGCAGCAGAGATAAGTAAAATAACTTAGATATTCAACAAAACAATTAAAGTTCAAAAACAAACAAAGTTCAAAATTGTCAAAAGTGAATTCTCATGCTGCAGAGGTAAGTAAAATAACTTAGATATTCAACAAAACAATTAAAGTTTAAAAACAAACAAAGTTCAAAACTGTCAAAAGTGAATTCTCATGTAGCAGAGATAAGTAAAATAACTTAGATATTCAAAAAAACAATTAGAGTTCAGAAACAAACAAGTTCAAAATTGTCAAAAGTGAATTCTCATGCCGCAGAAATAAGTAAAATAAAAAAACAATTAAAGTTCAAAAACGAACAATTAAACTTCAACAGGGGACAGACACACTGCCTGGCAACCTGTTGAAGTACTGTTTTGCCAACACACAAATCTTTTATTTTTATTGCTTTTTCCTGCTTTAATTATTTTTTTGAATATGTAAATTAAAATAAAGAAAATTTGGTTTTAACTATTTTGATTTAATGTTTTAATTGTTAAATTGCCTTTTCTGTGTTTGTAAATTAGCTTCATTTGTGATTAGATAAGAAAAGTAACATTATACTAGAATAGCGTAGAATGGTAGAAATCATATAAATCTCGGTGCGCTGCCGCGAAGCGGCATTAACCGATTCATCTGTAGTAGTAATTCGATGATGAGGAGTAGTGAGGTGGTGCTTAGCACCAAAAATCGAGAGTGTATTTCGTGTGTTAGGGCTACGTCATATCCCTAAGGAAAAAGGCAGTGATTGGGCTAAATTTAGTGTTGTCGTCAATTAATTCAATATCTAGGAGTGAGTTAAAATTGCTGGTGGTACAGGTTTTTGCTTCATCTAGAATAGCGTTACATACATTTTAATATTTATATCGTTTTATTTTGGTTTTGAGCGGTAGTCTCAAATCCTTTAAATTAATCCTTTAATTAAATCCTTCAAATTAATAGTTAATTTTAAACTAAAAATTACCATCTTTTACTTTTATTTCCTCTATAGGGAATTTTGTAACTAATTTCTGATGTAAATTTAATAAAATTAGTTCCATTTTTAACACAATTTTTACGTTGTCTTAACCCAGTTATTAATTTTTTCCAGTTTATTTCCCATGATTTCCGTTTTATTTAAACGTTTTCCTGCTGGACTCGTATTTCGCACTTTAACCCTTTTGAAGGCCGTGGTAAGTATCTTACCACCACGTTTTACCACTTCAATTTTTCAATAACTTCCGCTTTCTTGAAGTGAGTTTGAATAAAATTGGTAACCATTTGTCACTTTTAAAAAACGTATAAAATTATAAAATACATAATTCATACCTGCCAACTTTCATTCTTTCCGAGAATGGATTTTCAGAGTGGCTGTAAATCAACAAATGAAAAACAATCCGACTCAAAAATATATTTATATTTTGATCCCGTTATTATGTTTTTATATATTTATTGTAATTATTTGTATGTAGTGGTGGTCAAACTGATTTATAATTATCATTATAATTCAAAAAGTTAATTGGAATAACATGAATATTGCTACCACTTTAAATATGAAAATAAAATCTTCGGGAAAATCCGGAAGAGTTGGCAGGTAGTCGTTTTGAAGTTTGTAGCATTTAAGGAATTTATTTTATAAATAAAGAAAAATAAAAGTCAGTAAGTTCCTAATAGGTCATGTTAAATATATTTACCACCAAAAATATGGCATTTTTTAAACTACATGAGTTGTTTCTTTTGTATATCAATTACTGTTCTTAAAACAATTTCAATTCCAAAAATACTTTTATTTACCTTTACTAGAAATAAAGGGCCCGTTAAAAGGGTTAAGCGTGCATGCTTTGTAATGTATTCATAATGCTTTGAATTCATAAAGTCATTTTGTACTCTTAACTCTTTTATTTGAAGAGCGTGGTAGCAGGTTTGCAAATAAATTAAATGGGAATTTTCTGCAGTTAGATACTAATTTTGTTAAAAAATGCAACAACTATTTGATTTCTGAATTAGATTTATGTTACAAAATATTTAATTTTATATTATTAATAGATTTTAGATACAGCAATTCCGAAATAACACGAGAAATTAAAGGAAAGATATAATTCTATTGCTCTTAAACAATTAGGCTCTTTTCTTTTAAACATACATATTTTCTAAAAAGTAACTATCACAATGTAAAATAAATGAACATAGAAAAGAATCCTTAATAAAATTATACATATTTAATAATTTCTTTTTTCACCAAAATTTTTTTTAAAAAATTCGTTTTTCTTCTTTTTTTTAAAATTACGAATAGTAATTAAAGAAAACAACATTTTCTTAAAAAATCACTTTCTATCAACTATTATATTATATATTTCTTAAATAATGCTTGATTTTATGTTAATATGAAAAAAAAACAATAAAAAATTTATTATCTCTAGTATTTTCAAAATTAGATATTCATTCTGATTCTTAATAATGAAATAATAGTTATGCACTAATTTTTGTAAAAAAAAAACTGCAATTCATTAATTATTTTTTTACAATATTTGTTTAGAAATATTATTAGTTAATAAACTAAATTTTCCGACATTTCCTCTAAATAAATAGTAATAAATATATTTAACAATGCAGACTTTTGTATTTGATATTATCATGTAAATTGTTTAGTTTTATTTAAAAATTCTGATTCTGTTTAATGTGGGAAAAGAGTATTATTAATTCTATGTACCTACAATTGTGTACTATAACATTATTTATTTATAATAGATTTTTATTCGATATTCTAATTTCAGGATGTTGAAACATTTAATTATAAGGATTAAGTTAAATAATAAATGTTTTCAAAGTTTTTTTTTATCAAATACATGCATAATAGAACTTAATTAGATTTTTTTCTTTATAGTTTTCGATCAGATATAACTGAAATAATACGCGATAAAAGAAAGCAGAAAAACTATGCCAAAAATCACCGCACACAAATCATTTACTCCATCTGTTGTATGAGCTACAAATTGCATCATTAAAATTATATTAACCCGTTTTGTCCCGAATTTATATATTGAAATGATACAGAAAGTGGTTTTATGGAAAACGTGGTAAAATATATTATTGAAATTAATTGGTTTTTCTACAGTTAGAGCATTCAAAAAGTCTTTGATAGATCAAAAAGTACTTGCTCCTTATAATTCTAGATCTAATTAGAAATAACTAAATCATTGTGGTATCTGAGAATCTTTTAATTCACCCAGATAAATGAAAATAGTGAAAAAAGTTTCCCACCACAATGAATGTCTTTGAAAAAAGGAACAGTCTTAAATATATGACGCTGGGCGTTAACCGGTTAAGAGCAAATATTTGCATATTCAATTTAACACGTTGAATGCCATGGGGGTCACCGGTGACCGGCGCTGAGTTTGTTCGTAGCTCCACGGGTGTCACCGGTGACCGGCGAAGTCAAGATTATTAGAAACACATAATTCGAGTAAATTTGTAATTTTTTTAATATTATTATCGTTACTAAAATCGTTTGAAGAAATTAATGCTATACAGAACACAAAAAATTAATTTTATATATATACACAGAGATGCCAATTTACTCCGGACAGCGAATAAATATTTTCAAGTGGTAGTTTATCAATTGTGATTCTTAGTTTAATAAATTCAATTTAGTAGATTTTCATCCACCACTATTTCTAAACATTTCGTAGGTTTATATAATTCACCACTTTTTCTCAGGTGAGCTATCTTATAAAACTAGCGAAATCTGTCTAATATTTGTAGTTTTTACAGTGTTAAAGAGCTAATTAATTACAAGCACAGGCTTCAATGAGAAAATAGACCAGTTTATTTTAATTGCAAATATAATTTTTTGTCTTTGCGGACGAAAAATATCCTCAGTGGTTGACGGTCCATGAATCAGAAATACCTTGCTATCCCACCAACAGTGGAAGATAATCATAGTTTTCCTCTCCATGCATTACAAGTGCAGGATTGTTGCATTAAAAATTTCTCCACGAAAGAAAGGTCTCAATGCTGGATCTAAGAGTTTCCTTGTCTCATTTGTTTGTTTCAAAATTAAAAGGTAATGGAGTTCAACGTCGATAGTTGTAGCCCCAAAAATGAGAGGGCTGTCCAGGGCCGGTTATGAAACAAAACTTTAACACGTTCACGCCGGGGTGACCTACCGGTGGGTCACACTAGATTGTCTCATCGGGCGGAGCACCGGAGTAAAAACTGGTAACAAATAAATTTCATTTTTTAGTTTTTTTCCGGGTATAATAAAAATCCATAACTACCTATTGTTATTAACGGATGCAATTTTTATATTGAATTGCTTCTTCGCCGTGATAAATTTCCTTACAGTGAATTGTTATTGTTGAGAATAGATTAACTCCTCCCGAATATTATCTAATATTGAAATACTTCTTCTACCAGTGTTTTCTTTTTTCCGTCCCGCTTTCAGGCGCAACACCCGGCGTGAACGTGTTAAATGCTTTTGCTAACAATTCATTTGACAGCTGACATAAACCATCGGCATCTACTCTATTACGAGTTTACTCTGGTATTGCAGAAAATGTATCAGCAACTAAAATTCACGTTTAATAATAATAAAAAGAAATCATCCGATCACAATTTTATTTATTTTAAGTTGTGATCGTTTTGATCCAAGGACTCATTGTACAGTGCGCAAAGTAAAAAAACGAACCACTCTGAATAACTTTGGATCTAATGATTGCATCTTCACGTTTTATGACTTAATCTCAATGGTTTGATGGATAACCTTAGATATAATTAATTAGTTGCAGATGATATTTTAAGTTACTAAACTAGGCACAAAAATGTACTTTCTCTGAATAAATATACGTTTTTTCGACGGATTCGGATTTCTGACCCTCAAAATATAGGGGGTAGCCGCAACCTGTGTGTGTGTAAGTGTCCCCACTTCTTTGCTACGCAAGGAGTAGTAAAGAGAAGGTGACAATGGATTTCAGTTTATGATACGATACATTAAATTATATGTTTTTCTTTTAAGTGTTAATGTCAAAGGAGCAGTCAAATGTATATGTGTGTAAACATTCTTTATAAACAAGTACATTCAGACAAAAAAGTAAACAAATTTTAAAAAATATCATTTTGAAAAAAATATGCTTTGTTGCCAACTGCTACACTTTTTGATAAATATTTTACAAGTGGATAAAAGCAAAAAAATTTCAGAGATTTTGCAGCATTTTAAGAGCGAGAGAATTTAAAACAAAGTGAAGAAAGTTTTGATCATTAAAATGCAGTGGTGTGGGAAGTAACTTTAAATCAAATTGACAAAACAAGAACTCTTATATATTTAGCTACAACTTGAAGATATTTTTCGCCAAAACGTAGAAAGTTAGCATCCTTGAATATGTAGCTTTTGGAACAATGATTTGAAATCCCCACTCTTGCATTAGAAATTAAGTATTTGTATAAATGCAACAAAAAATTTGCACAAATCCAGGGGTTCTCCTGGGATGTAGCCATACCTGCCAACTTTCACTTTTTCTGAGAATGAATTTTCCAAGTGGTAATAAAACAATTACCGAAAAACAACTTTACTGAAAAATATATTTATATTTTGACTAAAGTATAATTTGCTATCGTTTAGATTAGTATGCTTTTATATATTTGTTGCAATTAATTAAACGTAGTGGTGGTCAAACTTATTTATAATTATCATTATAATTCAAAAATTTTTATGACATGAGTTTGGGTACCACTTTAAATACAAAATAAAATCTTCCGGAAAAACCGGAAGAGTTGGCAGGTATGTGTAGCAAAATACACAAAAATTATAATTAACTGCCCCGAATTTTCGTCTTTAACTGCTTGAACCCCCAAGAAGTGAAAAAAACTTGAAGTAATAACGTTTCATTTAGATTGCCTGAGACATGAAGTGAAAGTTTTTAATTTTCGTAAAATATCATTTATTCACCACTTTTTACTTTTTTTTCAGATGAGAAACGATGTAGTATACATGTTATACTTGTGATAAGTCTTGGTAATCAGTAATATTTGACGTCTCCAGAAAACAAAGGTAAATATGAACTGTTGGTACTAAACAATATTTCTCTTTTTCCGGGCTACTATCAGCCATATTGGAACCATATTTTCCAAAGAAAAGATTACAAAATTCGAAGGATTATGGTTAATTTTGCCAACTTTTTAAAAGTCTCACCATAAGATTACTGGAAAAGAAGCAATTTATACGAACTTTTCAAATTTATGTATGTGTATATGAAGTTGATAAAAAATAACTTTAAATCAAATTTATTATACGAAGTATCGTACATTGTAACTTAAATTTTGCTGTCAATAGAAAAAAACATTACCCTCAATGTAGTGCAAGTTGGCATTTCTGCTTGAAGAAATGAAACATGCACCCAAATGAAGAAATAAAACATGCATGTCTACTCTAATATATAAGCAATATGAAACATATAATTTGTATCTCACAGGGAGGCCACAGGCAACGAAAATGTAAAAAAGTGGCAGAAGCTCAAATTATTATTATTTATTATTTCTTTAATTATTTCATTTGTACTACCAGTATAATTTACATTTCAAACTATTGATATTTAATAAAAACATAGTCAAATAAATTTTATTTTAATATTAGTGTTCTACCATTCTTTTTCTAATATTGCTTAAAATGTTAGAACAAAATGAAAATGTTGATATTACTGATCATTATTATTCAAATGTTGTAAAAACTTCTTCTGAACTTTTGCTCCTTGTTTCTTTAACCCTTTCGCGCCGACTGTCACAAATACGTGACAGCATGAAACTGTATCAATCAGGATAAAAAGGTAAAACTGGTAATCAAAGTAATTCTTTAGCAGTTTATTTGTGGGCGGAGTTATAATTGTTTGATTTATTTAATTCACCATTACTTTGTTCAAAATAAAACTATTTAGTTATACTTTGAACTAACATTGATTACATATATGATTAAACTAACAATAATTAAAGTAAAAGCGAAGTAAGCCTGTCAAATTAGCAACGACTACATTTAAGTTACCGCTTTTTATTTAATTACAACTTGATTCTGATTTTGTACAAATGCTTTTCTGAATCACCCGTCCCCAAGGGGTTAAGACCAATCAAATACTAAGATTTGAATGCTGACAGAATAAATGTTTACCCCGACTTATTAGATTTGCTTTTATTTAAAACACGTATTTTAACCATATTATGATATATTTAACCATTCAATCAAATAAGAACTATTCTTCTTTTATATTAGCTGTAATCTTAGCAATGAAAAGCTAAAGTTATTAAATATTGTGACGTCATCGTTTCGAAATATATCAGTATCTTTGTTCCACCAGTCATTTGTGCGCAGAGAAGCCTAAGTAACTGTACAGAAACCTCAAAGCATGTTTGATAACGCATGCGAATATGTGTGAATCATGATTTCAGCATATACCACATCACAATAGAATGCACGACAAAGCGAATTAGTTCACAATCACTTCGTGCTCGAGCATAATACTCTTGTGATGACGGTCAAATTTGCTTATAGGAAATTCCAAAATTTATGCTGAGTTAGATAGGGAGATTTACCCGTATTGCACGTGACATCTAACACGCGCGCAAACACGAATAACAATGGAACGCGTCAAATTCATGCTTACAGATTAAAAGCTTCTGCCACCTTCATAATGCGAGCACCGTTTTGCCTTTACAAAAGCTTTGTTCTATTTTCCCGCCCGAAGGAGAAAATGGCTCGCATATAAAATCGTCTGCCGAGTAAAAATGACTTACGTCATACGTTTAATGCGAAAGCATCGCGTATAATTTTAGTTATAAATCTCGAAGAAGATATTAAATTCAAAGACCAATCCCAGCGCTTTAACAAATAAGAAGTTATTTCGGAGTTGTTTCGCTGCTTGATCCATTGATGCGAAAATGATGAACCTTTTAAGTTAGCTTTGATCGCTTTCTGGAAATTGAAATGAAGATCGTTTGCTAAATGGGAAATTGAACGTTTCTTCGATAAATGATACATTCAAGCTCTTCATAATTGAAATCTGATTGATTTCAAGTAACTAATTCAGCGATTTTCTTTATAACCGCTTATTAAATAAGCGAAGAGCAAAATATGAAGGAGGAATATTTTTAAAATAAAAATATTGAAAATTCTTTTTTCACTAGCTTTTGTTTTCTACTTTTTAAAGAACATTTTTTGCTATCCAAATAATATACAAGAAACGTTTAAGGAAAATTGATTTTTAATACTTTTCAATTATAGTCCTAAAAGCATTTTTAATGGCAGATGTTTGTTTCTCATTAAATTTTGAAGTAGACGCATTAAGATTAGATACGTGTATAAGAATTTATATTATCAGGTTTGAATATTTAATGTCCGTATTATATTTTTCAGCTAAGTAATAACTTAGATCTCAATTATCTAAAAAAGTTAACGGCATTCAATTCATTCAATCACAATGTTTTTTCTTTAAAATTTTTTTAATGAGTTTAAAGCATAGTTATCGTATATTGTTACAGTAAAATAGTTCTACAACGGAATATTCTTAATATTATTGACCCTTTTTAACACATCTTTATTTCAAAAAAGTTGCCATTTATATTTCGTTTTCTTAAAAACCATAGAAGAGTCCAGTTTAAACCATGAAAATTCTTATATAGAACATGAATTCAATTTAGACTATTGGATCCATAGTTGTTCAAAGTGATTATGATTTGTTTTAATTCTCAATTTTTGCAGATTATAGTCATTGAGATGAAATAACATAACTTTGTAAGTAATTTACATCAACGACTAATGATTTGTAGTTATTATATTTAATTAATTATTGGTGCTTACAGTAGTGAGTAGCGTTTAGTAAATAAAACTTATTGACTAATGTGGAGAAACTGGAACTAGTAACGCCCCCTAGTGAGAAACTAGATAAAAACTCAGAGACAGAGAGAGTGAGTGAGTGGTAGTGAACGAACGATAGAAAGCCTGCCATGCAGAGCTCCTTATTTTCTTCTTCATATATGTTTTGTTTGTGAATGTGTTGAGTGCTAACTATAATAATGTTGTTTAAAATAAAATAAAAGTTAGCTAGCCGTTGGTTTTAATTCCCCCCTAAGCACCACACGTCACAAATTGGCAACCCAACGAGCGGCCCGATGCGTCAATCCAAGACGATAAGTAGTTTTTATATTTAGTTTATTAAATATAAATTTGATCAATCCTGATCATAAATAAATATAGATTTTAACCATCCCGGTTAAAACTTTTAATATTATCGTTCGTTCAGAGACCGTCCTGGTCATTTCAAAACATTTTGATCAACCTGATCAATTTATTATGTTTTTATGTATAAAGATTAACCTAATCTTAAGAAAATCATATTTTTAATCAATGAAAATATATATTTACTGTGTTTATATCTGTATAAAAAAGTAGCAGTTAATTCTAAAATCTATTGCTTTTTAAAGATTTTAAAAAGAAAGTTATAAGCATACAAAGTGAAACTTATTTCCCGAAAGCGGAAGTGATTGATTAATTCGTTTCTTAGCTGAAGAAATGTTTAGACTTTAAAGAGTTATTTATGACTTTGGAATTAGTAATTCTGAAACATTGTATAACTAACTGCTTTTAATGATGGTAGATGTTTAAATGAAATCATCTCCTTATGGTTTATTGAATATTTAATTATGTATCAGTACAGTTTTATATGTTTTCTGATTTTATATTTGGCATTCAGTTTTATGATTAATGAAAAGAAAAAGAGGTCAAAGTAAAGTTATGAAGAACTGCTATATGAGTAATATTTGTTTCTTTTTGCTCACATAATTGTGATTTATGTGCTATTAATGATACTAACGATTTAGCAAATATTCAGAATATTATTTTAGAAAATATCTTATTTTCTATGGTGAAAAGATATGGCATTTTAATGAAAAAGCAAATTATTTTGTCACTTAGAAGTTTAGTTATTAAGCGTTGAATCTGCTTTTATGCAAAATATTGAATATATTTTACTGCAAATTTAAAGGGTATAAAGTTTCAATTTTATGGTAATACAATTCTCAATAAGGTTTTATGTGATAAGTTGTTGCAAATTTTCAATTATGTTCATTATTTTTATAAGTGTTTTCATCAAGCTTATAATTAATTAATTGAGTGTTTAACAACAACAAAAAAATCATTAGTATTTATAGAATTTATATCATTATTGTTAATATTGATTTTAAATGTTTATGGTTCTAACTGTTTAGATTTCATATTTGAGAGAAAAAAATTAAGGTGGTGATTTTTTCAAATAATTAATTATTTATCGAACTAAGACTGTTAAATTACGCTTGAACAATTTAAGAATCGAACAATTTTAGTTAACATTTTTGCACCAAACGTTCCCCTTTCTTTGGTTCCGAATCATCTTCTGAAATGGCATTTCTTGGAAAAGGAAAAAAAGAAGACTTGCGACTTCTTGCCTCAGAGCTTGGTCTGACTGTGTCCGATAATTTAAAAGTAATTAATCTTCGAGAATTAATTCTTAAAAGTGAGAATTACGAGGAAGAGCTAGTGAAAAATATGCTCACTATTATTATCGAAGATCGCCTTAAAGAAGAACAGAAAGCTGAGGATGGAAGAATATCTAGGGAGAAAGAAGTTGAAGCAGAAAGACTTCTTAAAGCCCAAGTAGATGAACAAATTCGGTTAGAAAAAGAACGGCAATATGAACTTGAAAAATTGAAAATCCAGCTCGAAACGCAAAAGATCTCAAATGCTGTTGTTTCTGTTTCCACAAATGACCCAAAATATGAACTTAGCAGAATCATTCCAAAATTTAATCCTAAAGACGATGAAATAGGATTGTTCTTAATAACTTTTGAAAGGCAGTTGAAGTTTATGAATCTTCCAGAATCATCTTGGATACCATATCTCATTGGTTCTTTACCAGCTGACATCGCACAGTTACTTGCCAGAGAAGACGAACAGGATGCTAAGGATTATCATAAAGTGAAGGAAATGCTACTGAAGAGATTCCGAGTCACTGCTGATAAATTTAGACAACTATTCTCCCAACATAGAAAGAGTCCTGATACGACATGGAGGGATTACTTCTTCGAACTGGCTTCTTATTTCGAAGGATGGACAAAGGAACTGAATATTACCACATTCGATCAACTCAAAAATTTAATAATTACTGATCAGATTAAAAGGAAAGCTCCTCCAGATATCAAGGAACATTTCATCGATTCATGGGCAGATTGTGTCAATCCTTTAGAATTAGCCGAAAAATTGGATACATACGAGAATATACGTCATGTAGTGAAGAAACAAGTGACTCCAACTCAAAAGAAAGCATATCCTAGAGAAGAAAATAGAAGAACAACTTCAGATAGAAAGTTTGGCTCTGAAGTAACCAGACAAGAAAATGTTCAAAGTCGTCAACCAAGGACGCCAGTATCTCGAAATTCTGCTTCCAGATTCGAAGGAAGAGTGCCACTTCAATGTTTCGGATGTGGAATGCCAGGAATAGTGAAATCCAAGTGCCCTACTTGTACAAGAGCTAAACCTGAAGATAGTAATGTTAATTGTATGAACTTATTTACAAATGGAAAAAATTTAAATCTCTCGAGTTTAATAATTTTCGAACTTTTTGGAGAAAAGATTGCTGTATGTGCCGATACAGGTGCTTCACACTCTATAGCAGGAGAAAAGTTATACCACTTTTTACGAAATCACGGAGTTGTTTTTGAGGACAAAAAGATTTCCTTGACTCTCGCTGATGGAAAACTTCACTCGATAGTTGCTCTGAAAACTGTCGTCAACCTGTGCATAGAAGGTAAAACAGTATCTACTGAACTTCTCGTTCTGCCCGATGCTAAAGGGAACAATACACTATTAGGGAGAGATTTTCTCCATGCAGCTGGTATTGTGCTTGATGTTCAAAAAGGAACCTGGCACTTCAGTGAAGATCCACAAAAACAATATTTTTTCTACGTGAAGCCTGTTGAAAAGAAAGAAACTCCAAAAACTTTTGAATCGACAATCATACCTGAACCTCCCACTAATGTCTACTTGAGAGATGATGAAGGGAAACATCTGACCCAGGAACAACGAGAAAAATTGAATTGCTTACTTCAAGAACATATTACCTGCTTTGAACCAGGGGGAGAGCCTACTCCTTTCTTGAAGCACAGAATAGATACTGTAAACAATTTTCCTGTATCTGTTCCTCCATATCGTATGTCGCCGGCCAAAAAAGAAATTTTGAAAGAACAAATTGAGGAACTTTTAGAAAAGAACATTATTGAAGAATGTGAATCCTCTTATGCTGCTCCGGTAGTGCTTGTTGCTAAACCCAACGGGAAATACAGATTATGCGTTGACTACAGAGGCCTCAATGCTGTAACAAAACCGGACACTTATCCATTACCACGCATGGACGATCTTTTGAATGAAGCTACGCCAACATCATTCATGTCAACAATAGACTTACAATCTGGCTATCATCAAGTGCAAATGGATGAATCTGACATGGATAAAACTGCTTTTATTTGTCCATTTGGCATCTATCGTTTTAAGCGCATGCCTTTTGGTTTGAGAAATGCACCTGCCACCTTTCAAAGATTAATAGACAAATTCCGAAGTGGCCTTAAAGATGTTTTTGCACTCTCATACCTGGATGACATTTTCATCCTATCGGAAACATTTGAAAAACACATGAAAGACTTGAAAACTGTTTTTGAAAGACTTTCTTTATTTAAACTTCACGCAAATAGAGAAAAATGTCATTTTTCTTGTGATCGAGTAAAATACCTAGGCTTCTGGATTACGAGAGATGGAATCGAAGCTGATGCTGAGAAAATTGCTGCCATCCAAAGAATTCCAGTTCCAATTAATGTGAAAGAACTCTTGTCTTTCTTGCAGACTTGCTCTTGGTTCAGAAGACATGTTCCAAACTTTGCAGATATAGCACGACCACTTAGCAATCTAACTAAGAAAAGAGTAGACTGGTCCTGGGGACCTGAGCAACAAGAAGCTTTTGAAATTTTAAAAGAACGCTTAACAACAGCTCCTATTTTAAAGCAACCTGATGGATCTAAGCCTTTTATAATACGCACAGATGCAAGTAACTACGCCCTCGGTGCAGTACTTCTCCAAGGAGATCGTCAAGAAGAGCATGTTATCGAGTATGCCAGTCGTCTGTTGATCCCAGCAGAGCGCAACTATTCAACTACTGAACGTGAAGCATTGGCTGTAGTTTGGGCCTTAGAGAAGTTTCGAGGTTACATCGAACACCAAGAGATTATTATTGCTTCAGACCATCAACCACTTAAATGGCTTCTGAGCATTAAGACACCATCTGGACGCTTAGCAAGATGGGCTTTAAAAATACAATCCTTCAATCTAAAGATTGTATATACTCCAGGAAAAGCTAATGTAGTTGCTGACCTGCTCTCTAGGTCGATATATCCATATGAAGATCCAAACTGTGAAATGCAAGCTGTATCCATCAATATGCCTACAAGAAAATCAAGCGATATCCGAAAAGAACAACTGGCAGACGCAGAAATAAAGAAAATCATTGACTGTCTTGAAAGTAATGAAAAAGACGAAAATTTTGCCAACTTTATCAGTCGAGGATACATAATGAATGAGGGTATCCTATACCGCTATTCACCTGAAACTGAGTCGGACGATGCTCAACTCGTAGTTCCTATTCATTAACGTCAAAGAGTGTTGCAGGAGTACCATGACTCTCCAACAGCTGGACATTATGGTGTAGAACGCACTTACAACAAGATCGCTTCTAGATACTATTTCTCTGGAATGAGACAGTACATCTCTGAGTACATCAAAACCTGTGCAGAATGCAATCGATACAAACCTACGAACCAAAAACCAGCTGGATTACTTAGAACACCAATTTACGCTCAAAGGTTTGAGACTCTTGCAATCGATCTTTTTGGTCCACTTCCAGAAACTCCTACAGGAAAAAGATGGATCTTTTTAATTGAAGATACCAGTACCAAATGGGTGGAACTCTTTGCTCTACAGGAAGCCACAGCTGCAAATTGCGCTAAAACATTAATAGAAGAAGTTTACTTGCGTTACGGTTTACCCAGGAGGTTGATCAGCGATAACGGTACGCAATTTGTTAGTGCTGTTATGCAACAAACTTGCGATTTACTTGATATTAAGCAAGACCTGACACCTGTCTATCACCCTCGAGCAAATCCTTCTGAAAGGAAAAACAGAGATCTCAAACCGAGACTAGCCATTCTTGTTGGTGACTCACATGATACGTGGGAAGAAAAACTAGCCATGATACGTTTCGCTATGAACACAACAAAATGTGATACAACAGGACACACCGCCGCCTATTTACAGTTTGGAAGGGAACTCCGAACCACAGATGACGTTAATCATGATGTTAAAGCTGTCATTGAAAATAGTAACTTTGTGCCTGAAATAACACCATACCTAAAAAGGTTTGCACGTCTAACAGCTCAGATCAAAGAACGAGTCGAATCCAAACAGGATCAACGGAAAGCAAATTTTGATCGTCGTCAACGACCACTGTACTTCCAACCTGGTGACAAAGTTTGGGTAAACATCCACCCAATTAGTAAAAATAAGAAAAGTAGAAAGTTTATGCCTAGAAGAGAAGGACCTTACGTAGTTCTTACTAACCGATCTCCAACAACTTATGACATTGCCGACCCGGCCAGTCCAGACCAAACTCTGGGAACTTATCATGTGTCATCTTTAAAACCGTATGTGGAGCCCGAAGTAAAAAGAGACACTGGAGGACCTGTCGCTCCTATAAAAAGAAGGGGACGTCCCAGGAAAGGAATCCTGGCTCCTCGTCGAGACGCCATCAGAGCCAGAGGGGGAGTCTGTGGAGAAACTGGAACTAGTAACGCCCCCTAGTGAGAAACTAGATAAAAACTCAGAGACAGAGAGAGTGAGTGAGTGGTAGTGAACGAACGATAGAAAGCCTGCCATGCAGAGCTCCTTATTTTCTTCTTCATATATGTTTTGTTTGTGAATGTGTTGAGTGCTAACTATAATAATGTTGTTTAAAATAAAATAAAAGTTAGCTAGCCGTTGGTTTTAATTCCCCCCTAAGCACCACACGTCACACTAATAGTTTAAGGAAGTCAGATGTGCAAAGTATTTAGTTTATTCGTAGCCTTGTCTGTGGAGAATAAATGTATGATTTGACCAACAAAAGGCAGAAATCAATCAACAAAAATTGCAATTAACACATTTTTTTTCTTCTTGTTTTTTAGATTTTTATTCAATTGATTTGCCCGGAAGATAGCTAATGTAAACATATATATTTTGGATGATGTTTAAATATTGTGGTAGACATGAATAAATAGTTAAACTGAGAAAATTAAACATCAAATAAGTTCTATTCTACCATTTTTTGGCACAATTACGATCACTGTTATTATAAAGATAATTCAGATTATATGATGTAAAATGAATTGTTAAATAAATTGCTTATCATACTGGTAGGATAGTTCAAATGAAATTATGCTTTGTAGAAGACAGATACTGTAAAGCAAAATCACATCTAAATCAGAACAAGTTGAAATTGACGGTAAACCTGACAGTAAATAACATGGATTTGGCTATATGGTAAGGAATTTGTCTAATGCGGAAAAGAAAAGTTAAAGAAGACAGTAAAATGCATGGAAATTTGGCAAAAGCGGAAAATTTTTTCTGGTTTGGGCAGTGATATTCTAATTTTATTATTTTTAACGAATGATTGTTGAACGAAATTTGTGCCATATTTTGTTGATTCTCTGAATTCAACGATATAAAAAATGTAATGAAGAAAAAGACGATAATAAGACGATTTCAGAACTGGAAGAGGGGTGAGTGATGACGTAGAAAGTTATAAGGAGCCTTTCTAAAAGATGTTAAATAGCTTAAAATCTCTCTTTTTTTCCCTCCAATTCAATAGATGTTCAGTGCGCAAATGGACCACCCTGAATAACTTTTGATCTAAGTTCTAATGATTGGATTTTCACGTTCTATGAGTCAATCCTAACGGTTCGAAGAGTTAACCTTAAATATGCTAGTTAATCAGTGCAGATGGTATTTTAAGTTACGAAATCAGACACAAAAATGTACTTTTTATGAATAAGCATACCTTTTTTTCGACGCATTTGGATTTCTAACCTCTAGATATGGAGTCGCAATGAGGGAAATATTGTCCCAATAGTTTGGTCCTGAGGGCGATCCAAAGTTTGAACCCCTTAATGTTAATTTTATTTTTTGTGTATTTCTCTTTATTTTGAGAACTTTCTAAGCAAGTTTAAAAATTTTTGCGCACAATTTAAAAATTCGTCTATCCCAAGATAATTCCATGCAAAAAACAACTTTTAGTAGACATTTATTATTTTATTTAATAATAGTTGAAGCAATTTTGAATTGTTCGGTTTGCAATATTTTGTATAATTTTAAAGTATGTAATATTACATTGTAAAATACACATTGTGAGCGAAAATAATCAACTAGCTCTTGAGAAATCAAATTTTGAAAGAGTCGTATTTTTAAAAAGTAGTTGTATTCTTAGGTTTGGTTTTAAGAGTTGTTAATAAAGCAAGAACAAAAGTGATTTAGGAATTATTTTTACAAATAAAAAATATTCTTTGCAGCCTAAGTATAACACTAGAATATGTTTTTTCACGTTGCAAAATCGTAATCCGTCATTAAATTTCAATTTTAACAGTAGAAAAAACATAATAAGAATAAAAAAAATTATAGTTATTATTTTTAAGAGTGTTTCTTTTAAAATTCTAAAAGATAGCTTAATTATTTTGTTGTGATGGATTTTTAAATTTTATGTTAAAAAACTGCGTTTACATAACAAGGTAAAACTCGCTAACAAAATATTTGTTCGTCTCTCTTCGACATTATTTTACAGAGAATATATTGTTTATTAGAGAGATTATTATTTTATATGTTTTATAAATTTTGGAATAAAAATAAATATTCCAAATCATAATTAAAAACGAGAACTGTTCTAAGGCGGGACCGTTTTATTAAAGGGAATTGCTTCTTATTTTAATTCTTCCGATCAAAATATTTTTTAGTTCTTATACCTCTTATTTTAGTATAAATTTATAAAAAAATGAAGTTTTATATAGTTACCTTAAAAAGTTTTCTGCAATAAATTATGTCCCGAAGTTCCCCTTTGCTAATTATAAACGAATCGACTCATAAACATTTGTTTTCGAAACCACTCAGCATAATTACTTTAAAAATAAAACTTAAGTCTAGACTAAAAACTTAAAAGGCCTACTTCATTAAAATCAGTTTACTATATCTATTTCATGATATTTTGAAGTCGAGACTATTACAAATAAATTTCCCCAAACCATCTATTTATTTAAAAACTAGAATATCGGTATTAGTCTATATTTGATGGGCAGGAATCGTGTTCTATCCCGCAAACATGATCCCAGACTTGTCTGGTGTACGCCTACTTGTAGTTGATTCACTTCTAATGCCTTCTCTACTAGATATGGATGTATAGTATCTGAATTCGAGATGCAGATGGTTTTAGCTTGATCGTTTTATCATCATGGGAAATCAAATGATAAATTTATTTCCTCAGAGCGTTCTGTTGAAATAGAAAATAACTTCAGATGGGAAATGTGGTGAATATTTCGAACATTTCATATGTTTTGATTAGTAGAATGACTTAATGAAGCATTATAATATGTTTATATATTATTTCTAATGACGTGTGATTACTAAATAAATATGGTATAATTATTGAGTAATGCAAAAAAATGTTATTTTCTCTATAATATAATGCCATGTTTTGGTAATTCTTAAAGTTTTGTTTACTGATAATTTAAATCTTAAAAGTGTACTAATAAAACTAAGAAACTGAAATTAACTTTTTTGAAATTGTTATCGATAATGATAAATATCGATATAAGACTATATTTCGTGGGCAAGGATCATGTACTTTCCCCAAAACAAGTATCCCAAACTTGTCTGGTGTATGCCTACTTGTAATTGCTTTACTTCTAATGCCTATTTTTGTTTGGATGTAGTACCAGTTGCACAACCGGATGCATCACGGGAAATCAAACGATAAATTTTATTTTTAAGTATAATACGTATTCCGTTGAAATAGAAAACGATTTCAAATTGTAATTGTGAAGAATAATTCGAACATTTCATACATTTTGATTATTAAAATGACTTAATGAAATAGTATGTGTATTAAAATGACTAAATGAAATACTGGAATATGCTTACATATTATTTCTAATGATATGTGATTACTAGAGATAAAGCAAATATGGTGTATGAATTATTGAGTTATGCAAAAAAGAATATTTTCTCCATGAAGCAATACTATGTTTCAGTACATTTTAAAGTTTTGTTTGTTAATAATTTAAATCTTTAAACAGGGAAAGTTTTTTCCTTTTCCATATGTTTATGACATTAAGAAATTTAAAAGAGTACTAATAAAACTAAGAAACTGGAATTAAATTTATTATAATCGTTATCGATATTGGACTATATATGAAGGGTAAGGATCGTATTTTCCAAAAAAACATAATCCCTGACTTGTCTGGGGTCGTAGCCTACATGTAGTTGACAAACTTTGAAAGCCTATTTATTCATAGATTTAATATCAGAATTCGAGATGCAGATGGTGTTAACTGAATCGTTATGTCATCACGGGAAGTCAAACGATAAATTTATTTTAAAGTTTTGCGTTTTCTGTTAAGATAGAAAACGATTTCATATTTAAATTGTGGAGAATATTACGAACATTTCAGGAGTTTTGGTTGGTAAAATAAATGAAATAGTCGAAAATGTTAATATATATATAGCTACTAATGATGCGTGATTGCTAGATGTTGATGATAAATAAAATGTATATGAAACCTTAAATCATCCGAATTAAATAAATAAATAAAAAATAAATCTTTCTATAAAATACCGCCTGATTTTGGTATATCTTGAGCTTTTATTAATTTTAAGTTTTTTAATGATTAACGAATTTTCATAAATTTGTGGCATGCGTAAGTCTATTAGCGAACCGAGAAAACTTACAAAAATGGATAGCAAAGTTAAAAAAAAAAAGATATTACAGAACTAACTGCTTCACCAATTCAAAATGATCAAATAGAAATTAATAAGAACGATAAAAAATCAGTAAATTATCGAAAAGTGCTTTCAGATAATTTAGGATTTTTAAAAAAATTTTTTTTTTTTAAAAGTAATGTTTTAAGAATAATTTTGTGTTTTTTATAAAACCTACACTTGCAAAGAATTTGAAAGAGTATTTTAAAAAGCTAATGTTATTTTACAATGGAATTTAAAGTATTTTCATGAAATATATGAAGTACTATTGCAAATAACAATTCTACTAATTTTTGACCAGTATGGAAAATTGACAAAACATTTTTTAGTTGTAGATTGATTTTCAGTTGTAGTGAAATAAAGCTAAAGAAAAGCAAGCATTCCTTTTCACATTGAAATGTTTCGCTACATGTGTGCAAAACTTTCTATGCTTGTAATATAACACTATATAGATATTTGTGGTCAAAATAAATTTACCGCAATATAATAAATTTTCAACCACTTAGAAATATCTTTATCAGAAAGCTTAAAATATGTCAGCTATGAACTTATAAAGCATCAAAGAATATAGCTTATATACCAAGCTTTTTCATCTCAAATTTGTCTGAATAAAATTTCTTTATTTTAAAATTCTAAAGTGGTAATCACATATTTATTTTATCATATATTTATTAGGCTTAACATGAGTTTTTTTAAAAATCATGTTAAGCCTAAATAAGCTATATCAAAATATGTATTGGGTTTAAATCTTTATTTCCGTATAATTCATGAAGGATTTGGAATATCCTACAATATAATGATGCAACATAATGGTAAGCCATATTTTTAAATGGCTCGGGAGCATGTTTTTGGTGGAAAACACCCCAACTTTCACCTAGAAAGAGATGTTTCTTTGCATTATGCTGTTATCTAGGGAAAAATCTATTCAGGAAGATATTTCTGTGAACTTAGCTGTTATCCAGTAGAAATTCCATCTAGAAAAATGCTTCAGTGAACTGTGCTGATATCCAGTAGAAATTCCATTTTGGAAGATATTTTTTGTATTGTGTTGTTATCCAGTTGAAATTCCATCTAGGAAGATATTTCTGTGAACTTAGCTTTTAACCTGTAGAAATTCCATCTTGGAAGATATTTCTGTGACCTTAGCTGTTAACCTGTAGAAATTCCATCTTGGAAGATATTTCTGTGAAATTAGCTGTTAACCTGCAGAAATTCCATCTAGGAAGATATTTCTGTGAACTTAGCTGTTAACCTGTGGAAATTCCATCTTGGAAGATATTTCTGTGAACTTAGCTGTTAACCTGTAGAAATTCCATCTTGGAAGATATTTCTGTGAACTTAGCTGTTAACCTGTAGAAATTCCATCTAGGAATATATTTCCGTGCATTGTGCTGTAATCTAGTTGAAATTCCATCCAGGGAGATATTTTTGTGAACTTAGCTGTTATCCAGCAGAAATTCCATCTAGAAAAATGCTTCAGTGAACTGTGCTGATATCCAGTAGAAATTCCATCTTGGAAGATATTTCTGTGAACTTAGCTGTTAACCTGTAGAAATTCCATCTAGGAAGATATTTCCGTGCATTGTGTTGTAATCTAGTTGAAATTCCATCCAGGGAGATATTTTTGTGAACTTAGCTGTAATCCAGCAGAAATTTCATCTAGAAAAATGCTTCAGTGAACTGTGCTAATATCCAGTAGAAATTCCATTTTGGAAGATATTTTTTGTATTGTGTTGTTATCCAGTTGAAATTCCATCTAGGAAGATATTTCTGTGAACTTAGCTTTTAACCTGTAGAAATTCCATCTAGGAAGATATTTCCGTGCATTGTGTTGTAATCTAGTTGAAATTCCATCCAGGGAGATATTTTTGTGAACTTAGCTGTAATCCAGCAGAAATTTCATCTAGAAAAATGCTTCAGTGAACTGTGCTAATATCCAGTAGAAATTCCATTTTGGAAGATATTTTTTGTATTGTGTTGTTATCCAGTTGAAATTCCATCTAGGAAGATATTTCTGTGAACTTAGCTTTTAACCTGTAGAAATTCCATCTAGGAAGATATTTCCGTGCATTGTGTTGTAATCTAGTTGAAATTCCATCCAGGGAGATATTTTTGTGAACTTAGCTGTAATCCAGCAGAAATTTCATCTAGAAAAATGCTTCAGTGAACTGTGCTAATATCCAGTAGAAATTCCATTTTGGAAGATATTTTTTGTATTGTGTTGTTATCCAGTTGAAATTCCATCTAGGAAGATATTTCTGTGAACTTAGCTTTTAACCTGTAGAAATTCCATCTAGGAAGATATTTCCGTGCATTGTGTTGTAATCTAGTTGAAATTCCATCCAGGGAGATATTTTTGTGAACTTAGCTGTAATCCAGCAGAAATTTCATCTAGAAAAATGCTTCAGTGAACTGTGCTGATATCCAGTAGAAATTCCATTTTGGAAGATATTTTTTGTATTGTGTTGTTATCCAGTTGAAATTCCATCTAGGAAGATATTTCTGTGAACTTAGCTTTTAACCTGTAGAAATTCCATCTAGGAAGATATTTCTGTGAACTTAGCTGTTAACCTGTAGAAATTCCATCTTGGAAGATATTTCTGTGACCTTAGCTGTTAACCTGTAGAAATTCCATCTTGGAAGATATTTCTGTGAAATTAGCTGTTAACCTGTAGAAATTCCATCTAGGAAGATATTTCTGTGAACTTAGCTGTTAACCTGTGGAAATTCCATCTTGGAAGATATTTCTGTGAATTTAGCTGTTAACCTGTAGAAATTCCATCTTGGAAGATATTTCTGTGAACTTAGCTGTTAACCTGTAGAAATTCCATCTAGGAATATATTTCCGTGCATTGTGCTGTAATCTAGTTGAAATTCCATCCAGGGAGATATTTTTGTGAACTTAGCTGTTATCCAGCAGAAATTCCATCTAGAAAAATGCTTCAGTGAACTGTGCTGATATCCAGTAGAAATTCCATCTTGGAAGATATTTCTGTGAACTTAGCTGTTAACCTGTAGAAATTCCATCTAGGAAGATATTTCCGTGCATTGTGTTGTAATCTAGTTGAAATTCCATCCAGGGAGATATTTTTGTGAACTTAGCTGTAATCCAGCAGAAATTTCATCTAGAAAAATGCTTCAGTGAACTGTGCTAATATCCAGTAGAAATTCTATCTAGAAAAATGCTTCAGTGAACTCTGCTGATATCCAGTAGAAATTCTATATATGAGGCTATTTCTGTGTATCGTGCTGTTATCTTAAAAAAAATCGGGAAACTTGTAAAGTCCTTATCTGGAAACTACATTAAGATTGTTTTTAAGAAAACGTGTTTTTATTACTATGAAATTAATTATACCATCTGTTTATAAACTCAAATGTTTCTTTTAAAACTTCTTCAAGCATTTTAGACTAAGTTCACTAACTACTGCAATTTTCCGTTCCTCATTCTAAAGTTATCTAACTGTATATAGATCGATAGTGTGACTGATCTATAATACAATTGTGTACCAATCTTGTCTAAACTGAAAATAAAGCATCGATGAAAACTGGTCCCGTTTACATCTGTTGTTCCAATATTTGTTTTTCATAATTTCGAACTAATGGAAGTGAAAAAGAATAAGAAATATCATTACAGACACTGTTCAGAAATCTTAAACTAGATATCTAAAAATGTTCCAATATTTACTCCTCAGTGAAATAATTCCATTGTTTCTAAAATTTTATTCTTAAATAAAAATTTATTTATTAAAAATTGTTTGCGAACTTACCCTTTATTTATCTAGAACACTAATTAAAAATAAGAATTATTTGAATATTTGACGAAGTAATTGTCCACAAACAGTGTGTTAAATAGTTTTTTTTATTGAAATAGATATTTAAGTAATTGATATTTGAAGTATTGTGTACACATTTCATTTTAATTAAATAATACTTTCTGCCATATTTATTTTCTATTGACTTTAATGTGATAGCAGAATTCATATTAATTTTTCCAAAGAATTAAACTTAAATAAAAATATTCTGAATTAATACAACAGTTTTCAATCAATAGCAAGTTCTCGATAGTTTTTAAGTTTAAAAAGCTATGTATGTTCTTAGAAGAATATAAAATTTGCTGAAGCAATATTTATTTAAATTTCTTGGTTTTTTTAGGTTGAATATGATAGCTAAAGAAGAGAAATATATAAAGTCTTAAAAATAAGTACTTATATTATTCATTGGATAAATTGTTAGTGGGAAAGTTTTCTTAACAATAGAATGAAAACATGCAATATATCAGTGTCCCCTTGTTACATAATTTAACATATAGTGTAAGCAACGATGAAAATTTGGAAAGAGAAATACTTAAAAATGCATGAAATTTTTTAATATTTATATTCGTTCCCGTTTGAACTTCATATTTTACATATTGTTGATTAAATTTTTTTTGCAATACTTTTAATTATATTCAAGCAATGTTTATTTCGTATTACTATCGCATGGAATGCCGAATTGGATTCAGTATTCTTTGTTTTTTTGCGATTTTATTGGTCATTATTTGTTTACAAACATATGTGGTATTTACAACAGTAATTCTAGTATTTTTTTAATTAGGTAAGGGATATTGTAAAAAAGACTACTGACATATTCTTTCCGAATTATTTCAGAGCTTAATGTTGTTTTCTTGCTAACACTTTCTTTTTATATGACTTTCAGTACTTTCTCACCTAGTTTCTTTTCTTTTTTTCTTTTTTTTCAAAAAAGCAGCAAGGAGAAAATTGAAAATGGGAACATTAGATTCTTTGATTCGTGTAATTTGGAAATAATCGAGCAATTACTTTGTTTATGGTTTTACTAAAGTGAAATTTTTTCATTGCAATAATCTGAAATGCGTAGAAATACATTAGAATATGGATTGAGTAAATATTTTATTATTTTAAATACTGTAGAGACTTTTAAACTTTCACACAAAGACGAGTCACCTGAATCTTAAATTAATTTATTCAAAGCTGTAGATGCACATCACAGACATTATTGACGTATCACTGACAAATATTAACAAAAACATAACATTTATCGAAAACAGCCATCCATCTTCTTTTAATCTCGACTGCTACTTCTCTTCAGGAAAGAAAAAAAGAAACATAAAAGAAAATTTTGTGCGCCATCTAGTGGCCAGTTTCTTACAGTACCATCTAAGTTTTAAGAAAGAAAAAAATCAGTCTCAAGATTGCAGATCCAAACTGTGAATCTAATCCTACAGTTACCATGGATGAAAATTTGTGTTTTTTTTTTTTACCTAACTTGTTCTATTTGTTCTTTAACTTGACAGATACTTTATAATCTGTAGTCTGTTGTGAACGTCTAAGCCTTCATGGGCAGAGGGGGTACAATTGTTCTTGTTTTCCAGTGGCGCAATCTATGGCCAAGAATTCGACTTCTGCCACATCATATGTCGCACCCGTTTATAGGGCGGACCCATTCATACATTCATTCATCCATAGATCGTAGTCCCGCAGTGGACTGATCGTTAAGACACGGTTCCCAGCAGATCACCGAAGTCAAGCATCACTGGCTACGGTCAGTGTGCGGGTGGGTGACTACTTGGATCAGCCTGCGTAGGGACCGAGGGTGTGCGTTATTGGTCCTCGTTAAACTGTTCTATCGTAAAGTGCTCGACTTCGCGTGCAGGTCGTCGGACTACCGAAGCGGGGGTGCCATCCCCTCTGCATAGGATCAAAATTGTGATGGCATGTCTTCAGATCACCCTCAGGGATGTTTCCCAGACCGTCGCCATTAGCCCATTGTGCAGCTCTAGTGCGACGTAAATGAACAACAACAACAACCATAGATCGTAATCTTGACCTGAATCAGAGAGCGATCGATTTCCAATCGAGTACCCCAGAGGTTTTGATTTTTTATGGGAACATGGAGGACTCTTGTGACTCGACAGATTTAACGTGCTTCCGTCACTTTACTACACGGGGAGTCTTCGGCCGGCTGAATTCGAACCCACGAACTCTCGGACATGGCCCAGCGCCCTACTGACCAGGCTATCCCGGCTGGTATGTGTAATAATAAATAGATAAAAACTGTCAATCTCAAAGTTTCAAAATCTTTACCATTTGGCACAAATCCACTATTATATGTTCACCTTTATTAACTTAAGATCATCAACAGCCCTGCTTATGCTGAAACAGCGTTACGGAACTCTTTGCTCAGTCCTTAAGAAGGTATTTATCAACTTTCGTTATTAGAAAGGTTTTTATTTTCCTTTACTTATTCCCTTAGAATAGATATAAATTAGAAATTGGAAGGGAGTTGCCATGGATAGGCAACAAAGTTGAGGCAGCAAAGGCCTGCAAGGGGCTGTTGCGCTGACAAATACGAAGTATTCCCTTTTATTTTATAGTTCAATTCTGTTTACTTTTTAATACTCTGGCTTTTTACTAATTTCTTCGTGAATCTCCTCTCTGGAGAAAAAACTGTGTTCAATTTCGTCAGATACACTATAAATAGTAATTAAAATAATGACATACACTATAAATAGTAATTGAAATAATAACAAAATTGCAGATATAAAATTTGAAAATTTACATAACTTATACATCACTGTACAGTAAAAACTATGGTGTATTTTCTCTTCGAATTTAACGTCGAACAACCCTAAAAGTTGCGTGAAAGAAAACTTTTTTTCAAGTTAATTCCAAATCGAGCTTTCATATGCAATTTAAAGGGTGTAATGAAAGCTCTAAATCTTGAAACTGCAAACAGTTTATACTAAAATCACTCGCCTTTACAACATGCGGGAAATATCTTAACTTTTGAAAACTCCGATGTTGGCGATATCGATTAATATCGAACTAATATCGATTTTTAATTGTTTACAATCGATGATGAGCTGTCGAGTGTTTGCGGCAGTCTATAATATTGCAGAAAATTAAGCTGGTCGTTAAAAACATGTCGTGACCTTATTTCAGTTGTGTAATAAGTTTATTAAGATTTAAATTTTCAAGTCTCTGTAAACTGTATTAAATAATTTTATAATGTACAATATCTATCCGCTCTTGCTCTGTTAAGCCTTGTTCAAGTTCCTCTTAATATTCTCTATACTACGCGTATGTTTGATTTACAAACTCATTTTATTTTCAGAAGTAGTGTAGGTATGCAACCTAAATTTCTGATTCTTACTTTAGTATCGTGAAAATAACTTTACTGATTCTTATGTGTATCATATCTTGCGGTAATTATAAATTTTAGTGCTACTAAATAACAAATATGGTGGTTGGTGGCAGGAATTTTAAACCAAATAGTGTAAAAGAACATTCTAGGTGTTTCACTACAGCACCAGGGACTGTCCTTGGGTTTTGGAGTTTAAAACATTGGGGAACACCATTTTGGTATAAAGTAATTGCCTCTATTTTTGGTGTTCGATTTTTTTTTATAGTGTATTAAAAAACCTGTTTTTTCCTTTGAGATAAAAAAAGATAATAATAAAATAACTATGGCATCAGTTTTTATTCTTTGCGTTAAAAAATTAGTTACTTTTACTAAAGTTTCTTTTTATTTGTTCCACAAATGTAACTTATTCATTTTTAGTTGAGATTTTGTTCCGTACTTCAAATTTTATAAATATAATTCTTACAAAGCGTTATCTTATATTTAATCTAAACAGGAACAAATTTCAAACTACATTCAATTTGTATACACCCGACAACATCGCGAGATCTAAATATGATCCCCTACTTGCCAAATTATATGGCTCCCTAACCCTTAATCCTTATGACTCAGTCTCATCCTCTAAATCTTTAGATTAAAAGCATTGGTGCTGCCAATCAGTAGTTAAAAACTACGTGTTTTGCATTGCTCAGAAACGAAACCATCTCATTTTATTCCCGCCACTAATGCGCACGTGGCAGTCACGGTTACGGGGGAGTTATAATCTGGCATGATACGGAAAGAGGAACACTTTCACCACAATAAGGTTATTTTAGATTGGCACTTTTGACGAAAGTGGTGGAAATATGCCTATTTGCCATATCGGGTGCATTTTTATGGATTCATATTGAACGAAGGCAAACTAATATTTTATGCTTCTTTAGGGGTGGTTGTATAATAGATATCTATGGGAACGAATAAATGTTTCCTGTGTAGGTTTTCAGTCATATTTTTTGTCATAACTTTCGATTTTAAATTTTGTTTTGAGTTAAATCTATGCATGTTGTCTTTCAAAGGACTTTTTGAGTAAATTTAAGGTTTCAATATGTAACAGAAGTGTACTTGAAAAAAAAAAGAAACTAAGCACATTTTAGGAACAAAATATAGCTCCTTTTTTGTTACTTAAGTTTTTTTTTAAATCTTTGATCAACTTGAAGGAATTTTTTTAGAGCTACAAGTAGAGCTTATAATTAACAAAAGTTAAGATATTAAAAAAATGTGTTTTAAGTTGATCATTATTTTGAAGATTTTCGGAATCGAAAAACCGATAATACAGTTTTCTTAAAATTATCAAGATACATAAATGTTCAATTACTTAAAATATGGTTGACCTGAGATGGTAAAATATTAACGTTTTTCTTGAATTTTTTTTTAAGTAATAGAGACAATGCAGAGACTCCTTGTTTTTTTATGTTATTTAGCTACAATTTAAGTCTATTTTAAAATTTTTTCTCTTGCAAAATAAGAAAAAATAAGTTGGTGGCAGCACGGTGTGTGGCTGGTCATCAAAAAGTAGCACCTTACTGGCCTCATGGATTTAGAAGTCCTGAAACATAGGAAAACGATTTTGTTTAAATTTTCTGAAACATAAAGATATTATCTAAAAAGTGGCATAGCGGTTTTTTGATATTCGCAAAATTTCCAAAATGACGGCAACTCAAAAAAAAGTTAAGTTTTTCATTAAAAAAATATTCATTAAAATACTAAAATAAAATCGAAATATAAAAACATCAAAAAAATCCTATGCTACTTTCTAAAGGATATATTTTTACGTAATTTAAAATAAGGAACAGCTTATTTAGTTTTATAGATCATGAGAAAAACGTTAGGCCAGGTCAAAAAATTGCGTTTTGAGAAAAACACGTTTAAAGTTTTGACTTATGTTCAATCTAGTAAATTATTAAACTAGTAATCACAAACCTTTATTCTGCAATTCCAGGTCCATATATCTTCTCCGTCAACAGAATGGATGAGACACAAAAAGAATGTCGCCCCTCCTAATCCGGCCGAACGGGCCTTACTACCTGCTTAGCGACGAAAAATGCAATACAATTTTTTTCGAATTTTTGAAATATTCAGGGTGGGGTCCCCCCTTAATCCATTCTAGACAGAGGTTAAAACTTTGCTTTCTGTAATTTGATCATTTACAATTTTATGGTCATATCTAGCCAGTTAATTTTTAAAACTAAATGCTTTTTCTATGAAATTATTCACTCTCAATGCTATTGAGAAAATACCAATTTTCTAACAAAAATAATTTTGTTGATAATATTTATTTGTTTCGCTATTTGATTTAAGAAAAATGAAACATAAAATTATACACTGAGTCCTAAGAAAGATTAATAAGAATAATTTGTTTTTTTATTATGGTTAGAACTAACTAAAATTTTCATAACAAAATTCTTATTTTAATTTTTTACCACAATTATTAAATAAAAAAAGTATGTATGGTTATAAAATTGATTTTAATAAAAGTACGTAACAAGAAATTATATATAATTAAAGATTCACATTTAAAGTAATGGTACTATTTTTTTCTATGTATTAATTCGACTGATGACTGAAAGATGACAGTTTTAACATAATGCAAATGTGTCATGTAATAAAAAAACGTGTTTGAAATATTTACAATCCATGCAAAACTTTAAAAAGTGGTAGCAAAACTAGTTCGCTTAAGCTCTGTTTTTCAAAGAGACTATCCATTCGTGATTTCTACAAAAACAAATGATTCAGTATATATGTAATTAGTATTACTATCATTTGACATATTTTTTTAAAATTGAAAGTTATAGCTACAGAGACAAATTTGCTTCAGTTTTTATGAAAGCTGCTTACGTGCCAACATGTACAGTGCTGACCACATAGCCAATAATTATGCCGTTGGTCTTAAAAGATGTGAAGAAGACGTGTTTCAAGATGTAAAGAATTCAGAAACTTTCTTTCTGTAATGAAAATAAAAAATATTTCCAAAAATTTTATCGAAAATAACGACCTAAATATTAATGTTATTACAGTAATAACTTCATAATAAATTAAAGATAAAAAAACTACAACAAAATAATATTTTTTTGTTTATTTATTGTATGTTTACATTTGAATCAGTGCTTTCTTAAGAAGCGTATCCGGTAAGATAACAAGAGCATTATAACACCAGACTTGATTAAAGTTTCCAACAATTATCTCATAAGTAGAGTTACAATCAGCTTAACGTCTGATTCATAAGCATTTATTTAGAGTAGGTCGCATTGCTTATCAAAACTGTAATCAAGGTAAATGGTTTAAAATCCTTTAAAATGCTCTTTTAAAAATGTTTTCAAAGTCTCCAGTAACGATGCAATAAACAAAAACAATGCTTTATAATGTAAAGGATAATTATAGGGAGTTTTGTACTCGGTCTTATCCAACATCTTACTATTACTCTAGGGAAACTAGGGCTGTAAGGGCTCTTGTTTACTTAAACAAATCCTGTTTCTCGGGTTTCATTATTTCCTTTTATCATCTAGTCTCATAATTAAAGGGTTGCCAGTTTACTTTACTAAATAAACTTCGTATTTGTTGAATTAAAAAGATTTAGATGAGATAGCAGGGAAAAATATGAAAATATTTTGGATATGCTAAATATTTGGTAAAGCTTTATACGAGACAGGCAGTAAAATTTGAACGGAGTGTAAAAACTAGAACTTAAAATACATTTCATCACAGTCTACTCTTCATAAACGAGACGAATCTTTTCATAGCTTATTTTATTTTTGTTTTGAATACCAAATATGTGAGTCAATGTCAACATTAAAATTTGGGTCTTATTGGCATATATAAGTGTACCACATTTACAGTATACTATTGTTTATAATTTTATAACAGCCGACCCAATTTTTGGGTTTACGACTACTAATGTTCATCAACGTAGCCTTGTAATTTGGAACCCAATCCAGAAGACAAGGGAACTCCTGAATCCAATATTGGGAGAAATTTGCCTTTTCGGAGAACTTTTTGATGAAACTAACCCGCATTTGCGTTACATGGAGAGGAAAACCCCCCACGATTTGTCTGACGGCAAGGGGACTCTTATCTATGATCAGTCTACCACTAAGGATATTTTACGTTAGCACTGTGGTGGTTGCAAGCCGGGTGCGGAATTTGTATAGACCTGCCATCACTGGGATTTGAACCCGTGTCACCTCATGTTTTATTTGTTATTTTTATAACCGTCGTTGAACAGGCGAGCCAATTTTTGGGTTTACGTCTACTAATATTCATCTCCGCAGCCTTGTAATTTGGAACCCAAGTCAGAAGACAAGGGAACTCATGAATCCAGTATTGGGAGAAATTTGCCTTCGCGAATGACTTTTTGATGAAGCCCCGCATTTGCGTTGCATGGAGAGGAAGACCACGAGAACTTCCCCCTGTTAACCTGACGGCAAAGGGTCTCTAACCCTCATCCGTCTACCACTGAGGATATTTCACGTCAACCTGTGGTCGGTGCTAGCCTGATGCGGATTCGTATCGACCAGCCATTACTGGGATTCGAACCCGATTCACCTAATTGGAAGGCGATCGCTCAATCCCCTGAGTCATCGTGGCTCATAGTATACTATATTTTATTTTATAACCGTCGTTGAACAGCCGACCCAATTTCATGGGTTTACGACTACTTACGTTCAACTCCGTAGCCTTGTAATTTTGAACCAATCCAGAAGACAAGGAAACTCCAGGATCAGTACCCCCAGAGGTATTGATTTGTTGTGGGAACATGGAGGACTTTGAGACTCGACAGATTTAACGTGCATCAGTCACCATTTACTACACGGGGAGTCTTCGGCCGGCGAGGATCGAACCCACGACCTCTTGGATATGGGCCCAGCGCCCTACCGACCAGGCTATCCCGGCCCATAGTATACTATAGCCGTCTTTGGCGATCAGCTAGTTTACCTTACAAAATTATCTTGTACACTTATGAATGCTAATGGTAACCAAGCCGAATGCACCGCACAACTGTGATTAAATATTCTAATTCTTTAACTTCTCTTCGATTTATAACGCCTTAATTAGTTTTAAATGATATACTAACCAAATTTTTTTAAACGTCTAGCTGTTACCCACGTGGAAGTACTTTGATTTAAATTGTAGCTTTTTCCTACCTCAAAAGACTGCTATATAATCTTATCCTCGATTTAGAAAAATCAAGCATGATTTTCTCCCTACCACGTTAATCCCGTTTAACACGTTCACGCCGGGGTGACCTACCGGTGGGTCACGCTAGATTGTCTTATCGGGCGGCGCACCGGGGTAAAAACTGGTAACAAATAAATTTCATTTTTTAGTTTTTTTCCGGGAATAATAACTACCAATTGTTTTTAACGGATGCAATTTTTATATTGAATTGCTTTTTCGCCGTGATAAATTTCCTTACAGTGAATTGTTATTGTTGAGAATAGATTAACTCCTCCCGAATATTATCTAATATTGAAATAGTTCTTCTACCAGTATTTTCTCTTTTCCGTCCCGCTTTCAGGCGCAACACCCGGCGTGAACGTGTTAAGACGTCTCCTAATATTTGATAACTTTTATACTTGCAGACTCTACGATTATACAGAAATAATTTTAGAAATATTTTTCTTCTTTTTCTCAAAAATGAGTATCAAATGAGTATCACATACTACATTTTCCTTCATGAAAGCTGTGTTCTCATATTCTTCAGAACTTGCAGTTGCTAAAAGTTATCGATAAAATATAATCACAGTCGCTTTGAATTATTGGTCGTACAGTCAAACCCCGCTATAGTGAACCTTCAAGGGACCGAAATTTCGGTTCACTATAACCGGGTGTTCACTATATCCGTTGCGCAGATAATTTACCTAATGGTTCCCAAACTCCTCCCTTTTATTGCACATTATTCAAATAAATGACTGAAAAATATTATGTAGTAGCAAAAAATGTGTTATTTTTCATTACTCTTCGTCTTGCGTACAAAAAAAATTAATAATCTTTAGCTGATGAGCAATCCTCAACATCAGTTATGGAAACTCTCAGATAATTTTTTCTGAATTTCTGTTATTCCGTTTTTTAAACCTGTCTTACCAGCCATTCGAGCACATGAAAGTAGCCTCATAAAAACATTTAGCAAATTCATCCACTTTTTCAGATACAGGAAAATTGCGGCTTCTTCGAATGGTGAACCACTTCAGTAATGCTTCTTCATCATCCTTGTGATCTGCTTTTCTCAACTTATTCTGCCATCTAAATTTTTTTCATGAGCAGAAATTATTAATTGCCTTCTTTTCCATATGTTACAAACTTCAGATTTGGATAGTTTATATTCCCTGAAAATATGAAAAAAATGAAGAAAAAAATCAGTCGAAGACAGAAAAAAGTTCATTATATCCAACTTCCTCACTTTTTTGGTTCACTATATCCACAAAAAATGACATTATGCGTGTATAGCAAGGCAAGGGACCGAACATTTGGTTCACTATATCCGGGAGTTCACTATAAACGATGTTCACTATAGCGGTGTTTGACTGTATAAGTTTTATTTTTATTATTCTTAATATCACCTTTGTTTGTTTCAATAAAGTAAAACCTTATTCTACCCAAGTTACAAAATTGCTTTTATTTAACGTAGATTTATTATTTGCTTACGTATTTTATTGTAACCGGTATATACTTTTCGGCAACTTCGATGTTTAAAAAGTTTATTTATGTTTTACGTGACTTCATGCCTGTATTTGTGTTAAGAAGTAAAATATATACTATGAAAGAATTGAAATATCTGTGTATAAGAACATAGAATATGCCACTTAAGAGAATTGATGCTTGACGGGGTTGACTTACTCGAAATAAAATTGAAAGAACAGTTGCTAACGTAGACAAATGCCATGTTTCAACAGCAAATCAGGATCGAGATACCAACACTACCTCACTTGCAGGTATCCCATTAATATTATAGATTGATAAACAATAAATAATAATTATTTTTTTAATAGGATTACAAAATCAAAAGAAATAAGATAAAAATAAAAATCAATCTGACGAGAATATTTACAGAAAAAATAAAATCTACAATACTACTACAAATATGCATTGACTAATACTAACAGTTCTTTCACTTACACTATTATTTAATAACTGAGCGAAATATTTTTATACATTTAGGAAGCAGTTTATATCGACAATTATTATTATTATTATTTTACAAATATCGAAATCCTTTTTTTTATCCCGATCTCCATTTTGTTTAAAATCCTCTTTATTTATACCCGCTACATGGATCATTGATTCATTTTTGATGTTAATAATAAGATATTTTTTTTTTAAAAAAGAAAGAAAGCAAATATTGTTGAAGTTCAGATAAGCATCTAAAAAAATTTCTTGATAAAGCTTGACATTTCAGGGGACTTTTATTTAATTATGTTATTTAATTCTTTCCTGCACTAAATGAAAGATTTTTTTACCACACCTTTAAAAAAACTTTTATTTCATGGTAAATGGTCTTAATTTTGCAGGTTGAAAAAAGAAATTGAATTTTTTACAGATGGAACAATTTTCAACAATTTTTAATTATTAAAATACTCTTCTTTTGTCGTGTTAGAACAATATTCTGACATTTATTTACGGATAATAAATAACATTAAAAAAATGGTAGAATTTTTTTCGTTTTAGAATTATATTCACTTGTTTTACCTCATTCGATATTTCAGTGTATTCCAATTATTAAATTTTAATGATACATTGTAAATGTCTTATTAGTTGATCAAGATGTTCATTTTAAAAAACAATTGCACACGAATTTGCAATAAAGTATATCGCAAAAAATATTATCAAGAAATAATAAAATGCCTTAAAAATAAAAAAATGGCAGGAAATATAATAAAATTTAGCATTTGTTACAATGATCACGATGGTAGGGACATAAAGAATATTTATGACAAAGACATTATTTTGTCAAATATTATCATGCAATTTAAATATTTCCACATGTTTTCGAAATATGAAACATCAAGAAAGTATATTTATTTATGATATGAATATTTATTTATGATTATCTTATTTTAAAACGTTATTTATTATAAACGGAGGTGTCTATTCAAATGGTAAAATTAATTTAAACAAATTCATCAAAAATATTGCTATAAATTCAAAATTTCCAAGCTAATATCCAATTTTAAATTTAAAAATAAGCATTTAAATTTTTGAAAGAAAACTCAATGGGCGTATTTTTTTACAAGAGAGAAAATTAAGTAGTAGGGAACCGATTATCCGGAACGATCGGGACCATCGATATTCCGGATAACTGATTTTTCCGGTTTTCTGAATCACTACAAAAAGCCGTTTTTTTAATAGGTAAACCCAACTAAAAAAAGAAAAAATTGGAAATAATCTTAAAAAGAAGAAAAAACGATGAAGTTATACACTAATGATTATTTCCAAAATGATGGTAAGGTAAACATCTTTAAAAAAGAACGAAAAATCCTAAAATCTTATGAAGAAAAAAATGGCGGGAAAACTAATCGAATTTCGCTCCGGTGTTTTGGTTTTCCGGTTTTCTGATTTCCGGATAACGGGTTCTGTACTGTACTTAAGTTGGGATTTGAACTCATCCCCTCCAAGGTAGAAGAAGAAACCACTTGAAGTTAACCACTAACCACTTGGCTATGAACGCAACAAAGCAAAGGAATTTTAAACATCATCATCATAGTTGGCCAGACAGCCCAATGTGGGCCAATGCCTTCCTTTGAAGATTTCTTCATAATGACTTCCGGTTTATCTTTGATCTCCAATTCTTTTCATTAATTGCACAGAAATCAGACTCCACTGAATCTCAACCGCTGCCAGTCCCGCTTTCTTGTCCCAGTGGGTCTAAAGAGCAATATCTTCTTTATTGTATTGTCATCATTCATTCGAATCACGTGGTTCATTCTATTTATTTTTATGTATTTAATAATATCAGGTTCTTTATAAATCTCGTACAGAACAAAGTTAAATATCCTTCTCCAGTTATTGTTTTTATTTACACTATAAAGTATACTCCGCAACATCCTTCTCTCAAACATTGCGATACGATTTCCCTCCAGTTTTGTCATTGCCCAAGCTTCAGAAGCATATGTCAAAACAGACCTGACAAGAGTTTTGTAAAGAACTTCGTTTTTCTAGAACGAAACCTATTTAATAAATCTTCCCGGCCCATAGACAACCCTATTTGCCAGATAGAGTCGGTTTCTTATTTCAGGAGTCATCCTGTTATCAATAGTAATAATTGATCTTAAGTAATTAAAAATCCCTTTAAACAAAATTTATTATTTTTATTGTTACCATTGTGGTTATTTTATCGCAACGAAACTATAAAAATGTCGAAATTGTGAGTCAAAATTTAATAGAAATTTAAATGTAGTATCGTTTTTTTTTAAAAATATTTTTGAATATTTAGAAAACAGCCAAGGTATTTCTTTGAAATTATAAAGTTAAATAATACTTTGAACGCCCGGTGGCTGAGCGGTAGTGCTTCGCGCTGTCGTGCCACAGGTCCCTGGTTCGATCCTCGGGCCGGGCAAGGCTGACTCAGCCTTTTATCCCTTCAGTGGCTCGATAAATGAGTACCAAGTATGCTTGGGAACTAAACACTGGGGGTTCCGCGTTTGGCTGACCACCTGACCGGAACATCTGCTCCTGCACCCCAGAGCCTAAGGTCAAGAAAACTGAGATGGGCACAGTAGGCCTTGGCTCTCAAGAGCTGTCGCGCAGCTGAGTTTAGTTTTTAAATAATACTTTGAATACTGTAAAAATATGAACATCATAAAAGTAAATGCCGAAAAATAATCTGGATTTGTATTTTTCTCTCTAAATATTTTACTTTCAATTGTTAAATGTATGTGGATAAAGTTTATTAACAATTTCGCTCACAAATTAAAGCGAATAAATTTATTTTGAGTTTTTATGCGTATTTTTTCCAGTCATATAGACTTGTCAAAGCATATAAGCTGGTTTCATATTTTTAAAGATTCTTTTCTAATATTAATCTCTTTAGAAACAATTTAAGATTTAGAGTAACGTTATTTTTTTAATGAAATCTATAAAAAAATATTTAGTTTTCTATGCTTAAAATGTTGTTTTTAAACTTATAATAATCCACTGACCGTCAAGTCTCCAATCTTGCCTAAGATTTCGTGTTCGATGTTGCCGCTTTTTAAAGCATGATAGCTCTTCTCAACTTAAACATGGTTGATGAATACGGATTAAATATAAATCTAAGCATGTACTTATTCTAACTACAATGAGCAAGGTTTCTGAACATGAACCTTTATCTTCACTGAGTTAAACTATTCGAAACATTTCTAATCAGGTCAAGAGCCCAAGGTCAAGAGAACTGGGAGGGACACAGTAGGTCTTGGCCCTCCATGGGCTGTCGCGTAATTGAGTTTAGTTTTGGCTCAGTTTAACAACTATTGTAATTGAACGAAGAAAATTAATCACGATTCATGAACTCAAATCACTATTAGACATCGTATAACTCAGCGGAAAATTCCCATACGTTGGATAATTTCTTGAATTGATCGTTGATAACAGAATGACATTATTAGTAATTGAAATTATATGACTAGTAAGCAAAGTTGTTTTAAGTAAAAATAGTAGTAGTTTTTCAAATATTAAGTTTCCCGCAGAGGAAACACAAACCGCTGCTTTTGATATAATTGTAAATATTTTTTTTTTTTTTTTTAAATTTATTATCTCCAAAAATTTAATTAAAATAAATATATTTTGGTATTCTTAGTTGTTTTTAAATGCAGTTTAATTAAATCATTAATATTCATAAAAAAATTTACTTAACAAACTCTAAGGTACCCGAATACATCAGAGACAAAATTTTGAATTTTTCAATTCACAAATGTCTTACGTGTGTAATAGGGTATAAATGCAAAAAATATGAATTTTTTCCCTCTAAAAATAAATGAAAACTGGTAAAAAAAATTTACCTTTGAATTGACCTTTTTTCACTATCGCATAACTTTGTTAAAATTTATTATTTTTTTTATTATTCTAACTTTATAATACTCATAAAAATTCAACTTTGGGAATGAACGTAGCATTAGACATAATATAAATATTTAGATATTTTACAGCAAATATAAAAGCTTATTTAGCAAAAAAGGCAGAAAATTGCGATTAGTTATTTTTGATTTAGCTGTAAAATATACAATAATTGCGTTTAATCTACTAATAAGTATTCTATTCCCGAAACACATAAAAAGAAAAAATTCATGGAAAGTTTCATCTAATTTAAATTTATTTGGAATTTATCAGTAATTGTATTTACATAGAATGAGGAAAAATAACCGTAAAATTCAATCTGAGAAATTTCAAAAAAGATAAAGCTATTAATTTAATTGCTAATAAGATTTTTTTTAAAAAAATTATCAGATCTTCTGTTTGTTTTCGTGCAGAAACGAAACTCAAATGGTTTTTGAGAGAGAAAGATCTATAGTTTTATTTTATATGAAAAATAAATCGCTCAATAACATTTTGATGAAAATTGGCTTACAAAAGGAAGTATGTTACCGTAAATTTAATGGTTCACAATAAATGTGTCACAATTAAAATAAAGTGTCTTCTATGCTGTAAGTCTATAGTTTGTCAAAGGAAATTATTTTATTTTAATTTGAAAACGAACCAATTTTAAGTTTACAATTATCAATATTCAACGCCGTAGCCTTGTAATTTTGAACTCAATATAGAAGACTAACCTTTGTGGTGGAGGTTTTGATGGAACCTAGCCGCATTTGCGTTACATGGAGAGGAAAACCACGAAAAACTCCCACGGTTAGCTCAAGGGTAAGGAGATTCTAATCCATGATCCATCTACCGCTGAAGATATTTTTATGTTAGCATTGTGATCGGTTCGAGTCTGGAGCAGAATTTGAATAGACCAGCCGACGCTGAGATCGAACCTGGGTCATACATTGGGTGGCGAGCGCTCTATCCCCTAAGCCCCCTACGGAATTATGAAATAAAACTCGATGTATAATACCAAAAAAGAGAAATCTATACATGCATCTGCAAATGAATGTGAACAATTTCCTGCTCAGTCGCTTTAGTGAATGTTCACAATATTTGTTACATATCATTGCTTACTGCATTCAGGAGTAGTGTATACCGTACAATGCTCCTAAACTTCCAAAAACCGTAATTGGTAATTAAATTATATTATTAATATTCAATAATTATTTAAATATCAAATAAATTAATATCAAATCGGATACACCAAAAATTTCGGATATTCACTAAAGCGACTATGTGAATGTCTATATTCACTGGACATCTCCGTGATATTCACGGTAGTATTTATATATTGTGTGTTATAGAATATTTTTCATGTTCAGTATTTTACGAAGAACAAGAACAACGTAACAATAACGAAATAATATTATGTCTTAGTTTATGATACTTATAAAAAATCGAAATACAATATAAAACTAGACACGCAGTTATTCACAGAATATTTAAAATTCCTGAAGTTATCGCATTTGTGTCTGGATTGCGTGATTTTAGAATTTTTTTGAGAATAATCAGAACTATGCATGAAAAAAGAGCATGAATATCAGTGAAAATTATATTTTGCATGAAAGTATCCACGAGGAATTAAATTTGAGAGCGAAAGTTTTCTATTTTTGTAACGAAAGTTTAATATTTTGATAACGATATTTAAGTGAACTATGTTAAACTACTAATGTTTTTTATTAAATTAAATATTATTTTTATTCGTTTTTCATTCTCTGTTATTAAAGATTTTCATGCTACTTTTTAATCAAATCTTTATTATTCTTATCACATTAAAAATTTAGTTTCCAATTTTATGGTGAACTTAGAAAGCGTAAAACTAAATACTTCACAAATGAACAAACTTTAAAAATTTATTTTACTTTTATTTGTTCTACTATAGAATATTGTAGCATTATTTGGGTTTTATCAAAAATTTATCCATAAAGGTAAATTCAATACTTGGGTCAATACTTGATCCTGAAGTTCTCTTGTCTTCTTGGTCAGGTTCAAAATTACGAAGTTAAATTACAGGTTCAAGTTTAACTTAAGTTAAATTACGGGTTAAGATTACGATCGTGTGACGGAGTTGAAGATTGGTCCTCGTGAACTCAAAATTGGGTCGGCTGTTCAACGACCGTTACAAAAAAAAAAAAAAAAAAAAAAAAAAAAAAAAAAAAAAAAACACTTTAAAATCAATGATTCGATGTGTTTGAAACAAAAGGGCATTTTATACAAAAGTGTGAATTATTTATACGTAGCGGTGGTCAAAAAACACTTTAGATCAAAGTTATTTAACCGATTATTATTTATTAAAACATACATTTCGCAACCACTAAAATAATTTTCGCACAAAACGAAGCCAGTTGCTGCTGGAGAATGAGAGAAACTTCCCGTGCGCAGATGGTTGAATATTGCAAAATATTCATATTGAAATACTCATAAATCATAAAGGACAAATTTCTTTTTTATTTTATTTATCAAATTGAGAATCATTATGAAAAAATATTTGTTGCCACCATAAAAAAATAAATTTGCAAAAAGAATAAATAAATAAATAAGTAAACTTAAGTTGATAAACCAAAATATATTTACTCAGAAAGCTGTAGAATTCGCAAAAATAAACTTTATCCATGACTCAAAATAACAAAGTTTCAGTTCTGGAAAAGATTTTCAAAAGTAGTATAATTAATCAATTAATAAACTCCAGACGATTTCCCAAAATGAGAATGAATCGCACAGACGATCAGTTATCTCTACTTAAACAGTTATTGAGAACAAACGATTTATATAAATGAATTTCTTGGAGGCTTTTTGGCATTGAAGAATGGCAACAGACTCTTCTCTTCTTAAAGTGCAGGAGACGTGATTTATGAGGGATAATTCTCCTGAAGGTATGTTCAGTGAAGTGAGAATATTTTCGAAAGAAAGAAAGGATTGGAAACGCTATAATTTTTACAATTCGAATGGAAAATTAAAGGATTTCGTAAGTCAAAAGTAATTGAGGGACTTTTCTTAAAGGAAAACTTATTTGCTGCTCTGAGTATTTTTCAAAGCATTTCTATAGAAAGTTCTTGATTGCTGTATGGAATGAATAGTTTAGTTTATATAAAAGGAAATCTTAAATTGGAAAGAACATGGGAAAGTAAGTCAAGTATTTTTTCCATATTACCAGTAAATGTTTATGATCGGATCTGAAATTATTTTTAAAACTTTTGCACGATGTTGGGTTAAGTTTTTAAATTTTTGTTGTTGGAATGATTGATTAAACCGAAAAACTAAGTTTTATTGCTTCTCTACAAGTTATTGATCTTACCTAAATTCGAATGTGGGGACTTTAATAGTTGAGTTTATTTTTTGTACGAGTTAATAAGGAACTTATAAGGATGTTCTATTGTAAGGTGTTTTACTCAGTATTGACTCTAGTGAACTAAAAAAAATCTGTTTAAGAATATATATTATTAAATTACTTAAAAAGTGAAACCTTTAGAGATAAAAAAATTTCAGATTTGAAATCAATGACGCGGAAATATCGTACACAAGTAAAATCACTCTGGTTATGGCATGTGAGGATGACGTCACTGAATAGGTATTTAACTTATGTTATCTGTTGAACTGATGATGAGCTGATGTTATCGGGTGAACTGATGATGAGCTGATGTTATCGGGTGAACTGATGATGAACTGATGTTAACTGTTGAGCTGATGATGAACTGATGTTAACTGTTTTTGTTGTGATCAGAAACCAGATGTTTATTATTTTTTATTGTCACGTTTTTAAAACGCATTACGATCTTTTAAGTTTAAATCTTAAGTTAAAATACGAAAAGTGTGTTTTGCCCAATCAAAAAAGAAACACTACTTAAAATGAAAAATAAAATTTGAATTATTCAGTACATCTCTTTAAGTTTTGTCTATAATAGGGGAGAGTGGGGTCAATTGTAACAGGGTACGATTGTAACAGAGCAAATATTTCGAGTGTCGGGTTCTAGATTTGGTTCCTAGGTAGCGCACAAGGTGTATTTAATAAATCTACATGTACACCCCTGATGGCAATCATTTTTATGTACTTTTGAAAGAGTTAGATCACAAAAGATATTTTCACGCCACGCAAGTACTTTTTTTGGTATTAGAATATTATATTGTAACAAAGTAATTTTGTTTAAACTAATAAAAATTAGTAACCGAATATGTAAGTGGACACCTTAATTAACATTTCAATAAAAAAAAGATTAGTTTTGCTAATTAACTAGCATTGTTTTTAACAAATGAAGCTGAAATGGCGTCTTGGGGACAATTGTAACAATAAGTAAAGGGACGATTGTAACACCTGAAAATAAATAATCTTATGTTTACAAACCATTACTTAAGTCTTTAAGAACCACCAATAGTTTCCTATATCATTTATATTATGCTGCATGTGCATTATTTTATTTGTCACCTTTCACAGCATAAATTAAAATTTTTAATCCCTTAAAGTTAAAAGTTTAACCCTTTAGGTCTCTGCTCATTATTATTTTTACTCCTAAAATATCACTACTATTTTGATCAATAAAGATATATATCGCAACTATGATACTATGTATAATTAACTATGTTTTAGTTGAATTTATGAACTGTTACAATTGACCCCGTAAGTGGGGACAATTGTAACAAGTGCTCGACTGTCAAAAATTGTTAATAACTAATATAATAACATTTAAAATTAGGTATTTATTTTTTTTTCTAGTAGAGGATAGTCTACTTTACTCGTCTGTCAATTAATACTAATAATATATTGGATTTTTTGTTAGTTAAAAATAGTTAAGTAAAAAATGTTACAATTGACCCCACTCTCCCCTATTCAGCTAATTTTTAAAAAAAATAATTATAAAAAATTTATTGAAATTTTTTTTTTGATAAACATATTTTAAAGGTATTGAGCAAAATTATGGAAATGTACTAACTACATGTAAACAATCTTCCTTTCAACAGTAAATAGTTTGAAAATTTTACATGGCAAAACTGTTGGCTTAATTTGAAAATCATGCTTGAACCTTTTTTACTAATGGTGTCACCTGTTCTTAAGAGATAGCATAGAAGTTTTTCCATAATTTTGCACAGAATTTCTACTTCCTTATTTCCGATCTTCTGCCAGTATAACAGTATCTTTTTGCAGCTTTTTTCTTTTTACTTCGGTATAGAACTTTTTGTAAAATATAATAATGAATAATCTATTTAAAAAGTTGTTTTATTGTAGAATTGTAGAGCATTTTGCATGAAATTATCTTTCGCTTAATTGCTAAAGTTGGCAAAAATTATAGAAACTATTCTGTGCTAACTCTATTTGAACAATCTTTCTTTCAGCAACAAATGTTTCGGAAGATTTTACATGGCAAAACTGTTGGCAGAATTTGAAAGATCATTTTTTTAGCTTTTATTAATGGCGACAGTTTTACTTCGGCAAAAGTTGCTTCGACCAAAATGAATGTGGAAAGTGAAAAAAAAAACTTTATTTCTTTTTCATTAGCACTATAATTAAAAAATTTTCTTGTAAAGGAAATATTGAAATGCTATAGATACATTCTGAAATATTTTGTAATAAAACTAAAAAAAAGAAGAAAATAAATTATAAACTTTCTCTACTTATTTTGGTCAATCCGAATTTTGCAACGGTAAATATGGCATCATTTATAAAAAAGGTTTAAGCATGATGAATTGCCTTGTAAAATCAAAGAACAGTATGTGCATTCAATGTATATTCCCCTATGCATATTTTTTGGTAAAATTTTCCAAAATTTTTGCTATGAATAGAAAAATTGTTTATGTAGACCTAGTACAGAAGTGTTTTCATAATTTTGTCCAAGTAAAGTTTAAAATCCTGTACGAGGGCAAATTTCTCCCAACCCTAGATCCAGTAGTTTCCTTGTCTTCTGGATTGAGATCAATGTTACAAGGCTTCGGAGTTGAACATTATCAGTCGTAAACCCAAAATTGGGTCAGCTGTTCCACGACGGTTAGATAAAACTTGTGTTCCTGAGCTAATTTCATGCAAAATATGTATTTTAGAGTAAACAAATATTTTTTAATATATTATTTATAATTATTTTTTAAAATAACTGAATACCGAAAAATATTGCTGCAAAATTTTCTTATACTGTCGGAAAATCAATACTGAAATAAAGGGGTTGAAATTTTGTATAAAATATATATGGGTTATTATAGGAACACTTCATGATCTTTCAAATTTTGCCATGTAAAGCTTTCCAAAACATTTGCTGCTAATAAATTGCTAATGATTGCTAAAAATTTGTTTAACACCTGTATATTATCAAAATTTTTTATTCGCCTAAATAGTTTCAGAGTTGAAGCAAAATATGCGAAAGTTGAAACAAACATTAAGGGGTTAAAATTTTCGACCGTTGTGCTGACTATCAAATGGTTGTAATTTAGAATAAAGCATAAAACAAAATTTTCACGCTCTTAATTCATGGAAATCAGCACGATAAAACTAGAATAGCAGCTTGCACAATTTAATTATGATTTACAGCAACATTACAGCTTTTTTAAACAAACTTGTCATGGAGATCAACATGATAAAATTTGAAAAAACACTTGTAAAATTGCTTTAAAATTTGAAATTTGCAATAAAAAATATTCCTGTCGAACATTTTGTAATGGAAATCAACACGATAAAGCCCAAAATAAAAATTTTTGCAATTCTGTTATAATACAGCATAAAAAAAAATCTAAACAAATCTCTAATTGAAGTCAACACAATAGGACGAAGTAAAGCAACTTGCTCAATTCTATCTAATTTACAACAAAACTTATAAATTTAAAAAAAATATCATTCTCCAAACACCCACACGATAAAACAAGAAATAACAGCTTACACAATTCAATTATAATTTACAATCAAACATACAGAAACTTCCTGAACAATTTCATAATTGAAATCAACACAAAAAAGCAAAAAACAGCCATTTTTTGCATTTCTATTATAGTTTACAATAAAACATGATAAATTTTCTAAGCACTTTTTATTAAAGAAATTAGCACAATAAATTCAGAATAACAAGGAGCAAAATTCTGTTGAAAGCAGAACAACAAACCATGGAAAAATTTCTAAACACTTATATCATGGAAATCAACCCAAAAAAGCAAGAAATAACAAACTGCACAATTCTATTCTTTTCTTTATACTTATTTTCCTTTTTTCTCTTCACTTCTTTTTATGCCCTCTCGGACTTATGCGTTTAATAACAGAGAGGATTAAATAGCCAGAACAGACGATAAATCGCCCATTTCGTTGGCCGACCCTTCTCTCTAAGTCGTCATGGAACAGTAGAAGAATGATTGATGATTTCGTGTGGGTGGAGAGGGCTAGAGCCCTAAAAGTGACCGCGTGTCCCGGGAAAATGGCTATTTCCCGGATTTTCCGTATGACTTCAACTTAATCTCCCGGTCCTTTCCGTACAGGATTAGCACTTGGTTTAAGTTGTAGCTGGCTTTGGGCGGGTGGTGTCAGTTCTTTGTGAATTACTGGGCGAAGATCGGCTTTGTTAAAGATGCTTTCCTGAAACTTTTAGCTGATAAACGTGCTACTATATATGGAAGGAATTTAAGATCGCATTATTTTGCGAGAAAATATTGTTGGCTAAGTTTAGTCTAAATAAATATATTTTGGATAAAATTATTTAATTTTAAAAACAAACAGAAATATCTATAAGGCCTTACATCTCCACATACAATAAAGGAACTGATTGCCGCTCTACAACTTCGAGCTTGAATTCTTATTAGATAAAAAAAATCACAAAATATGATTGTAGTGTGTCTACCACTACAAAAATACAATTCAAATTCAGTTGTGTATAAGACATGTTAACTCGATTCTATGTTGGGGTACCTTTTCATGAGATGAAGGTTGACATTGTCAATAACAGTTCTCCCCACATTGGTGACCCGGACGTGATGTGAGCACGCCTACTTCGATGGAGGTTGACTTACTACTTGTGACTGCGACATTGTCCTCCTCACGCTGTTGCTTCTCAGTTTCGATGATCACACACAACGTACAACGTATTCACTCGACTGCTAATGGCAACATAGGAGCAACCACGACTATGAACTTAATACAGCATTCCCGGCTTTTCACAATATAGCAATGAAACAACTAGTATTATTCCTTCATCGAATTCTAACGCAGATCTAATTCTGGTAAGGGAGTACTGTAGTGTGTCTATACCCTTACAAAATTCCAATTCACTAGTATATAAGACATGTTAACTCGATTCTATGTTGGATTTCCTTTTCATAGATGAAGGTTGACATTGTCGATAACAGCTCTTCCCACAATGTTCATTAACTAAAAAAAAAAGAAGATATAGATGTCATCAGCAAAAAATTAAAACTCGCTACAACGGTGTTTACTTGTATATTTGCAAAAATAATGTCTGGATTCTGATTGAGAGCCGTAGCTCTATCCGACATTTGAAAAACTTGCACCATATTGTCAAAAGAGCCTCAATTTCAATTTTGACCTTACTAAAACAACTCTCCAGTGGGTACTTTCTCATATTGGTGTTGGAGGAAATGATGTAACTAATGCCTTACCTGAGGAAAGAACAGGAATAGTTCCGACTTCTGGCACGCTAACCTTTCTGGAAATCTGTTTAAGAGTAAAATATGATGTTGCCTCTTCCCGGCATTCTCCTTCGGCATACGACTGGTAAAGTGGCATACAGCCTGGAGATGCTTTGAATATTGATGGTGTTTGATGGTTGACTACACTGTCAAGATTATCAAGTGAACACATAAAATGTCAGATTTAACCAGAATAAAATTATGTGCCTCATCTGTGAGAAATGCAATGACTCAAACTCCACTCCCGACTCTTGCTTGGGACCTTGAGATGGAAGATTTGAGACAAAGATCTCTTCTTGTTTTTGATTTTCTGAACGTATAAGGAAACATGTAACTGGTCTAGCTTATTGGCCAAGATTGTAAAAATTTTTTTTTTGTATCTTGTGTTGATCTTACCTAACTCAGGTGTGGGGATCTCAAAACTAATTATAGTTTTGTTCCGAGAGCTACCGAGTTCTTATGTTTTTCGTCATATGTGAAGTTTATGCGAAGTTTATGTGAAATTTAAGGAGCGATAAATTTATCGCTCCTTAAACTGAAATGTATTATTTCCTCTTTTCTACCTCTCCTTACGTCTCAGAGAAGTGGGGACTCTTAGTAGTCACTCGAGTGAACTTTAAAAAACCCTCGAACAGACTATATTATTAAATTACATAAAAACAGTTGTTTGTAGAAAGAAAATGATTCCAGGTTTGAAATCAGATATGTTAACACATACCTGTTAAAACGTATACTATATACTTTCACCGAGTTTCTTGCACATTCTTCTAATGTTTAGCGTATAAAACCTTAGTTGCACTACTATGCTTCGTTCATACGTTCAATAGCATATTCTCTCAATGATGCAGGTAAATGTATTCCTGTTGTATTGTGGATATTGTGCGTTATATTGTTAGCATCGCAAGTTTATGGCTATTTGTGTTCTAACTTATGTTCTCCCAATCATGAAAACACAGCATGAAAGCATCACTGCTATTGTGACGGCAATTGATAGAAGCATACTATTGAGCCAGCATATGGTATTGAACCATTATTGGTTTAACCATTATTATGATACAATGGCTCAATAGCATATTGGTGGAAACATGCAGCAAAATCATTGTAAAGTATTGAACCATTATACCATTCAATGGTTCGGTATCATATTGGTGGAAACATGCTATTGAACTGGCATTGGTTTACCATGGCATGTGTAGTGAGTTACCAAGGATGTACATATATTATATATTTGTTGTATGTATTAGATATTTTGTGAGTGCATGCATCCTTCTATGCATCTTCCGACTTTTCACGCCATACAACTGTAAATAAATAGACATTTAAAACTGGATGAATTAATTTAGATTAACACTGTGAAATAAAAAAAATAGAATCCTTTCACTGGTTTCGATGTAATAACCTATTTACAAACAAGAAAAAAAATTATTGCGAATTAATCATGGAGATTTGTGAACGAAGCGAGTGGAGGATCGAGACTCCGAGTTAGGATGAAAATGTTATTAATATCATAAAATCTTTTCCTCATCGATTATCGTGCAAGCAGAGCTGTTTGTGCTTCGGAAAAGAGAAATTACTAGCAGCAAAACCTCTTCAAAGAATTATTAATAATTATTTTAAACCCTAAGACAGTGATTCTCAACCTGTGGGGCGCGCCCCCCTAGGGGGGCGCGAGCACACTAGAGGGGTGGCGCGAGAATATTCAAGAAAAAATATTATTTAAAAAAATTGATTAACTACATGAAAGGAAAACGCACATACACATAGAAAACAAAATACATTTCGACATATATAATAACTTATTAAAGTGAAACAACCTATTGAATCAAAACTTAAGGTAGGGAGCCAAAAATGGCTTTGCTTTGAGGATTTTTCCTAATTTTCTGGTTAAGTCTGTGTGGCTGAAAATTTTTTTGTAACATCTTACACCTATCTCTAATATATATCACGTATACTTTTAATTGTAAAATAAAATTTCATTTATTTTATAGTACAATTTCAAAATTGTAGCTTCTGCGCCTAAGGTTTCCCACAGGTTCCAAAGGTGAGCCATATATTGAAATCACTTGTTCACTTACTCAAATTATCCTTAGAAAAAACATTTGGACTGGCAAACGTCTTTTAAAAAGGCACTTTAAGTGTCTTACTAGTAGGAACTAAAGTTTCCCGATTTTAAAAAAGACATTTGTTCTTAAAGTGTATAATTTGTCTATTGATTTTACATTGATAATTCTTGTGTGAAGTCACTAGCGATTCTTTTAATTTTTGTTACTGAGTTAATTTTTTCAAAAGGATTAACTATCAAGATTAACTATCAAGAGAGTTTATCTCAGGGTTCTCATTTTTATATAATTTGCAATCGTTACAACCGTAGTTAACACAATATTTAAACCAGGGCGCATTTCTTTCGAAGCCAAAGCTTCTCTGTGGATCATGCAATGTGTCCAGACGCATTGAGGCGATTTTTTACAAGTGCTTGTTACTTTCGAACCTTCCGGATATTGAACGAGCACCATCGGTGCATATTCCGATGCAATTTTTGCATTCTATGTGTGCTTCATTCATAACTTCATTTGAAATAGCATAATGCTAGCGCTGTTGTTCTAAGTTCTGTTGATTTGCAGAAAAGTAGTTTTACTACTGACATATTATCACAAAATCAAACATAGGCAATTAAATGAGCATCTTTATTATGCTTTATCAAACTGTATTGAAAACATTTTGTCACGCAACATCGAGAAAAGCTGACACTACATTTCTAGCTGTATCACCAATTCGACGAGCAACAGTATCATTTGAAAGAGGACTGTAATTCTTTTGAAAAATTAACCCCAAACATAGTTTCTACAATCTCAAATGCTGCTGGCTTTTACTTTACTTTTGTTTTGGCAGTTAGTTAAAAATATTTTAAAGACAGAATTCAAAATACTCAATATACATTATTGTTGTATATATTTTACTGTAAAGGGGGGGCGCGATGAAAATTATGATTGAAAACTGGGCTGCGAATACTGAAAGGTTGAGAACCACTGCCCTAAGAAACAGATATGTTAAGAATTCTGACTATATATAAGTTTCGGTTGTCAGTGTTCTTTCATTCTTTCTTAAAGCAAGATAGGGATTTAGGTTTTATTACCAGCTCTTTTTTTTTCGGGATACAAATAGCCCTGGTAGAAATTGGCAGTTACGCATCCTGAGAAGCTCGGGGGTAATACCTCGGGGTGAGGCGAGGTAGTCTGCCACAAAAACCTCTTCTCTCACTAAAATTTGTTTGTTTCTACTTCATTTTAATTTTCTCTCAGTAAATGTTACTGAACCCCAACTTTCATTTTTCAGTTGCGCTTCGGCGATTTATTATTTATTCTCACTCAGATGAATTAGTTAGGGGCTGATGCTTAGATAATCACTACATATGAGTATGAGTGGCAATTGTGCACCCAAAACTTCACACCAAACCATGATGAGTATCACGAAGTATGCAACACCTCCAAAAGAAAACTAAAAAAAAAAGACTTATTACAGTTATGTATACAATTATAACTATTACTAAGTCTTGCTGGTCAGTGTTCTTTTCCTCTTTCCTAAAACTAAATGGAAATGAAATACATTTATTACCACCTTTTTCTTTTCTCAGGGGTACAAACAGCCCTGCTAAAAATTCGCAATTATGCTCCAAAAATTCACACTAAACCACGACGAACACAAAATATGCAACTCCACAAAAAAAAAAGGAAAAAAAAAACTGCTTAAAAATTTATAACTACTTTAACGCCCCTTAGAGAATAAATAAAATAGAACACGGGGATAGTATTTCCACAAAATGGAAATGGGGGAACGCGGGAAAACTGGGAAAAGTATTTTTCCGCTTTTTCGACTTTGCACTGATAGTAACGCTAGCCAGGAAAAAGGACCCGAAATTTATAGCAATTTTTCCCCCGTGAGTCCGATGTGAGTTTGAAATATGACTGAAGTTTTCGCTATCTAGATCCGCAAGAGGTAAGTATGGATTTTCGCGATACCCAGAAGAAAATCCAACATTGAGTAACGCAAAGTGCTAACCTTCTATTATGTTCTCTCTTGATTCCCAGGTTGATATTTCCCCCTTTTTTTCCCTTTAAGATTGTTTTCTTCCTTATTTTTCGAGGCATTTTACAATATGTGCTTTTTTATTATTTGCTGTATAAAACGATAAAAATTTCAAAACCTCTTGAATATTGAAATAATGCTATCATGAAATTTTTAAGCGAAGTCCATCAAAAAGATGAAAGTATTTTTATTCATTTTTTTATTTAAATATTCTGTTTTATGCAAACAATAAATCCAGTGAATTATTTTCTCTCTCCAAAAAGCATAGATATGTAATATTGGGAATTTGCTATTTTATCTTGTTGACGGCCAGTGTTTTTATTAAAAGATGGTAAAAACTTTTCAGTTGCTCTGAACTTACCATTTCAATTTTGATACTGATTCTAGATTGGTAAAATATTGCTTACAATTTCTATATTTGTTAAACATTTTATGAGGTTCAAGTTAGAGTCAATAATACTTAAATTCTTGGCTCTGAAGCATAACTTTGTTCACACTTATTTGTAGGCTCGCTTCCTAGGTCAATGTCTTCACTTTCACAACTAGCAAGAAGCATGTAACGTAGTTCTGGCTAGGGCACAACCTACTTCAAAATAAATATCTTGAATTTAATAATAATTTGTAGTCATTACTCTCTTCAATCACTCACAACTACTCATCCATTGAAATGCTCTTAAAGCATTACATATTTATATATGCTGATAAAAACAATTACAGGGAAGATTTTTTTTTTGAGAAACAAAATAAGTAACGCCTATACGCAAATAAGGTATCAGATGATAGCTAAGTTCTTCGCGGACACCTCTGCCACGCAGTAGCCTGTGTTGTCGTAAAGCAGAAACGCTATGATCGCATTTGTGAAAAGATACCTCAGTTGCTTGCCAAAGCTTGTTTGCTCACCGTTTGAAACATCGAAGAATAGCCCAAACCTTGATGTTCGAATTTTTTAGTTTACACATCGTTAGTATAAACATTCCTCATCGTCTAAACGATGCAGCAATTTGGCGGATAGTTGGAAGACTCGAGGCATGATTTCGAGAAACATGGCTTCGACTCTCTGGAAATATTTCACAGAGTCTGTCAGCCTGGTCAAGGCCGCAAATAGGCAACGTCGACTCAAGACTGTTATTTGAGAATTCTATCCATGATGGAAAGGCCCGCGACAGAGACATAACTGTCTCGCAACTAGTATAATGTAACAGGAACATCCCTCTCACGGAGAACAGTCGATCTTAATGCAGGTAGCCTGGGTTCCCTTAAGTCTTATAACAGTGGCGAATTTCTCTTAGGAATTATTTTTAGATCGCCAGATAGGCAGAGCCTTTCAATAATAGTAAAATAGAATACAATAACAATGATCCAATAACAGCGAATAGAACCTAGTAAAGATCTTCTGTCTTAGTTCTTCACTTTATCGTTTGGGGCCTAATAGAACTCATACTCTATTACTTGATTACAGGCATAACTATTAACTGTAATATTCCACTTATTTTACTATCATTGTATAAAATTCAACTCAAACCTTAACCACATCAAGTTTTTATGCATAAAGACCTTATATCTGCAAATTTTTCGTTAGACGAAGCGGAACTTACATCGGAATATCTGTCTGAATGCGTAGAGGTCGCAAACAATTTTGGAATTATGAAGAAGTGCTGCAGATTCATTCCGTAAATTCTGCTCCCCCCACCCCAAGGGGCACTGCTGTCGTAGTTTAATTTCTGCTTATAGCTAAAACAATACCTTTATTTAATTTATGATAGTTTACTTCTTGCAAGACACCTGGGTAGTAGGGTGGGGCGAGAAGACATGTTTGAAAGTTTATTCCGTGGTCATTGCTGCCAAAATTTAATGTTTATGTTAGTGATAGTTAGTTTGAATAATATCGACTTATACCTCCAAAAAACATTGTTGTTGTAGTTTAACTTCTTTTTTTCACTAAGAAAATGCATATATTTAATTTATGGTTCAATGTGATTTAAAACAGAATTCAATCGGGCGTCTTATTAAGGTTAATGCAAATTAAGGTGCTCCTACATTTTCCTGATAAGTAATACTAATAAACTAAGAATATATTAAATTATTTCATGAAAAAAGTAAATTGGGTAATATTCTTTAATATTTTAAAAAAGTGAAGTGTTTTATTTATTTATTTGTAAAATAAATTGCCAAAAATTGAGAAATCTGAACAGGCGTTTCAATCAACTTTTGTCATTTAACAAAAGAAATGTCTTGAAATTAGAGAAAGCATAATACGCGTTTTGAAAATAATTTATTAAAAATAAGATTTTGATCGTTAAATAAAAAATATCCAAGAAAAACTTTTGAAAATTTTTATTCAGGGAAGAAATGTCAAAACTTTTCTAGAAATTAAATGATATTGATTAAGTTATATACATTAACTAACAATCACTAAAAGTAAGTTTTGGAAACAAGTAAAAATCGTAGAAATTTTTTTTTTATGCCCCATCCAAAACTCTTGCAAATTCTGCTCAACTATGCACCATAATATTAGCACATTGAACCGTAATTTGGAGTATATTTGTTGGAATATTAATAAGGTTTCAAATTAAACCGCGTTTTCGATCAGGTGGAACCAGAGTATCGTGTAATCAAACTTAAATATATGATAACAAGGTTCTTGGTTCTAAACAAGGTTCAACGTGGCACAACTTGGTATATTGGGTATATGTCATGGTGTGTCTAATGGTACGTCTTGGTATGTGATAAATGCCATCAAAATATGGTATGTCATCATGCATACGTGGTCTTGGTATGTTATCATGGTACGTCATATGCCTAGTTATATGTCAAATTGATATATTTTTAATAAAAAACTTAACGTAATTTGTTGAAAATTTTTTGCACTAAAGGTTGTAAGAAATTTACACCAATTAACGTTTCAACGTGTTCTAAATTTTCTAACAATTTGTTGGGCAGTAAGTAAAAATTGTCAGAACTTGCCTCTGTTTGCTTGTGATTGGTTATACTCGGATGGGTTATGTATTTCTCTGTAATTATTTCTCTATCTAATCAGATCTGTAGTAGAATACAAAAATTACCAAAGAACAGAAGGCAAATGAGGCAAGTCTTCAGAGGAAAGGATTCAAGTTGGGCTGAATAATAAATAACAGGAGATCTTCTGGCGGAAACTTAGGATATTTTTCTCCGAAGAGCATTTTCTTCTTTTTTCCTTCTCTCTCCTTATCTCAGAAAACTTTTCTCCCTTTTGAGAACTGGGTGGGATGATGACGATGAACGATCTCTTTGATGAATCGATATATTTATGTCCCTTAGCATTCGAATACGAGAATTGGAAAACGTAAACAGAGTTTCTCTCTCAATGAATGTCTCAAGTCTCATTTTTTCACATATCTCTCGTTCAGAAGATTTTTTTATTTTTTGAAGTCATTTTTTAAACAGTAATACATTTTGAATGTCTTTTTTCAAACTATTTTATTTTTTCAGTAAAAAAACTTTTTTTATTACAGTTTATAAAATAATACAATTGTTGTAATCATTTGAAAAATTATAATTTCGTATTATTCATTATATGAATAGCTGTCTTATAAATGTGCGTATATTTTACCTAAAAATAATAAAAAACCTTTGTTGAATTTAGTTCATGATTTTTTTATTTTAGTTTTTTTTATAATCGACGTTGTACAACTGACCCAATTTTGAGTTTATAACTACCAATGTTCAACTCCGTAGTAATTTTGAGCACAATCCAAAAGGCAAGGTGGCTGGTGTGTAGCTGAAGTTGTATTCTTGGCCATAGATGGTACTATTGAAAAACATAAACGCACCTTTAAATTTGCTTGGCTTCACAGAGCATGCTTTTATAGTCGTTGTTGAACAGCCGACCCAATTTGTTTGGGTTTGCGACTGCTAATGTTCAACTCCGTAACCTTGTAATTTTTAACCCAATCCAGAAGACGAGGGAACTCCTGGATCAGGTATTGCAAGTAATTTGCCTTCGTGGAGGATTTTTGATGAAACTAACCCTCATTTGCGTTACACGGAGAAGAACACTTAAACAGTCCACGGTTAGTCTGACGACAGGGGGACTCTAACCTATCATCCGTCTACCACTGAAGATATTTTGCGTCAGCAGTTTGGTCGGTGCGAGACGGGTGCAGAATTCATATCGACCAGTGATTTTTGGAATTCAAACCGGGGTCACCTCATTGAGAGGCGAGCGCCAGGCTCTTATTCAAGAAATTGCGTAGAGCATCTTAAAAAAACCTCTGATTAAAATTATGCTTTCGATTAACCAAAAACTATGATCAAAAACTGTTATGCATGGTAAATATGTTGAAATTTCGCTGTTTGTTTCGAAATATAAATAACGTCTAATATATAGATATAATAATTGTAAGATAGATAGATGCCTAAAAAATCAACTTATATGTTCAAATCAGTTTCAAGTGTGAAAATTTGAATCAAACCCAGCTGTTTAATCGAAGAATTCAAAAACACAATAAAATCACAGTTTAAAGCAACATTAAAAAGCAAAAGTCTTTTTGTCTAACAAATATGAATGAGTTTAAGCAGGAAGTATATATTTGTCAATGTAAAAATTTCATTAGCTTCGAAATTAAGATGGAAAAAATCAACATATTTTCAACTCTCCAACCAAACACCCATAATGAAAACCCAGAAACAGGTGAATGAGGAAATCAAAATAAAGAAATAAGAAGATGTGCTAACAAATAATAGAATAAAAATTAGATTCATTAAAATTTCATTAGCTTTGAAATCAAGATGGAAAAAAATCAACATATTTTCAGCGCTCAAAACAAACACCCACTATCAAGACCCGCTAGCAGGTGAGTGATGAAATCAAAATAAAGATAGAAGAAATTATGCTAACAAGAAATAAAAAAAATAAAGTAGAACGAGTGGAAAAATAATAGTAATAAATTAATCAGGTTGAACAAAAAAAAACAAAAAAAAAACAGAGATTTTTTACTTTCTTGTACGTACATTCACGTACGTAGATTCTGAACAGCACAGTTTTGTCAGAAAAATTTCCTTTCTCTTCAAAGCTTGAGCAAGAAATTACGTAAATGAACGTGTGGAAAACCACAAGAAATCTATCCCCACCCCCTATTTTCTCTTGCACTTGGGCTACTTACGCGGTATTTGGTTTCAGCAATATCATTATCTCAGAAAGTAGAATGCTTCAAAATGAAATCAAGAGTGTAAATTCTTGTTCATTTACGAATTCCCTTACTCACAGATTGAAAATTCGTTCACCCATTGATGAAATTCGTTCACCCATTGATGAAATTCGTTCACCCATTGATGATTCGTTCACCCATGCTTCAAAATGAAATCAAGAATGTAAATTATTGTTCATTTACAAATTCCCTTACTCACTGATTGAAAAATTCGTTCAACCATTGATGAAATTCGTTCTCCCATTGATGATTCGTTCACCCATGCTTCAAAATGAAATCAAGAATGTAAATTATTGTTCATTTACAAATTCCCTTACTCACTGATTGAAAAATTCGTTCAACCATTGATGAAATTTGTTCACCCATTGATGATTCGTTCACCCATGCTTCAAAATGAAATCAAGAATGTAAATTATTGTTCATTTACAAATTCCCTTACTCACTGATTGAAAAATTCGTTCACCCATTGATGAAATTCGTTCACCCATTGATGATTCGTTCACCCATTGATGAAATTCGTTCACCCATTGATGATTCGTTCACCCATGCTTCAAAATTAAATATAGAATGTAAATTATTGTTCATTTACAAATTCCCTTACTCACTGATTGAAAAATTCGTTCACCCATTGATGAAATTCGTTCACCAATGCTTCAAAATGAAATCAAGAATGTAAATTCTTGTTCTTTTTTTTCTTTTTCATTTTCTATGTTGAAAATTCATACCCCAGTAATATGCTATGCATAAAATTTTGAAATGGTAATCACTATGAAGTTATGATAGCTAAAGTTCATATCTTTCTTCCAAACTTTGAATCTACAGAAAGAAATAGGCAGTTATTTAAAGTAACACTTCTTTTAAATTTAAAAAAATCTTTATAGGCGTATTTGATAATAAGTTTAAAATAATCACAACAGTTTATCGTTAAACTTGCATTGATTTTAAGTGACATTAGCATACTTAAAGATAAAAAGCAAGAGATAAACTTATACTCAATTCTAGAAGATACGTGATGCCATTTACGAAAATGAAATGCTTGATACAAGAAAAGACTTTAGTGATTCCTCCAATAATCACTATTATCATCTATTACCTCTTTTCCCCGACCTAATCATCATTTAGAGAAGAGGAAATGATATCATCTGAAGTTGGAACGAAGGAAATGACGTCAAGATTCTGATTCTATTTATTGCTGTGGCCGAACTCTGACAGCCGTCATCAAATATCAGAAATTGATTGTTCTTAATTGCCTAAGTAATCAAATCTCGCCTTTTTAGTTCCGATTGTTGTGTGAACGTAATTATAATGATTATTATGAGATGATAAAATGGTTTTATTGGTGGATGGTTAAGAATAAATCATTTTGAAGGTGGTAATAATGATTTATTAAATTTAGATACGTAGAATAAGGCAATAGTATAAAGATAAATAGAAATAGTTTAAAAAAAGTATTGATTTTTTTTTAGTTGAACAGTGAAAATCCATTATTTCAATAGATTTCTCATATACGTTTTTCTTTGTCATTATTAGTGTCTGTGTTATTGTAAGCGAATACACTTCGTAAAGTTGTTGTTCTGAAATAAGCGTAAGATTCTTTTGTGTATTTGCCTTTTCGATATTTTTTGCAGTTTTTCCTAACTTTTTACAACGTTACTTATCGGATGTGTGTGTAAAGGATCGAAAATTTCGAAATGTATGCAGATAAATCACACATAATTCTATATCTAACAGTGTTTATTTTATTCTACTACCACGATGAGCAGCCAACCCATTTCTTGGTTTGCGGCTATTGAAAATGAACTCTATAACTTCTAATTTTGAACCTAAGACAGAAGATAAGGATACTCCTGGAGCAAACATTGGGACAAACTTACTTTCTTAGAGAAGTTTTTAATGAAACTACCCCGCACTTATAATGCAAGGAGAGAAAAACTACTATAATCTCCCACTGTTGGTGTGATAACAAGGGATTTATAACTCATGAACCATCAATCACTGAGGATATTTTTCGTCAGCAAAGACAAAAAATGGTTGTAAAATGATATTTGCAATTGAAATAAACCTGCCTATTTGCTCATTGAAGCTTGTGTTTGTAATTATTTCCAAGTAGCTCCTAATATTAGATAACATTAGAAAATCTAACGTTATCTTGCACAACGTATCTAAATGTAAAAATGATAACGTTTTGACGGAATTAACCTGCATTTGCGCTGAATGGAACGGAAATCCATGAAAACATCCTATAGTTTGTCTAAAGTAAGAACTCCTTCAGACATTCGTCTGGACCTGTGGCGGTGACTATGGTAACGAGGTATGACTATTTCAAGTAGGGGGGCGGGATCCCTGTTTTGGAGCGGTTTCTGGTCGGGTCGGCGAGCGAAAGAAAATCTCTTCGGTTTATTGTGTTAATCTTAGAGTGAAGATACCCTCCTTAAAATGCGATATTCTTGTTTCCATAGCACCAGACGGCCTCAGACTTTGTGGCGGGAGGAGTTCTGAGCTTAGACAAACTACAGTTAGCTGGACAGCAAGGGCATTTTTAAAACACGATCCTCCTACACTGTGACCGGTGCAAGCCGGAAGTAGAATTCGAAATAACTAACCATAGCGAGAATTCAACCCTGGATTGTCCGAATGGGAAGCGAGCCCTCTAACTCCTGAGCAACCGAGGAGTAAATCTATTGATAGATGAAGACAGTTCTGTTGACAGTTCTGTTTTCCATAGTAATAATAGGTGAATCATTCACTAATTGCTATGACTCGCAGTCTGTGTGGTGGATTTAATTTTTATATACCACGCTTTTGGCCAATAAGATTTGAGTTCTCGGGGTAAAGGCTGAGTGTCTAACCAGATTGCTTTTTCTTCGAATATATATCTCAGTGGTTCGTTATTAATTTTATTGCAATGCTTGTGGTGATTTCCGAGTCAAAAAAATTTACTTACGATTGGTGAACACGATGAGAAGATCGCGTAATATACCCATCGATGTGTATGGTTGTGTAGGTAGTATGGTCTTTGATTCAACGTTAAGGATGTAGCTTGCCAATAGCCCATTAGTGGAGCTTTAATGTGATGTTCACATCCAAACGGAACCAATAATTTATTAAATAAATTTTGATAATTCATTCATGTTTTTCATTTTTCATTAAATTACTAGCTCATTTTATGCTGTTATCTAATCTCAATTAAACTTTTATGCTGTTAACATTTTCTTAATTTATGGCAAATTGAATATTAAGAAATTGTTATATTTGCTTGACAGTTGATTTATTAATGATACATCAATTACCTTCTGTTAAAAAATCTACCTGTTAAAATTGAATTCTGTTAGAATCGATCAAAATGAGGAGAGGAAAGGGATAACTTTTTTTTTAGTTTTAATGCCAGCAATTTTGAACTCATTCTATATGATTGCTGCAATATATATATTAGAATGCTCTTTAATTACAGTGGTGTTGAAAAAAGAATTAAACTTTTAACTTCCTACGCAAATTTTGATCGATGCAAATTTTGTATTGATAAAAAGTACACTATTTTCAAAAGCTTCAAGCATGGCTTTTCAGTTTGTCCAAACTGTTTTTCCACGCAAAATATTCCAAAACATTTGCTGATAAGAGAAATACTGTTTACGGAATCGACCAAGTATAGAAGTCTTTCCATAATTTTATCGAACTTTCTATAATTTTATGATAATATTGAAAGGTATAAAATTTATATGCAGAAAAATTTATAACCAAATAACTCGAGAAGAGTTTTAAAATATAGAACATTTAAATTAATTCATTTTATATGCTTAACATTCTTAATAACATTATACAATATTAGTGAATCTTGCAAATCTGTTCTTAATATTAATATTCGTACATCTCTCAAACAATAAATCTTAAAAATTTTGGCATTACTTTTAGCGGAAAGCCCTTAAAACTTTTGTACTTCATCGATTAAGCGAATTTACGAATGGAAAAAAAAGTCGATGAAAAATGAAGAAGATAAAATCTTACAATATATCATTTATATCATTTATCATCCGAATCATTTATAACAAGTAATATCTTAACTGCTTGGAATGGTTACGGTGTTGTTATTCTTTTGAAAACGATAAAAAAAAGTTAACTTTTATTCCAAAATTCATGCATATGTCTAACCCGCCTTTGCTGAACAACTTATATTGCTTTTGATCTTCTTATCAAAATATTAATTATGTTTTTGTATTTGTGTATGAATTAATTAAATTATACTGTCACTATTATAAGATAGTAATCATAAAATAATTTTCATAACCACCTTTTTTCCCTTATTAAAAAGAAAAATAATAATAAAGTGAAATTAATAATACATACAGAAAAAAAGTATGATGATGAATTTTGTAATTTAAATAAAAATATAATAGTATAAACAAAAGAAATTGTGATATATGGAGTTTTATAATGGAAATTAATTATTCTAGCATTTAACTAATTGAATTAAGAAGATGAATTTTATATTTAAATTTAAAAATTATGAAGTTAGGAAATAAAATTAGTATGTTGAATTTTATAATGTAAGTAAAAATTTATTAATGTAAACAAAGAAATTAAAACTGAATAATGAAAATTTGGAAATATTATCGCGTTAAAAAAATTAAAAAGATATTTTTGTAAAAATCTGTTTAAGCCTTTCATGTCTTCCCTATATTTCATTAGCAATATAAGTAGAGACTTTTATTAAAATTGTGTAATTTATTTAAAATTGTTGAAATATTTATTTATGTATTGAAATATTTAAGTATTGAAAGATTTAATGAATACAAAACTGTTAAAAGATTTATTTTAAACTAAATATATTATTTATTGTTCTTAAATAAATATAAACAGTTTTTGAATGAGCAGCGTTATTGCTTTCAATGTCTTAAATATTCATCTCTACAATGTTAAAATAATAACAACTGTTATGAAATGGTGAAATTCATAAACCCATTGGAAATTTTTGTTTGATTTTGTTTCAAGTGTGTAATTACATCTAGTGAGGAATATTGCATCAGACATATAAGAAATGAAAGTTCTTGTACAGATTTAACGAAAACAAAATTATTGAAAGATTTATTTCAAACAAATATTTTATTTATTGTTTAAAATAAATCAGAACAGTTTCTGAAAGAACGAAATTACTGCGTTCGATGTTTTAAATATTCATCTCTATAATATTTAAATAAAAACAGCTATTAGGAAATGGTGAAATTCACAAACCCATTGGAAATTTTTGTTTGATTTTGTTTCAAGTGTGGAATTGCATCTAGTGCGAAATATTGCATCAGATATATAAAAAATTAAAGTTCTTGTACAAATTTAACGAAAACAAAATTATTGAAAGATTTATTTTAATCAAATATTTCATTTATTGTTCTGAAATAAATATAAACAGTTTATTAATGAATAAAGTTATTGTTTTCAATGTTTTAAACATTCATATCTTCAATATTAAAATAATAACAACTGTGAAATTCCTAAACCTATTGGCCATTTTTGTTTGATTTTGTTTCAAGTATGGAATTACATTTAGTGCGGAATATTGCACCAGGCATGTAAGAAATGAAAGTTCTTGTATAGATTTAATGAAAACAAAATTGTTGAAAGATTTATTTTAAACTAATATTTTATTTATTGTTTTAAAATAAATAAAAACAGGTTTTGACAGAACAAAGTTATTGCATTCAATGTTTTAAACATTCGTATCTATAATATTAAAATACTAACTATTATGAAATGGTTAAGTTCAGAAACACATGAAATGTCTGTTTGATTTTGTTTCAAGTCCGGAAATACAACTCGAGAGTAAAATTGATATTTCTGCATCAGACACAAAAGAAACGAGAGTTATTCGAAAGAAAATGAACATTGGTCACGAAAAAGAAAAACAAAACACCATTTTCCGAGTTTGCATGCAACTTCTATAAATTACTTTCGTAGTATTTTGATGTTTTTCAAATGCATGAGACATTATTCATTTTTACACAACTCCAAACAATCGTGGAAATGTTTTCTAACATAAAAAAAATATTTATCTTTTCGTTCGATAATACAATGTTTCAAAATGTTATTGAAGTTATCAATAATAATTTTTAAAATAACCTTTAGATTATATTCAGGAAGTTTAATAGATCATTCATTTTTTGACGTATTTATGATCTTGATTTTATTTTGTTTGTTAATAGTGTTTTGTTTCTTTTGATTTGCTTCGTTATGTTTGCGTTAGTTTTGGCCCGTTTGTTTAGTGTTTTTGTATAATAATAGTTTTTTCTTGACACAGAGATTGAGATACGATCTCTAGGGAAACAAGAATTTTTTAGCTGCAAATGCTAAGACGCGGTGTATAGCAAGACGGTGAAAAACTTTGGTCATTTTATTGTTTAAAACTAATGTGTCAGGACTGGAGGAAGGTTAAAGAATTAAATTAATTAAATGCAGTTTAGCTGTACATTCGGCTAGATTACCATTAAAGTCTATATGTTGTGCAAGATAATTTTAAAAGGTGACCAAGCTGGTCGCCGAAGGCAGCTAGTAAGGATATAATAGCTGCCACTGGATATCTCACTTTTTCTACAATCTTGTTCAATTCAACGCCTATATTCTCTAACAATTTTCCAATGTTCTTTAACTCCTTCAGGATCGTGATCACATATACGTAATCATGTGATTCTTCTTCACGGCCCTCTGTATCTGTACGACCAAGATCACACAGGCTTGATCTCAATAGGGTATTCTCACATTAGTTTTCGTAGTAGTACGTATGTTGTTGTTGTTTCTAATGCCACTTGCCAATATCAGGAAGCTTGCTTGGTGGGGACGTGGTGGCTCAGGGGATAGACATACTCACCCAATGTGGTGAACCGGGTTCGAATCCCAGCGATGACTGGTCAATGCGAAATCTGCATAAGACTTGCACCGACCACAGTGCTGATGTAAAATTTTCTCAGTGGTAGACGGATCACGGGTTAAGAGTCCCCTAGCAATCAGGCTAACCATGGAAAGTTTTCGTGCTTTTCCCCTTCATGTAACTCAAATGCGGGTTAGTTCCATCAAAGATTCCTCCACGAAGTCAAATTTCTCCCAATACTTGATCTAGGAGTTCCCTTGTCTTCTGGATCGGGTTCAAAATTGCAAGGCTACGGAGTTGAACATTAGTAGTCGCAAACCTAAAACGATTGTGTCGGCTGTTGAACATAAAATGCCTGCTTGGTGAAGTCAAGCAAATTTAAGGATGTGCTTCATGTTTTTCAGTGACGCCATCTATGGCCAAGAATACAGCTTCAGCCCCATACACGTCACAGCCGTGTAGTATGTATACGTACTCTTTAGTACGTATAAATTCGGATAGTGCTGGACAAGGAAAACGTATTCCTTCTTCTTCCGCAAGACATGGAAGAATTAAACACGTCTCTATATTGTTCGAACAACTTGAACTTGTTCTCCTTCCCTCTAGCTTTTATAATGTTATATTGTTTCTGGATTTTTATCTCTATACCTCTGTGGCTAAGTCATCTTAATTGTGATGTCTTAATTGTTTTTAATGTATTAGGTTTCCTAAATTTTTGTTGTTATTTGCTATAACATATTCTCCTAACTCTCGGTTTCATTTTCTTTTACTGCTCCAAAAATTCTTCTCAAGCTCTTTTGTTCCAAGTTGATTAGTTTATTGCATCCGGTATATTTTTGTTCGATTTTCCCTGCCATATCTAGTCTTGCCCTATTACTTATCTTCCCAGATTAAATTTCCGCTCAATTTTTTTTAGTTTCAAAAACAATTTATCATTCACGCACTCCCTAACAACATTTATCCTAACCGTGAAAATCAAAAAGCTCTAAACGCATTAATAATTAAGACCTGCCAAAAAGATGTTATCCTATTTAAATTTATCAGTAATTTAGTTCGTAAAGTCGAACCTAACATTAGTGACACAATCACAAACAAAAATTTAATAATGGAAAGTTACATTCTTGTAATCGGTCTTAAGAGACACAAAAATAACAGAAAACACAAAAGCCATCTAAAAAAGCAATTTTCTTCAAAGTGCTGCAGTAATAGAGGATTAAAGAAAAAAAAAGGGCAAAAATGTTAATTAAAACTTACCTGTTCTATAACTTTGATAAAGAAAAAGGTACAAACGAGTTCTACAACGTCTTTCATCATGGTGGGGAATTAGTTTGATTAATTTTCAACAAGTTACGCCGCATTTCAAAGCCTGTTTAATGTAATAACTTATGTAGAATCGATATTTTAATTAAAAAGGTACTGTCTTTTGTTTCAAGAGCAATTTTTTTAATACTTTCAGCTCTGTAGATATTTATGGATTTATTTAAACTTGTACCACGTGATGTGCTTTTTGCTAATTTTTTTTTATCCTCTTATCGATTTGATATAATGGACATTTTTAAAATCTTTTTTAAACATTAAAACTTGTAAATTGCGATAAAATAATGTTTTCACTTTTTCTGACAATGATTACACTGGAGAATATTTTTTTTTGTTTTCTGCTGCATGAAATTTTTTTTAACAGATCTTCAATCTGCTATAAATTTCTCTTACCAAGCTGTAGTTTTTTAATATATATATATATATATATATATATATATATATATATATATATATATATATATATATATATATATATATATATATATATATATATATATATATATATATATATATATATATATATATATATATATATATATATATATGAGGCGGTCGCACAAATTTTGTGGCGAACTTCTAGCCGAGTTAAGGCACATCATCAGGATTAAAATGGCATTAAATAAAAACCCATGCCTGGAAATGTCATCATACGCCGATAGAGGTGTTTCCCCTATTATGAGCGGTTTTTTCCTGTGCTTCTGAACAATCAGGTCGTAATAGGAAAGAGCCTTTAACAGTGTACGAAGATTTTTTCGGGCATTGGCTCCTATGTAATTTTTATCCTGTATCCTAACTCCCCTAAAAGTTTGTCGCAACATTTACGTGATCTCCTGTTATACACTCTATAACAAATAAATCGACGCACCAAGAAGCAATCATCCGATTGCTTTGAAATTTCGTATGCATGAATGTTTTGAACAGATATGGCTGGAATGATGCCGACTGGGGACGTTATAGTCTTTAGCGACGAATCCCGCTTCCAACTGTGTCCAGACTGTAATCGATGACGTGTTTGGAGACGCACATGGCAGAGGGGTATCCTGCCTTCACTATTGCACTCCGCACCGGCCCTCAACAAGGCATTATGGTCTGGGGTGCCATTTCATTTGACAGCCGGACCCCTTTGGTCGTCATTAGAGGTACACTTACTGCACAGCGGTACGTCGACGACATCCTAAGACCTGTTTTGCTACCGTTCCTTTTGCAGCGCCTAGACTGGTTTTTCAGCTGGACAATGCCAGACCACATACGGCACGTGTTGCTATGAACTGTCTGCAAGCTTGTCAAACTCTTCCTTGGCCTGCCAGGTCACCAGATCTCTCTTTCATCGAACATGTCTGGGATATGATGGGAAGGCGATTGCATCTGGCACGGAATATTGATGACCTCGTTCGACAATTGGATCGAATTTGGCAGGAAATACCGTAAGAGACCATCCGGGAACTTTATCGGTCTATGCCACACCGTGTGGCAGCTTGTATCCAGGCTAGAGGCGGGTCAACATCTTATTGAACTTGTTGCTGTAACTCTGCAATAAATTATTTAATTGTTCTGAAATTTTAATGATTTACTATTCTGTACATTGCTTTCCTATCCACCAATTTTCGTTTCAATCGGACAACTCCTTCTTGGTGCGTCGATTTTTTTGTTATAGAGTGTATATAACGCTTTTAAACTTCATCTGAATGGAAATAAATAATAAATCGCCGAAGCGCAACTGAAAGGTGAAAATATGTAATCAATGCTACATAATTAAATTTTGTTTGTAATTTTTATTTTTAATATTAAAATGGTAGCTTTCAAATTTTTTTTCCCAGTTTAAACTTGTATTAAAATGGATATACATACAGTGTGTGCATATTGGGTAATTATTTACCCCACATAATTGTGCAGGCTGGGTTTTAAAAGGTTAAATCAAATGCTTAAAAATATCCTTCATATAGTTCGGAGTGAAAAGGTTAAAAATAATAAGTTTTTTTTTTATTTCTTTTAATTAATAAGATTTACAGGTCATCAAAATTTTAATTATTAAAATATGTTTCTTGTTAAAATTCACATTTTTTTTTTCTTTATAAGGTAAAAATATAAAATCTAAACTGCTGTTTGTAGAAAATGCAACACCATGAAGGAATCATCAGAATCAAATGAAATTCGCAGCAAATGTCAATTATAGGATATTATGCAAATTAATAAAGTTTCAGAGCCATCGCGCGTGCGTGGCGAGCGCAGCGTCCTCTGAATTGATGCTGAAAGCGTATAAATAAAGTGCTGTAGCGGGACGTTGAAAATAGTCTATGATTATTTGTTAGTGGCAAACGTTTAGTGAGACCTGAGTATGCCTCCACGACGGAAGAATAAGAAATTCAAGCAACTTACGGAGTTTGAACGAGGGAGGATAATCGGCCTTCGAGAAGGAGGATTTTCCTATCGCGCAATAGCAGCTCGTATGCAGCGGAACAGTTCCACAGTGATGCGAGTTTGGAAGCAGTGGACCGACGAGCACCGAACAACTCGAAAAACAGGCACTGGACGACAGAAGGTGACGTCAGAGCGCGATGATCGACACCTGCTCCGCATGGCGGTGAATGATCGCACAGCTTCCTCCAGGCAGCTGGCAGCACATTGGTCTACTGTTACAGGTGTACAATTGTCGGCTTCGTCAATTCGTCGTCGTCTGCTGCGCCGTGGATTGCGTGCAAGGGTGCCATTATACAGGATTCCCCTCACGGCGGATCATCGACGGCTGCGTCGGCAGTGGGCTCTTGAGCACAGAGACTGGCGAGCTGATTGGCACCAAGTTGTCTTTTCAGATGAATCACGCTTCAATTTGTGGACCCATGATGGCCGTGTTCGTGTTAGACGTTATGCCGGTCAACGCTGCCTTCCTGAGTGTATTATTGAACGACATAGTGGTCGAACACCCGGAGTTATGGTCTGGGGTGTGATTTCGTATCATGGACGATCCAATTTGATACGAATTGAGGGTAATCTCAATAGCAACAGATACGTCCGTGAAGTGCTACAGCCCGAAGTCGTTCCTTTCCTTCAAGGCATCCCTGGAGCTATCTTTCAGCAGGATAATGCACGCCCACATGTTGCGCGGACTGTTAGAGACTTCTGTTCAGCACAACGCATGCAACTTCTTCCTTGGCCTGCTTATTCGCCGGATATGTCGCCTATTGAGCACGTGTGGGATATGGTTGGTCGGCGTCTCACTCGTGATCCGCGTCCTGCAGTTTCCAAAGACGAACTTTGGTTGCGCATACAAGCGATATGGAATTCTCTTCCTCAAGCAGATATTCAACATCTGTTTGACTCCATGCCACGTCGTATAGCAGCACTTATTGCAGCGCGTGGTGGCTGCACCAAATACTGATTTCGGACGCTTAATTTGTTTCTTTTGTTTTGAAAATTTCATCATTTATTTGTATCAGTACAAGTCGTTTCTGCATTAAATTTCATTTGATTCTGATGATTCTTTCATGGTGTTGCATTTTCTACAAACAGCAGTTTATATATTGTAAGAACACACCAAATTATGCTTGCAACTTAATCTAAATTGCACAATCCTTTAATGGATACTGAATCTTCTTAACTTCATAGATCTACTTTATTCAGATCCAACAAATAAACAATCTTACTTTTTCCTCGAATCGAGAAAATTTTTTATCCCTTTTTTTCCAGAAATCTGTAATTACCGATGAGGATTCCAGGCACGGTAGGGGACCTCAACTCGCTTGCTCTTTCAGTGTTACGTTTATTTGTTTTAGTAAAAGAATTTTTTTTTCTTCTCTTACTTTCTGTCCCATGGTTGTCGTCGAAAACTAGCTTTACATCGATTTCCTATAATTTGCTCTCGAAAACAAGTTTTCGGTTGTAGGCGGTGGATATTTTTTATGCTGTTGGAAGTAAGTTTGCGGTGAATACCTACGTCGTTTTTTATTTATTTATTTTTTATTTTTATTTTTCTGACCCAACTTAACAAAAAATTTAGATTGATTCTTGATGTAGTAGGGGTGAATTAATTGTTGGGGCATGTTTGATTTTTTTTGTTTTTGTTTTTACTTTCTTTGCAGTTCCTTTTTCTGCGTTAGAAATGGTAATGTTCTGTAAGAAAAGAAAAAATATTTTTTTAAAGGTAATGCTTAATTTTGTTTAAAAGAATACCTGTACCCAAGAACGAACAAAGGATTTAGGGTTTCCAGGACAAAATTTATTGCTGGCCCCTTCCTCAAAGCTCAGAAAAAACACTGTTGTCGAAACTAGTAGAATATTGATTAATTTGAAGAACTTTAATTGTCCATTTACTTAGAAATTTTATTATTTTTTAGAATATCTGAGTACAAAAATTTAAGAATAAAAAAAAAAATCCCTTTTACGTCTTTTTGGACGAATGATGCTGGACGCTGACACCATCAAGGTGTCAGCGTCACGCGCATGTCTTGCCATCGATTTGTCATATTTGTTGAATTTTTAAAGACCCTTTACATAAAATTATGGTTTTTATATAGATAAAAAGAAATTCTCAAAACGTTTTTTCAAAAAAAATTTAAATAGTAATCTCTATCTCTTTTAAAATAAGTTTCTTTTTCCTTGAGTGTAGCCTTGCTTGTACTCTTTTTTCCAGTGTTTTCTTTAATTTGATTGTTTTCTATCTTCAAACAATAATAATATTTTCTGAAAGTTAACCATTTGTTTGTAAAAGATTTCATTGATTAAACTGTAAGAAGGGTGGAAAGAAAACGTCCGTCCAGCTTTTCATTCTAAACACAACTCAAAATGCTTGTTTAATAAAATAGACACTGTTCAAAAATATAGATATAACTCAAAAAGCGTATCTAAGAAAATTAAAACTGTTCAAAATGAGTGCTTCAGAAAATGGACGCTACTCAAAATGCGTGTTTAAGAAAATGAAGTAGCTATTTAAGAAAATGGATATAGCATTTGATTCCATTTTTCAAACTTCTCTTATGAGAATTTTTTTAAAGAATAAGCTAATGGATTCAAATATATTCATTATGTGATGTCGCCCTTTTGCCAAAGTCACTGACTATATTTAAAATTAATATTTTTTTAAAAGACTCTGAATCTTAATTGTTGTTTCTAAATAGTTATCCTAAAAATTCATGGCAGTGAAAATTACATTGTACGATTTTAGGTTTTTAATAACCACTTTATCGTTTAGTATTCTGAATACGAAGATATCACTTGAAAAGTTACATCTGTAATATACCCAGTCACTCCGACCCCAATGTCTGGGACTTTAGCCTGTACAACTAAACTTAGTGTTTAAAAAAAGTAAGGAAACGTGTAAGTATGAAATTCGTTGATTAATTATTAAACTTGGGTTGATTATAAAACAGCGAATGTTTCGCTGTGTCCGTTTTCTTAAACATCCATTTTGAGCTGTTTCGATTTTATTAAGCACTGCTTTCTATCTTCATAAACATGTATTTTTATCTCTTTCCGTTATGTTATACATGTATATTGAGCTGTGTCCATTTTCTCATGTACGCATTTTGAGCTGCGTAACTTTTCTGAAACACGCTTTTTAAGCTGTGACCATTTTCTTAAATACACATTTTGAGCTGTCTCCATTTTTCTTAAACCCATTTTTGAGCTAGGTTTATATTTTTAAACATGCATCTGTGTCTATTTTGTTATGCATGCATTTTGAGATGTGTTCCTTTTCTCAAACTCGCTTTTTGAGTTTAGGCCATTTTCTTAAACACGCTTTTTCAGTTTTGTCCCTTTTCTTAATCTCAGAATTTAAGCTATCTCCATTTTCTTAAACACGCTTTTTGAGCTAAGTCCATCTGCTTAAACATGCAATTTTAGGCGTGTCCATTTTGATATACATGCATTTTGAGCTGGGTCCATTTTCTTAAACACGCTTATTGAGAAAGGTCCCTTTTCTTAAACACGCTTTTTGAGCTGTGGCCATTTTCTAAAAGACGTTTTTTGAGTTTTGTCCATTTTCTTAATCATGGAATTGAAGCTGTCTCCATTTTCTTAAATCAACTTTTTGAGTTAGGTCCATCTTCTTAAACATAAATATTTAGCTGTGTCCATTTTGTTATGCATGCATTTTGAGCTGTGTTAATTTTGTTAGACACGCATTTTCAGCTGTGTCCTGAATAAAGAGCTCATCAACGAAAAAGGTTTACCTATGGACTTAATATAGCTTCCAAAATTGACCTTTGATTTCAATTAGTTTATGTACAAAATTTGGCAAATATTTGTTAATATCTTGGGGAAGGACTGCAATCGCGAAGAAAGACAACATTTCAACTAGTTTTATTCATTAAGTTTTTTTCTTTTCATTTTATTTAAAACTACAATAAGATGTTTATGTATTAAGAAGTGCTGTGTTCTAACACATTCAGTGCGAGTTTAATTTCGGCAAACGTATAAGCAGCGGGGTTGAAAGTAGAAAAGATAAAAAGTTGGTAAATTTCATTTAATTGCATTTCATTAATTCAATTTATAGCTGGTTTTCGTAAAGTAGATGAAATCAGAGCTTACTAATCTAAATTATTAACTCTTCATCACTACTTCCTTTTTTGGGGGGTAAAAGTGGTCCTATATGTGCGCTATAAAAAAATCTTGGTTGTCATGGATGTTTTAATCCTAAACGAGTTGTTATGAAATATCTAAATTGCCAGTTTTTGCTGTTTTCCATCTTCATATATGCAGTGATGCCACTTGTCCCTCTTTGAGCAACAACAACAACAAAAAGAAATCGCAATTTTTCTTATAAAAATTGAAAGACACAAATTTTTATGTTAGAAGGAAGAAACGAAAGTATCTATATTAAGAGAGGCCCATTTGAAATAAACTTCATTGCAGCAAGCAATTTTTCATTTAAATAAAATAATTGTTTTGAAAAATATTATGAAATTATTCGTCAAATATTTACCTATTAATCTGCAACTTCATCTTAATCTATAGAAGCAATGTATATGTCTCAACAACAATCTTCTCATTCAATTGGAATAATTCTATAGCAACTTCATCACCTACAATCAGTGTCATTACTACCTACATTATTTTTAAAAGTAAAATAGCTTTACATTATGTGGAATCCACTGATGATTTCGTCTTATTTTTTATTATGATCAAAAATTATAATCGAAACGAAATGTCTCAAAGTCAAAACTGAAAAAAAATGGTGCAAAAAACACACGGATGAATCCTCATACTTCATTGGAGCAAGAAATTTTTATTAAAATAATATATTTTTTTAAAAATGATTACGTAGTTATTCATCAAATATTAACTTATTAGTCTTGATCATCAATTGATGACTTTAATCTACACAAGTAATATATATGTTTCAACAACAATCTTCTCATACAATGGGAATAATTCTATAGCAACTTCATCACCTACCATCAGTGTCATTACTACCTACATTATTTTTTAAAGTAAAATAGCTTTACATTATGCGGAATCTACGTATGACTTTCTCTTATTTTTTTATTGTGATCAAAAAATTATAATCGAAACGAAATGTTTCAAAGTTAAAACTGAAAAAAAGGTGCAAAAAAATACATGGATGAATCCTCATACTTCATTGGAGCAAGAAATTTTTATTAAAATAAAATATATTTTTTAAGAAAGATTACGTAGTTATTCATCAAATATTAACTTATTAGTCTTGATCACTTTAATCTACACAAGTAATATATACGTTTCAACAACAATCTTCTCATACAATGGGAATAATTCTACAGCAATTTTATCACCTACCATCAAAGTCATCATTATCTACATTATTTTTTAAAGTAAAATAGCTTTACATTATGCGGAATCTACATATGACTTTCTCTTATTTTTTTATTATGATCAAAAATTATAATCGAAACGAAATGTCTCAAAGTTAAAACTGAAAAAAAAAGGTACAAAAAACACATGGATGAATCCTTATACTTCATTGGAGCAAGAAATTTTTATTAAAATAAAATATATTTTTTAAAAAATATTACGTAGTTATTCATGAAATATTAACTTATTAGTCTTGATCATCAATTGATCACTTTAATCTACAGAAGTAATATATATGTCTCAACAACAATCTTCTCATACAATGGGAATAATTCTACAGCAATTTTATCACCTACCATCAAAGTCATCATTATCTACATTATTTTTCAAAATAAAATATCTTTACATTATACGGAATCCTTATATGATTTCCCTTTACTTTTTATTATTATGCAAAATTATAACAGAAACAAAATAATTCAGAGTTGAAACTGAAAAAAAAGGAGCAAAAAGGCCATGGATGAGTGCTCATTCTTCATTGAAGCAAGAAATTTTCATTAAAATAAAATAATTATTTTAAAGAAGTTTATGGAATTATTCATCAAATATTTACTTATTAATCTGGATCTTCATTTTATTCTACATAAGCAATGTATACGTCTCAACAACAATTTTCTCATACAATGGGAATAATTCTACAGAACTTTATCACATTACATCAGAGCCTACTACATTACTACCGTAACAGCCTACTATCAGAACCTACTACCACTACGTACATTTAAGAAAAAAGTAAAATAGCTTTACATTATGCGGAATCCACTGATGATTCCCTCTTATTTTTCATTATTATCAAAAATTATAATATAAACAAAATGCCTCAGAGTTAAAACTTAAAGAAAGGAGCAAAAAAAAACTCAAGAATGAATGCTCATATTTTTAATCATTTAATTTGTAAACAAGTACGTTAAAGCCACTTTGAAAAGCTGTTGAGGTTGAAGGAAATGTTTCCCACTCTAATTAATTACCACAATGTGAAAAGCAATTCATTTCTCTCAAAAGTGAAGAAAAGGGAAAATTTTGGAGGAAAAAAAATATTGGGGGTAAACCTATTCCCAATGAAAGCGAAAGGGAAAAAAACTGGTCACGAAAGCAGAAAAAAAAACTGGATCAATTTCTGTGAAGTGTTCACTTTTTAAAAAAAAATATACTTTATTGAGCTGGGGAAAAAATGAAGAATGATTTTTTTTAAAGAAAAATAAGCGTGAAAAGAAGTGAAAAAATTCTAAAGATTTATTTTCTTGGCAGAAAGGGGCCTTTTATTAACTGTACTAATGGTTGAAACGTTGTCGATATTAACGATTTCTTTACAGAGCTTTACAGATCATTTAAAGTGTTTTAATGCAAAAATTTATTCATACGAAATAAATTATTTTAGAATGAAAATGTAATCGTTTGCACTAAATAACTTTAAAATGTTTATCACTTTTTGCTATTTTTATTCAGAGAAAAAAAAACAGTATAGAACAAATTCTTGTGTCGATTTGTACTTCTTTATATTTTCGCGATACATAAAAAAAAAAAAATTTACATTTTTATCCAAACACTAGATAGTTCCTCCCTTTTTTCGCTGCTCTTTTCGTGACCATTATGCCATTACGTGATCATTTTTGATTATTGATGATAAACTTTGATTATTGATGATGTTGTATAAAAATAAAAAAGTTATTCAGTTTATTTAACTAGCACAGATCGATTATCGATTAATCCTAATCAATTTGCTAGAAGTTATCGATTTAATCCTAATCAATTTGCTCGATTACCATAGCAACTTCACACAAAAAAGTCAGTTTAAGTTCTTTTTTAATTTTTGGCGACTATGAAATCTCGTCAAACATTTTTTCCAAATATATTATTTAACAATATTGCGAAGGCATACAAAAAAAACTATAAAAAATGTATGAAGAACATGCTATACATCATTTTAGTACACTTGAAAAAAATATTTTCAGAATGTATAGAAACATTAAAAAGTTATTGACTCCTCTTTTTGTGCTAAAAAACCCCGCTTTAATTCAAAGACATTCTATTATAGTTTTTTACATCGAACTTTAAACATTTCTTAAAGCACCTCGGAAACCTGAATGTTTTAGAAATGCTACTAAATATTTTCTTCTTCATAGTCTTTCAATTCTTACTAAATGGAAAAATTAGAGTTAAGTAACTGCTTAGTGGATTCAAAAAAAGCATTTTTAAAGTATATTATAGCGTGGAGAAGTTAATGACAAGCATCTTTTTTATCAAAGAAAAAAAAATTGCGAAATTGCTTTAAAAAAAAGAGAATGAACATATTAAATTTCTATAACATTTTTACAATCTATGATTAATTCTTAAAACTCCTTAGAAATCAGCATTTTTTTTAAATATGTTAAACACATGCCATGCCATGCAACATTTTAGTGCATCTGAAAGGAGCATTTTCATAATGTATCGAAGCATTAAGAAGTTATTAATAGTAATTTCATTTGCTAAAAAAACCAAATTATTTAAAGATAATTTTTTATCATATTTTACAACCAACCATAAACGGTCCTTACTACTTAATCTTAACTTCTAAATAGTTCTTCAATTCTTGTGAAAGCGACAATATTAAGAACTTTTTACACACCTTAGTGCATGTTAGCATTCATTTAATGTACAAAACATCAAGATGTTATTGACAGACATAATGTTTTATTTTATATTTTATAACCGTCAATGAACAGTCGACTCCGCAGTCTTGTAATTTTGAATCCAGAAGACAAGGAAAAACCTGGATCAAGTATTAGGCGAAACTTCCCCTTCCTGGACGACTTTTCGATGGAATTAACAAGCATTTGCGTCAGAATTGTTCTTTCACAAAATAATTGCTCTTTCACAAATCTTTAGAGAACCTAAGATTTAGAGATTTAGCAGATTCGTATAGTTCTAATGCAACAGAAAAAAATATAGGTTGGTAGGCACTTTACTTAAGTCGCACAACAGCAATGGACTATTTAAAAAATATAGCAAAATGCAGGTTACTTTTTATGCATAAACACTGAGTCTTATTTATTAAAACCGAATTTACGACAACCAATGTTCTACTCCTTAGCCTTGTAATTTTGAACCCAATCTGGAAGACAGGGGAACTCCTGGATGAAGTATTGGGACAAACTTGCCTTCGCAGAGGTCGTTAGAACTAACCCTCATTTGCGTTAAATGGAGAGGAAACCACGAGAACTTCCTACGGTCAGCCTGATGACATGGGGACTCTAACCCATGATCCATCTACCACTAAGGATATTTCACGTCAGCACTGTGGTCGGTGCAAGCTGGATGCGTCTACCAGCCATTGCTGGGATTCAAACCCGGTTTACCTTATTGGAAGGCGAACGCTCTATCCCTTGAGCCATCTCTGCTCAGACATCCTGTTTGCTGAAAATTCACTATATACAAAAGAATAAATATATATAATTTTTCTGCAACCAACATATACAATTCTTAAAATTTCTCAGAAATGCTCACGTTTTTGAAATGCTATTTAATATTTCGCTCAACATAGCTTTTCAATTATCGTATTATTTCAGAAAATTGAATTAAGAACATTTTATGCAGCATTAGCGCATGTTGGCATTTTTTTAGTGCATTTGGAAAAAAGGCATTTACTTAAGTATCGAAACATCAAAAAGTTATTGACAGTCATGCTGTTTGCTAAAGAACCACTATATTCAAATATAAAAACCTTTTTTTTTTATCGAACATAAACAATTCTTAAAACTTCTCAGAAATCCACAGAACTGCTACTCAATATTTCAATTATTGTATTAATTAAGAACATTTTATGCAGCATTAGTGCATGTTAGTATTTTTTTACTACATTTGAAAAAAAAAAAAGCATTTGCTTATGCATAGAAACATCAAAAAGATGCCAGTCATATTTTTTGCTAAAAAAAAATTATATTCAAAAATAAAACCTATTTTTTTTAATACAACCAAACATAAGCAATTCTTGAAACTTCTCAGAAATCCGCAGAACTGCTACTCAATATTTCCTTCCACATAACATTTCAATTCTCGTATCGAAATAAGCGAGTGACTCTACCATAAATAGTTTACAGAATTGCTTGCATGGCGTATTTCAAAATACAATTTCCATAGCAGCACACGCTCAAGAGTTCTACACCACACTCAAACATCCTCGGCAAAATACAATTTTCGGTTAGGCTCTTGTCTCAGGATAATACAATAATGACAAATCCGAAATTCTCCCAACAAACCTCTTGGCAGGAAACTCCCGACATTTAATCTAGAATCTTAATAGAATGGGCATTCCATATTGATCTGTCCCGAAAGATGTGTACCCATTCATCAACCTACATTCTCCGTTATGAAATTGGAAATTCTAACTCTGAATCTGTGATCCACCTGTTTATTCTCAGATTTACCATTTCCTGATGGCGCTCTCACGAAGGACTCCCCCTTACCCCAAGTATCGGTATTCGATCTCGGATCTGACGGTAAAATATAATTACCATGGATGTACCAGTGTTTGGAACTAGTGCTTAAAACCATGAACTCTTAAGCATATTACGTTTATTAACGATGCCTCTTAGCAAGTTCGTATTTAATAGCTCTATATGTTTAAATATCTATTGAGGAGTGTTGCTCTGGAGGTTATAAAGATTGATGGTTAAAACTTGAAAACGGTATATTTCTATTAAAAATATAGGAATAAACCGTTATTTATCTGATTTTTTATTACTCTTCACATTAACAAGGATCTATTTTATAGCTCTAAATTTTTAAATATCTATTGAGGAGTATTTTTTTTTTGGAGACTATAAATATTGATGGTTAAAACTTGAGAAAGGTATGTGTCTGTTAAAAATAAAGGAATAAACCATTATTTATATCATTTTTTATTACTGCTTTAGAAAGGACGTATTTTATAGCTCTAATTTTTTAAATATTTACTGAGGAGAAATGTTTTGGAGGCTGTTCAGATTGATGGTTAAAACGCAAAAATGGTATGTTTCTGTTTAAAATAAAGGTATAAACCATTATTTATATGAATTTTTATTATTCTAGTATTAGCAAAGACGCATTTTTTAGCTCTATTTATTTAAATATTTATTGAAGAATGTTTGTTTGTTTGGATTCTAAAGATTAATGGTCAGAACTTGAAAATGGTATGATTCTATTGCAGGGGAAGTGACAGGGTACAGAAGTGTCATATTTTCGAATTAAACTTGAACTGTAAATCATAATATTTATGATATAATAAAATTAATGAATTTAAGAAGTGGAATTAGAAGGCTTTAAACTTTTTAAAAAAATATTGTAAAAAAATAATTTGAATAAAGGCAAAGGATCTAAATTTACACTTTCTCCAAAATGTCATGCTTAAAGATTTTAGAATTGATGTCCTTTTCACCTATGCAAAATTCAAATGAACCAAAATGAGCGAATGGAGTTAAAAGCTTTTTTTTCTCAATATCATAATTAAAAATGTATTCTAATTTGCAATCCTATAGAATTTCAATGGTTTGGAATGATTTAAAAACTGCTGGTACTAAAACTAAGAAAGAAGCTTTTAACTTCCCTACTTTAATTTTGAAATGGTTTGGAATGATTTCAAAACTGCTGGTACTAAAACTAAGAAAGAAGCTTTTAACTTCCCTACTTTCACTTTGAAATGGTTTGGAATGATTTCAAAACTGTTAGTACTAAAACTAATAAAGAAGCTTTTAACTTCCCTACTTTAATTTTGAAATGGTTTGGAATGATTTCAAAACTGCTGGTACTAAAACTAGGAAAGAAGCTTTTAACTTCCCTACTTTAATTTTGAAATGGTTTGGAATGATTTCAAAACAGTTGGTACTAAAACTAAGAAAGAAGCTTTTAACTTCCCTACTTTCATTTTGAAATGATTTGGAATGATTTTAAAACTGCTGGTACTAAAGCTAAGAAAGAAGCTTTTAACTTCCCTGCTTTCATTTTGAAATGGTTTGGAATGATTTCAAAACTGCTGGTACTAAAACTAAGAAAGAAGCTTTTAACTTCCCTACGTTCATTTTGCAATGGTTTGGAATGATTTCAAAACTGCTGTTACTAAAACTAAGAAGGAAGCTTTTAACTTCCCTACTTTCATTTTGCAATGATTTGGATTGATTTCAAAACTACTGGTACTAAAACTAAGAAGGAAACTTATAACTTCCCTACGTTCAATTTTTGGTAAAGGCAAACTTAGGTTGCATAAAAAGCTAAAGGAAATTTTATTTACATAGAGTTAGTATAGAAGTGTTTCCATATTTTTGTTCACCTCTGTATGTTATTAATGTGTTAAAGTAAACAAAACCATTTGGTTTCGGCAAAAAATATTTCAGTAGATTCTCTATCTATCGTTTCTTATTTGACCATTCATTGCGATCGATAGATAAGGGAAAACGATGTACTGCAAAATATGTTTCAGCAAAATATTTAAATTGCAAAAGAAAACTGAATGAACAAGTTTATCAATTAAACATAGTTGAAAATTTTGACTTTAACATGTTTTTTTCTTTTCATCGCAAGCAATAAATTTTCAACATTTGTAAGAGATTGCTGCTCGTTTTTTGAAAGTTCGAGTGAACACAGAAAGCTCTTCATTGTTTCAAAGATATCGAAGCCATCCACAAATGCTATAAGTGTACCATTTCGTCATCTTCATTGATACCATTTTGCGCTGCTCCAGCTTCTGCAACCATTTATTGAACGGCCAACTCCACATGTATCAAAATTTTCATCAACTGATATATAAACATTTCAAGTGCTGTTTTAGGCATTCCCCCAAAACAGTAACAAATCCGCATCTTCTTTTTCATTAAAAGCATAAGGGATTCCAGCCCTTCGTCTCAAATGGAAAAAAAAATAGGTGGAATTTCTGAAAGATAGACGTGGGAACTCTTTTGCTGATATTAATTGGTAGTATAAACATTATAAAAATAGCATTTGTGATAGAACCGTTAAACCAGGACGATACATAAGGAAAAACGAAAGATGCGGGAACTATGGATAGAGGTTCGACTGTAACAATTATGCAACCACTATTTTTTTGGGGAAAAAGGAATCTACTGATCTAAAATGTACTTGGCACAAACAGGTTAAACTTTATAAATGCAAGCTTGACAACTACTACGCTTTTTGCAAACTATTTCACAAAGTGGTAGACGTTTGAAAACCAACGCCTTCAGAATTTTCGCAAATTTTGTCATCATTTTAAAGTCTTACCACGAAATAGCTAGAGCAAAGTGGGGTTGCATATGAACTTTTAAAACATTTACATGTAGTGGCGTGGAAAATAAGTTCAAATGAATAAGAAATATTAAGTTGAAACATAAACTTAGATGCCACTGGAATAAATTTAAAAAAAAAAGCGTAGAAATTTGGCAGCCTTGAAAATGTAATTTCGCGTAAAAGAACATAGCAATCTTCTCTAAACTATCCAAGCACATTGTTAGCTTAACCCTATGGGTACATTTGACGAATGAGACTCGTCATCTATTTATTATCAATAAATAGGAAGTGGTGACTAAAATATTTTGCTGTCGGTCTATTTCAGAAAGAAATAATGCATCGATAACAACTACATCTTACAAATGACAAAGCATTTAGTGAAGTTGGTTATATTTGGTAACTATTTAACAAGCAAAAGCTTTTTTTAATCAAGAACTTACTACCAAGTTTTTTATTTGGTTGTTTCCTCTTAGTTCGGAATTTAAATAAACTGGATTCAAAGGGTTGATCAAATAGTCACTTACATTGCAGAAAGTAAAATAACATACAAATTAACTCTGCCAACGACGAATAAAATCCTCAATTCACCATCGTCTTCCAGATCTCTGACTTATCAGCTCCCCAGTACGTGGTCCTCATTGCAAAGGAAAGCTAGAAAGAACCAAAAATGTTGTCTCTATTCATATATTTGAGGCAGAAATCCTTACGGTGACAGTGATCAGTTGAGTTGCCGATGGACTCCCGCAGTTTGAAGGCGTCGGCCACAAGTCTCAACATTTTATGTGTTTATTTTTGCACAAAAATGGGAACGGGGAGGATTTTGGGCAAAATAATGAATCATTCCCCATGGGCTAACTTCCCCTCTTTTCGGGGGGATAATCTTGCGTCTTTGATGTCTTTCTTGATATACAGATAAATATGCTCTATGATTGATGGTCCTTACATTCGGAGACAGTCCTGCTGAGATGCCGTGGAAAAACGGAGCTCATTTCACATTTAATATATTTTTGGCCCCACTTCTTGATGTTATAACTTGTTAAGCCCTGTGTTTGTGTCACTTTTCATAAAAGTCATTCTTCAACTTAATTAAGTCAGTTTTTAGTTTCTTATTTAAATGCGGTGGCGAGAAGTTGCACTTATCCAAGAGATCTTTACAGAAAATAACAAATAATCCTACAAAAATGAGTTCCTAATCAATTTTGACAGCTTAAATAGCTTTTTTTTGTTTGTCAGTTTGAATATTATTTTTTGTTTAAACGCTGTATTTAAATCAGAGATTTTTGGATAAGATAATATGAAATTCTAAGAAAATGGATCTGAGTCAACTTTGATTAAGGTGAAATATCTTTTCTGACATATTGAAATTTTTTTTTATTTTGACAATGTTTATGTTTTTTCTTCTTCTTTTGATGTTTTGAAGATTTTTCGATTAAATTTTGTGTTTATTTGAGAGATGTAGAGAAGTTAACGTCGAGTCCGAAAAGAATTGGTCCTAAATCAATTTATAATTCTTTTTAGCAAAGTTTCAACGAAAACAAACATTTTATAAAACTTAGAAGCATACAAAATTTGAAGACTTGTAAAGAAACATACATCAATCAAAATTTTTCAAAAAATCATATATGATTCTTGGTTTAGCAAATTCGATTTATATGATTCTTAATCATCACTATTTCTAAATATTTCAAAAGCTTATGTGATACGCTTATTTACGCTAAATCGAGTTGAGCTTTCTAAAAAATTAAAAAAAATAACCGAAAGTCTGCAAATTTTAGTTTTTAGTTCGATATAGTTTTTTAAAATATTTTGTTGATTCCGGAGCAGTTGGCAACTCTGTATACAGGCTTGTGTGCTGCTTTCAAAGACCATTTATATGCCTTGTCTAGTTGAAGAACACCAAGCAAGAGAAGGACATCGAAAAGATACCCCAGGCAAGACCCAGAGATTCCAACTTCATAGCTGCCAACTCTTCCGGTTTTCTTGGAAGATTTTAATTTCGTATTTAAAGTGGTACCGAAACTCATATCATGCCATTAGATTTTTTGAATTATAATAACAATTATAAATGAGTTTGACCACCACTACATATAAATAATTACAACGGATATATAAAAGCATACTAATCTTTACGATAACGGTAAGAATAATGGTAAAAATGTTAGTAAAAATAAAAGTTAGTATACTAGTAAAAATATAACTTTATTTTGGAGTAAGATTGTTTTTCGGTGATTGCTTTACTACCGCTTGAAAAATCCATTCTCAGAAAGAGTAAAAGTTGGCAGGTATGCAACTTGTGCCGGAGAGCGGACAAATATTTTAGAGTGATAATCTTTTAATGTATGATTCTTGGTACCATTCTCAGAACTACTTCTCACCAAAGACTTATGTGACATGCCACTTTGTTAGAGTTAAGCCGGGCTTTTCTGACAGAGTGGTATCGTCAAATAGGATCAAATATTAAAACGTAATTTTTGCTACCACTAGAAAAAAATATTCCCCATAAGCAGAGAAAGTTGGCTTCTCTGCAATCGACAATAATTAACAGATAATAGACAATATTTGGTTGGATTTAAAGTGATAGTAAAATGCAAACTTTTCTTCTTCATTATTTGATTATAAATAATTTTAAGTATCACTACATACGAATAAATTAAATATGCAAATAAATATATGGCGTGCAAAATATATTTATATATTTTCCTAAAATTGAATTTTCAATTTTCATATCCCTACCGCTATGGTAAAACAGTTTTTTTACTGTGGTTGTAGTATACAGTAATTAGAAATCATCAAATTAATAATATTTTAAAACTTAAGAGGTAGATTTCTCTACAAATATTAACTTAGTTAAAGCAAAAATATCCCTTTTTTCATAAAAGTACTTATTAAATAAAAAATAAGAGTATCAAGCAAAATTATGCGATTTTATATTATTATTTCTATCCCTTTAAATTCCGATAAATGCATCAATTTCATGCACCACGTGGTGGACTAAGAACATTCCATTACACTTAAAAGCTTCAACGCAATCGAGAAAAAAGATAATGTTCCCCCCCCCCCAGTTTTTCGTAAACATATTCAAATCTTCTCAGAAAACTATGATTGAAAGCTACATGTAGGTATTGATGAGTAGACGAATTATTTAGAATATGTCAGATAAAAAATTGTAAAGAAAATACTTATATCTAAAAATAAATAAATAAAAATTAAATAAATAAATAAAAATTAAATTATAAATTTAAAAACTGCAATTGAAACTCTAACCAGAACCAGTTTTTGATTCTTAGCGAATTATTGACAAAATCGTGACAACATGTGCAGTTGAAGTTGAACAAAAAACACTATGAAAAGTTTTGTTTAAATTGAAAAAAAAAAAAAAATAGAAGCAAAATATTTCCAAGAATAAAGTTGGTTGGTATTAATCAATTGCAAAATATGATTTTAAAAAATGTTTGGCCACGCTAGTATACAAGCACAGCTTTTTTATTTGGCAAACTATCAAAAGCAGATAAGTCAAGAAAAAAGTTAGCGAACTCGAGAAAGAAAAACGACGTGAATCTGAACTATTAGTTGCTTAAACCTCATTAATCTTCTATCAACGTTTAAGTTCGTTTTGTCATGATATTTTTTACCATTCATTCTTTTCCTGTCTTCTGCTTAAACCACTATCGAGAATAGAACATTAAAGTTAGAACATTAAGGATTAGTTAGATTTATTTCCTTTTAAATTTAAATTGTAAGGTATTTCTGGTTCATAAAGATTTTTAGGTGTTGCAATATTTATATCATAAAATATATTCTTTATTTTTAAAAATTAATCACCACAATAATTCGGCAACATATTACATCGTCAGAAATCTGCTACGCTTCCCGTAATAATTATTTAAGTTGAAGTGTTTACAAAATTAAAATTTTTTTCAATTGCTTTAATAGAGCAGCAATGGCTAAGAGGATAAAGTGTTTGTCTTCCAATCAGGTGAACCGGGTTCGAATCCCAGCGATGGATGGCCGATGCGAATTCCGCGTCCGGCTTGCACTGACCACAGTGCTGATGTGAAATATCCTCAGTGGTAGACGGATCATGGGTTAGAGTTCCTTTGCCACCAGGCTAACTGTGGGAGGTTAACGAGAACTTCTTAAACGTGTAATGCAAATACGGGTTAGTTCCATAAAAAAAAGTCCTACTCGAAAGCGAATTTCTCCCAATATTTGATCCATGAGTTGTCTTGTCTTCTGGGTTGAGTTCGAAATTACAAGGTTACGGAGTTGAACATTAGTAGTCGTAAAGCTACTAGACTGTTCAACGACGGTTATAAAATTGCGTAATTAAGTAATTTACTACCACTTGAATATTTTTTGGGAGCCCTGATATCTAAAGAAACACTAAATTTTCCGAATGATCAAATTATTTTTATAGAACCAAAAAAAGTTCTCCTAAGCTTGCAATATTTTATTCCATTACTAATACTGTTTTCCGCATTATTGAAGTACATGCAAATAATTTTAAAATAATAGAGTTTAAAAAAGAGCCAAATTAATGCTAGAAAAATGGATGAATGTAGAAATGAAATGAATGGAACAATGGGAAAAGAAGAGATTTGTGTGGTTTACTGCATTTTGCTGAGGAAACCAATTCTCATTTTCATAAAACTTCAAAGCTAGTTACGATATTCGCCATCAGGGGGAATTTCTTACAAGAAAAACTTTAAGAAAATGTTTTCTTCCTTATATTAGACCATCCTAAGTGAAATATTTTCACATGCGTCTGTTAGTTTCGTTTTCAAACAACTCAATATGAAATTGCTGCAAAAGGTAACTAATTTGAAAGCATTGCTTTATAGTTTTTTGTAAGTCAGTTTATAAACTTTGTAACGGATTTTGAAACTTTATTCGAATAATTTACCTGGTTTCCACAGCAAAATTCCACAAACCGTAAATTTTTCTTTCCTTTACTTTTTGTTTATTTGATTTTTCAAATCTTCAGACATTTTTGAACAATTAGCACGAAACAATTGAGAAAACCAATTTAAAAATTATGTCCTCTGTCTGTTGAGATTAAGTTATCGTCATATTAATCGTCATTTAGTAGGAAAAGGAATAATATTCCACAAATATGCGAAATTTTTGTTCCTGATAAAATATTTCCAGCAATTATCCCTTTTTTCCAACACAAAGCTTGCTTTTGATTTGCATTAATAAACTAATTTTAATTTCATTACTGTATGTAAAGGCTATTTATTAATTGAGCTACAAACGGAGAAGTAAAACAGAAAAATTTCCATCATAATAGTATACCGAAATGCTAATGGTACCAAATTTTTTGGGCCGGGACAGCCTGGTCGGTAAGGCGCTGGGCCCATGTCCGAGAGTTCGTCGGTTCGAACCCCGCCGGCCGAAGACTCCCCGTGTAGTAAAGTGACTGATGCACGCTAAATCTGTCGAGTCGCAAAAGTCCTCCGTGTTCCCATAACAAAATCAATACCTCTGGGGGTACTGGATTGGAGATCGATCGTTCTCTGATTCAGGTCAAAATTACGATCTGTGGATGAATGAATGGATGTATGAATGGGTCCGCCCTATAAACGGGTACGACGTATGGTGTGGCAGAAGTCGAATTCTCGGCCATAGATGGCGCCACTGAAAAACAAGAACATTCGCACCCCCTCTCCCGGATAGGCATACGTTAACAACAACGACCAAATTTTTTTTATAGAATTTATTAACTGATTCTGAACGTACCCTGAGACTAAACATGTCCCTGATATTGTAATATTAGCCTAATTTAATTTGAATAAGCAAGCAACAAAATTTAAAATTCCTAATTATGACACATATCGCTGTGACAACAACTCCTAACGTTCTCATCCTGGTTATAAAGACTTTCTTCCTCGTAATGACTTTTCTCATTTTTATGAAGATTTTCTCATCCAAGCGAAAAGTTAGTTTAAAAACAGAATTTGACCAGAATAACTTCTTAGTTTATATACAAATTTTATTTCTTTGGGGCAGTAAAAAATTTTTTTTAAGATAATAAAAAAAGCCAACATTACTGGAATATTCAACCCACCATAGTTGAAATCGTTGCTTTCAAATACGCAATTTATTCTGGTTGTGGAAAATCTCAGTCTTTGGGAATGCGTAAATTATAATAAAAATGTTCCTCGCCTTAACCCTCTGACGCATAATTTTTATTAAACATATTTTTCATTATTTTGTACTAATTTAAATCAAAAATCAGTGAAAAATATTATATTTTAATATTTTATGTTTATGAAATATAGCCTGAAACACCGATGTCTTTTTTCCGCGTTACGGGTTTTCTTTTAAATACGACTCAATAATAATTTTTCGATTTTGCACTTATTTGCAAACATTTAGATCTATTAGTAACAGTTATATCATTGAAATTTCTTTAATTTACACAATCAAGTATCGATAAATTTTTGACTATGAATGAAAGTTTTTTTTTTCAAACTACTTTTCATGTATTTTATATCTTAGTACAAATATGATTCCGATATTCTGACAGATTTTTTAATAACTATTAGAACGTGTCTCATAATTATAAAAAAAGACTAAAAAATATTTTTACTTGCGCTAGACAAAAAAAATATTAAAGGGACCCCAGTGTCTCATGAGCGTCAAAGGAATAAGAGTATTGATAAATTTTCTTTGAGTGATATTGTATCATTTCATTCTAGAGTTGGCAGGTATGGAGTCAGATTGTTTTTCGTTTATTGTTCTACAACCACTCTGAAAATCCATTCTCGGAAAGAATGAAAGTTGGCAGGTACGCGATCATGGCTGAAAGCCCTTATATAGCAAGACGGAAAAGTGCAAAAACTGGTACGAAAGACATTCCATTTCAGCATTTTTTTCGAAAAAAATGAAATATTTGTAACTATCAAGATTTCTTTTATAATTTTAGTCTATATATAAAACTGATTATTTTCCTAGAATAATGTAGATATTGATGAATAGTTTTAAAAAGAATAAGTTAACTCCTCCCTCCTAATTATAACCGAAATGGTTTTACTACCAGCCATCCCTGATAACGAGAAATCTGATAAAACATGACCTATAGCATGATCATAAAACTGAAATGATGACTTATGTTTCACACAATTAAAGAATAAAATTCTTATTTACGAATGGTGACTTAACCACAACTGAATCAGTAACATACCAGATTTTTACGCATCTGGATGAACTAAAAAGTGGTAGTGATATTAAAATATAAAACTGTATTTTACTATGCTTGCAACTACCATGTGAGTAACTATATCTAGATTTTTTGTTTTATGAATTAAATTTTTTTTTCTTAAGGGAATGCTAATGCTAATAAATTTCCGATTACGTTATAACAAAATTGATACTAGTTTTAGACTTTTTCCGCATACGTGTAAAAACTGATTAAAAATGCCACGTTAAAGTCCACCATACAAAACAATTCATGTTGAATTCTATGAAAATTCTTACGTGCATTAAACAGCGTATCGAAATTGGTTAAGAAAAATGTACAGTGCGCAAAATAAAAAACAGACCACCATGAATAACTTTTGATCTAATTATCAGATCTTTACGTTCTAGGACTCACTTTTAGTGACTCGAGGAGGTAACCTCAAATATGCAAATTAATTACTGCAGATGATATTTTAAGTTACGACGTATTTTCTCTAAATAAACACCTTTTTTCGACGGATTTCTAACACCTGAAACATAGGGGGTAGCCGCAATCTGGGAAGTAAGGTACCATAGTTTGATCAAAAGAGTGGTCCAAAGCTTGGATCCCTAAATGCTAATTTTATTTTTAGCGTATTTAGCAGTATCTCAAGAGTCTTCGAATCGAATTGAAAGTTTTTTGCAAACAACTATAAAATTCGTTTATCCAAAGAAAATTCCATTAAAAATATAACTTTTAGTGAATATTTATTATTTCTTACTGTTTTATTTAATAATGGTTTGAAAAGTTTTGAATTGTAAAGTAAGCAATTTTTTACATAATTTTAAAAGATGTAATTTTATGCGACAAAATACAAAATTTTAGCAAAATATGGTTGAATAGTTCCTGAGAAATGAACTTTTAAAGAAGCCATATTTTTTCAGGAACAATTCGACTGATTTCTCTCAAATACTTTAAATTATTTGCAACCCAACATTTCAAATCATGGGTTGCAAAAACTATTTCAATTGATGTTTGTCCTCTTGTCGTCTGATTGGTTTTCAAATCCTGCCTATATGCGTGTTTCAAGACGTCACAAAATACCTTTCCTTCGTCAGTATTCATATTTATATTAAAATCACCGTCAAGACAGTAATTATAAGTTAATAATAAAAAGAATATAAAAATACTTTAAATTTTTATTATGTAAATACTTAAAAAATGCCTTGTTGGTGAGAAAAAAGGAATTCTAAAAAAATTATCAAACAGCAGCAGTTGCCATAGCAACGCATGTAATGACGACGCATGCGCTCTGTTTATTATTACGCAGTTCGAATGTGTGATGACGTCCAAATAAGGTTCGTACGCCATCAATCCCGAAATAACACCTATTTTGCTAATGGGTAAAAAACAGAAAAATTCTTATAAAAAAGAGGATCATCGGTGAGCTTTTAACTTTAAACGCAGATCCAAAAGCGCGTTTATTAAAATGATCTCAGCTCGAAATGCATGTTTACGAAAAGGAACACGACTCAAAATGCGAGTTAATATAATGAACTTAAGTATTTAAGAAAATGAACGTATAACATTTAATTCCCTTTCTCAAATTTCTTTTAGCAGTATTATTCTTGTTTTTAAAAAAATACACTAGTGAGTCCAAATGAATGTCGACTATTTGTTACATTTGATTAAATTTTTAGAGTGCTGAATGCTATTTCTGAATGCTATTTCTCAAACACTCAAAAAATGTTCTTAAAAATATCCTTCTTTTCATTTTAAAGCTGTCAAAGAATATTTCAAAATAGAAAATAAATTTAACCATTAATATATGAGAAAAAATTTATTTTATGAAAAAAAAATTATATCGAAATTAAAAAGAAAAGTTCACAAGAAATGAGACTCGAAACATTAAAGCTTGTTTTGTAAATATTTTCTTTAAAAAATGATGAAAAAAAAGCAGTGTTCGGAAAAATGAATTCATTAGAGAAATAGTTAAAAATAAGAAACATTTTCTTTTTTACTTTTTTCACCGTTCTATGAATATAAATACAAGCATTATATGCAGTGTTCAGTTAATAATACTGAAAATTATTTCTTAAAAATTACCAGTATAAAAGGAATGATTATTTTTAAAATTTTTTTATTTGAAAAAGATATGAAAGATTAATTTTTTAGGCTCATTAGAACCTTCAATAACAACACTGTTAATTTTAAACGCTTATTTCCAGTTACTCTCTGAAAGTTTTTTTCTTTTTTTTTTCGTTTTGAAGTATTCATTTTTATGAAATTATATCAAAATTAAAAAATGGATTTTCTGCAACTATTTGATTAGTTTTTACATATTAATAAAAGAATTTTGAATAAAAAAAGTTTTAAAATTTCTTGAAAACTACAACTATTATTTTTTTAATTTTAACTAGTTTACTGATATTAAGCATCCTAAAAGGAAACAAAATTAGTATTTTCTGCTTTTCAAAACAAACACCTTTTTTGAAAAATATGATTTGGAGAATTCCTTTTTAGTTAATGAGTTTAGTTAATTTTATAGTTAATGCTTCTTTTTTAATACTTTTGTGAGAATTGTTGAAAATATTTTGAGCTTTTGATCATAAAATTAAAAATTAGTCAAGTAAAATAAAATGATGATTCAGTGTAACAGTCGTGAAATTAACTAGGCAAATTTAGTTTATTAAAAATTATTTTATTGTATTTAAGCTTTTTTAAATAATTTTTTTTTCATTCAGTTTCACTACATAAGTTATAAGGCATTTTATTTTTAATCTTGATAATATTGTAATGTTGATGAAAAATTTGTCTCATTTTCAGTTTAGAGAAATAAAGGACTTAATTGAGTATTTTTTAAATCCCTAAAAATTCACTTGAGTTTCTTTTTACATTTAAATCATTACTTATTTAAATTACTTATAGCAATACATCTTCTTACTTCTATTAAAAAAATTACTGTCCATAAAGTTTTAATTTTGTAAAATAAATAAATAAATAAATAAAATGAAATACACACGTTTAAAATCTTTTAAAATTTTTCAGCAATATTTCGTAGAGTTTTTAAAACTTAAAATGAAAGATTATTTAAAAATAAAAGATTATAAAAAAATAAAAAAAAAGATTATGAAAAATAAAAGATTTATTAATAGCAACTGAAAAACGAACATTCATACGCATAAGAGAGTAAATCAAAATTGTTTTCGGATTTTTAGAAATTAATTTAAACTTTGTCCAAAACTGTACTTTCGGATTTTTTTAGTTAAAATTTATATATATATATATATATATATATATACAGATATATACACAACAGATATATATATGTATATATATATATATATATCTGTTGTCTGTTCCTTTGAAGATAACACATTTAAGACGAAAAGCATATGGCCTTAACGTATCGTATCATAGACTGAACTGCAATATCACCAACCACTCCCTACGTAGCAAAGAAGTTGAAACACTCGATGTGCAATCGAGTGAATTTTTAAAAACCCTGGTTAAGAAAATGTCATTAAACTACATAAAAATTGTAGCTTGTTGAGAGAAACCGGTTGCATATTTGAAATCAGCAAAGCGAATATATCTTAAATCCAATCAAAACGTTTATGCGACTGGAAGGAAAAAAATATTCCATAGTTTAATTTATCAGATATCCAGCCCTGAATTTGAGTTCTGCTTTTTAATTGGCAAGGGTAGCTTTTACTAAAAACTATTTTAATGCCAACAAAAGCAACATCATTATCATCCAACCATGGCCAAGCACCTAGCCCCATTTTTAGGGGTCCATCTTTTAACGGTCATGGTAGAAATGTCCCGTAAATTTAACCTTGGTCAGAAGACATGGTCAGTGCCTTTGTTGGTACCTCTCTCCCCAATTTCAACACCCCAACAAACGAGAAGACTTGCAGCCAAGTCAGATTTAACGTGCACCTTGCTGTGTTATTTAGAATAGCATGAAAATCAATAAATAAATAGCTAATATCAAATCAGTTAAAAAAATATAGTCAATGGTTGATTTGCCTCTTCAAAAGCCAAACTAATAGTTCTTTTGTGGAAGTAAAAAAATGGATGAAATCTATTAAAAATAAAATATGAAAATATTTTATAATTAGTGCAAAGGAAACTAGTATTTCTATAGCTAGGTGAGATTTGGGGATTTACTTTCTTAAGAATAGGACAAATAACACTTTTTCTCAAATCATCTCGTAACTTATGTGATATCTGCTCTTTATTTCCAATATTTACAACCAATTCATTGTCTCTTTTAAGAGTTCTGAACCATTACGTTTCAGGAGTTTTGAAGACAAAATTTCCAGTCAAGTTGTCTGTTCAAAGAAAATAAAAACGAAAAATAATATGCTCATAAAATAGGTAATGATTAATTGGTTTTTAATTCAAATGATTGCAAATTGCCCTTTGGAATAAAATAAAAGTTTTTCTATGTTAAAATACAATAGTGGAAGTATTTTTTTACTTTCAATTATATTGTAATCAGTTGATGAACAGGAGATTAAGAAAAATTAGTCATTAATCAATTTTTATTGGCTATTGAAGAGCTTAGTGGATGAACCAGGAAAGTGACATTTTCCGACTGGCTATAATCAAGGTAAGAAGAAAAAAGTGGTAACCGAACTATTTTATTATAGCTTCATTTGAAGGCGGGGCTAACAATTCTTTGCCTTATTTAATTTACCACTTCCTAGTTTGAAATAAAAATAATGCAAGCCTGCTTAAAACAAATGTTGATTAGTTGTAATAAAATTAAAAAGCAAAAGCAATTTTGTTACATTAAACTAATCCATATTGATGCTACCACTCTATATTATTTTCTGTTGATTAATTAATACGCCTTAAAATGTCCCTTATCTATTAAATAAATAATTCCTGAACTGAATGAGCTGAAAAAACTGATGCGGTAAGATATTCCCTGACTGAAAACTTCATTAGCTTAAAAAACAAACATCTAGGAAATAATAGTCGACATGTTTCAAGCGCTTCAAAAATAGGCGCCCATTTTCCAGACTTGCTAGACGTGAATGAAAATAAACGAGACAGCGAAAAGTGAAAAGAAGGAAAACAGCGGGAATGTATTTTAAGAGCTTAGATTCTTAAAATTCAATCAAGTTGCTATAAATGCTTCGAAAATTTTTACTTAATAACAAATTACAATAAAAAAATTTCACTTTTTCTAAAATTTGACTTCAAATCATATTATTTCATCAAAAAATATATTAAACGATAAATAATTGCATCGCAAACTTCGAACACAATGAAAAATGCAGTAATTAAAATATATTTTAATTTTTTTAAAATTACAATCAAATTTTTATTAGCTATGCTGCAATTTAAAAGTATCTAATTTTTTTAAAAAATTATAACATCATAATATGCAGGCAAATTAAAGTACATATGCTTCAAATCACATTATTTCCTTAAAAATATATATTAAATGCTAAATAGCTGCTTCTCAAACTTCGAACACCATGAAAAATGCGTTAATTTAAATATATTTTTATTTTTTTAAAGTTAAATCAAATTTTAGCTAGTTATGCTGCAATTTAAGAGTAACTAATTTTTAAAAAAATTTCAAACATTATACATAACATACAGTCAAACTAAAGTATATATGCTTCAAATCGCATTATTTCAATAAAAAATAGATTCAATGATAAATAATTGCATCGCAAACTTCGAACATTAGGAAAAACGCGGTAATTAAAATATCTTTTTATTTTTAAAAAATTTAAATCAAATTTTCACTAGTTATGGCTGCAAGTTGAAAATATCTATTTTAAAAAAAATATATCAAAAAGCATAATTTGCCGTCAAATTAAAGTACATATGCTTCAAATCACATTATTTCATTAAAAATATATATTAAATGCTAAATAGCTGCTTCTCAAACTTCGAACACCATGAAAAATGCGTTAATTTAAATATATTTTTATTTTTTTAAAGTTAAATCAAATTTTAGCTAGTTATGCTGCAATTTAAGAGTAACTAATTTTTAAAAAAAATTCTAACATTATACATAACATGCAGTCAAACTAAAGTATATATGCTTCAAATCGCATTATTTCAATAAAAAATAGATTCAATGATAAATAATTGCATCGCAAACTTCGAACATTAGGAAAAACGCGGTAATTAAAATATCTTTTTATTTTTAAAAAATTTAAATCAAATTTTCACTAGTTATGGCTGCAAGTTGAAAATATCTATTTTAAAAAAAATATATCAAAAAGCATAGTTTGCAGTCAAATTAAAGTATATATGCTTCATATCACATTATTTCAATAAAAAATATATTATATGATAAACAACTGCATCGCAAACTTCGAACATTATGAGAAATGCGCTAGTTAAAATATATTTTTATTTTTTAAAAATTTAAATCAAATTTAAACTATTTATGTTGCAATTTAAAAATATCGAATTTAAAAAAAAATACATAATAACATACATAATATTCTTTTTTAATTAAGATAGTTGCCAGCAATATCATTTAACGAAATTAATTGCACTGATATGTTAACTTAACTTTCCATTGTCAGCAGAAAAATTTAATATTATGATTGAATTAAAATAGAAGATAAAAAATACAACTTAATGATTATTTCCATTCCCTTAAGGAACTATTAATTATTCATTAAAAAGTATCTATGTTATCTAGATTGAAAGGAATAAACACAAAAATAAAAAGGAGCCTGCATCAAAAAAAGAATTCTGACAAATTTAGTCAAACGAATTTTGACTAATGATTGCTTGAATCAATTCCTCGTGTAACAAAGTGTTGCCAAAACTTACTTTTAAAAACTAAAATGTCATCATACTTTTAGAACTAGCCCGCCAAATAAAATAAGAAATTTCACACCAGTGGGAAATAGTATTTAATTTTAAAAATAAGATATTTTATAGCATATTCTTGTTTTTTAATAATTTTCTGAAGAAGTCATTAAAATATGGAATAAAAAAGATCATTTAATTGAAATAAAATTCGTTGATGCGCTGGAAAAATTTAACTACTGCTTCATTAATAATCGTGTATGAAAATAAACAGAATTAAAAGTTAATTCATTAAATTTTATTATCGTCTGATTTAATTTCTAGCTTGATTTTTATTTTGATAAGGAATGACTTTCTTGAAAAAAAAACATTTAAGAACATTTCTGTATTATTGCTATAATAATTGTAATTAGAGTATATCCGGTTCATTTTAATAAAGATAAAATGTTTCATCTCATTATGCTACATAAGGTCAAATTTTTATAAAAGATAACCATTATTATTATTTTTAATTTTTAATTAGCCTCTTTTTGAAATGTATTTTAGTCATTAAATGTTTTACAATAAATTTCTTACTGAAAATGTACAAACAAAACACGTACTGTATGTAAATGTATCCCTTGGTGTTGAATTTTTAATTATGTTTTGCATTAGACAAGTATTTTTCAAAATGATAAACAGATCTTTCATTTAAAGGAAATAAAAATGTGTTATAATTTTAATTTTTATTAATAAAGACAGTAGGTTTTTTTGTACAAAATGAAATAAACTGTAGAAATTTTAGCTTTGATGATTCAATATGCAAATTTATTGTGAGTGCTTAAAATTATTTTGTAAAAATTTTTCACATTACGAATTATACATTAATAATGATAGTTAACTGGTGAGAATTTAATTTTTTTTATGAATATTAAGCCTTTTTTTACTTTCTTTTTTCCCTAATGTCGAATATTTTATTAACTGTGTTAGGTAATTTTAATGTGTTAAGAACGAGGAAATTAAATTGATTTTACTATATGAGTGAAGAAATCAAAATGTTTTTATTAAATGTTCTAGAAAGTCAAAATATTCCTTCTAATTGTTTGGAGAAATTCAATTGATCATTCTAAACTAAATGATCGAGAAAATCACAATGTTCTTCTTGAATGGAAGAGGAAATCAAACTGTTCTAATGAAATATTCGAGATAATCAAAATATTTTTACCAAATAATTAAATAAATCTTATTGTTCTTACCAAATGTTCGAAAAATCGGAATGTTCTTTCTACACTGTTCGAATTTTTATTCTAAAATAATGGTAAAATAATCGGCAGCAGTTTGTCCATCCAACTAACAGTAAAGTTTATGGTGAATAATACTTGTTACCTTTGGGTTTGAAATCGTTTACAAGTTGTATGGTTAAAAAACCGTGAATGCAAAGCTATACGCTTTTTAAACCGTTTGCAACTATCACGGCTTCAAAACCATAAAAAAAAGAAACTTTACTGGGCATCGGAGATAATTTAGCATTTTTATGATGCTGCCATCCATGCGTGAAAATGAGTATCGTATTCAACAAGTCCAGGGTCACAAATCGGGGAATGCAGCACACTCTTATGTGTGGAGGAATTATTGTGGTGTCCACGATGGGACTCGAACCCCTGTCTGTCGGTCATGAGATTGACAGATTAGTCATTTCGGCTATAATATATATATCCAGCTGCAAGTAACTAAGTGGCTTCATTAGGCTTAGTTAGAGCGTTCTGGTTGTTTAACTGTATTAGATGAAGGCAGGTAATAAACGGTTTCTTTTTTAACAGTTAACAATTTGGATATCAATTTATTTACTGTTATTTGACAGTTTTGTTTGAATATGGTAAAATAACTATTAAATAAAAGGTTATTTAACCATTTTTCGGAGAAATTTTTAATAGTCTAAATGATTGATGAAATCAAAATATTTTTACTAATTCAAAAGGTTTGAAGAAAATTACATATTGATGAGCCATTTCAAACTCGTAAACCCAAACCTTTCTACTTTCTTCTGTTTTAACTTAAGTATAGCTGGTTTCCGAGCAATATATTTTTTAATAAAATTTTTCATTTTTCTTCTCGAAATATCGTTTTTTTTAAGCTCTACATAAGTTAAAATCATGAACATTTATCCTTTATTTAAAAATAAAACAAATAACTAGAAAGAGTCGGTGATTGTTGTGACTGTCAATTTGTTCAGTTGTTAAAGAATTTATTTCTTAGTAGTAGATACATTTATTCAATACATAAATTTGGGTTTTTAAGATTTCAAAAAAAAAAAAAAAAAAAAAAAAATTAACTAACAAAAGTCAATGCTACAAACATATATAACTTGTATATAATCTATAAATTCTGAAGTTCGTATCTAGAGTTTCCAAATGAGCTTTATTTTTAAAAAAGAATTTTCTTTTATTATTGTTAGATTATTGTTAGATTAATTTACTTTGTAAAATGTTTCCTGACAGATGGAATAGGTTTGGCAGTTTTATTTGCACGTGTATACATGATTTAAACTTCCCAACTTTGAATAGTATTTCCTCCGATAAATTTCTGTCCTTTTCGCTGATTTGCAAATTTACATAATTTTCACCCTATTTGATTAAAAACTTAAAAGCACTTATACTGATGCATTTATTTAAAAAAATTCAGATTGAACGTGTTACTGAAAATAAAAGCAGTTTTGCATCAGTGATTACATTTTTTAAAAATATTTCAAAAATATATGTTTAGATTTTTACTCTATAGAATATTTACTGATTTAATTGACAATTTTCGTACTTATCGGGCACTCTGTATATTCTGATATGAAATTAAGCATCATCTGCCGTATGCGAATATTAAAGGGGTAGAAAAATTATTAACTTAACACTAAAGCACTGAACACTATAACACTAAAAATATTAACTAAGTCTAAGCACACGTTCACATGCACTTTTAAGATTACTACAAAAATATTGTGTTCTTGCAATTGATAAGGGGAGAATTGGAATAAACTTATTTATAAAAGTGCATAATTAGTTTGATTTACTCATGCCTCCATTGTGCATGGCTATAACATTTACTGCAACATGTGTGTACATAAATATGTTTTTAATCGAATTCTCGTTGTTATTTTATTACTACAGAAGCAGTTGTTTCACATAATGCTCGAGTAAAAGCAGTTGTATAGAAAGTTATTAAATAAGAAGGAAATTTAACAGCTTAATTAACACTCCCATTTTTATACTGCTGTAGTGAGAAAAGTGTTTTGATTAATAAGTGCTTTTATCATACGTTAAAACTTAAACTGCTTTTATTTTAAAAGAGGTAATCTTTTAAGTTTGGACTAAGTGCATTATTATTATTTTTTTACTTTAGATACAATTATGTAGCTTGTTCAAGGAATAGTTAATATTTAAATCCCGTTACTTTCACTTTTTTTTGTTTTCGAGAAGAATAATCTGTCCTCATTTGGTAATGCAAGCCGACAACAGCAAGCAATAAAGCGATATGCAAATTTAATGTATTAAGTGTACATTAGATTCGATGAAAGAGATTACAAAATTATAATTTTATATATTGAATTCTGCTTTAAAAAGCGCTAATAAAATTAAATTTATTGTTTAAAATTATTATTGTTTTAAAATAATTATAAATTTCCTCAATTCTTTTAATTTTCCAAAACGGTTGGTATAAGAGTAGAAAAAAATGAAACAATTATACTTTTAATTTTTCTCTTCAAAATTTAGTTGGTAATTAAGGACATCATTGTACAAATACAAAGCATACTTACGCATAAATCAAAAGAATGTTTATGCTTTTTTTTCAACTGCAGACTCATGGTCCATCAATAACAAGCAGTTGCTTTTTTTGCTATGTAAGTGCATCGGCAATCCGTATTAAGGCAAGTTGTTTTTGTCTCCAATGCCACTCGCCTATGCGAGCAAGTCTGTCTGGTGAAACCAAGCGTATCTAAGGTAGAGTGTGCGTGATACCGATATTACCACATGGAAAAATAAGAAAATTAAAAATATGTTGTTTGGGAGATTTCCAAACAGCCACTAAAAATGAGTCGCAATGAAACATATATGAGAACCTCAGTAAGATGTGTGATTACCTCAGATACAAATGCACATTTTGCATTAGTTATTCACGTTGTCCACAAAATTATCGAGGAGTCCTTGGAGGATATTGGCCCTCTTCCTTTCTCACTGTGGTTTTCAGCTATTGCATGGTTCCGAGAGGGAATTTTCTTCGTGTAACACGTCTACCAAGTACCACGCAGGCATGCTTCGTAGGATTTAGGTCCAGGGAGTACGCAGGCCATGACGAACGGATGATATCTTCACTTTCTAGTGTGTCCGATTCCTCAACGCTCATGCATGATCGCGCATTGTTATCCACGAATAGGAAGTCAGGACCAACTACACACTTAAAAAGATTAGCATGATTCAGAATAATCTCTCTGGAATAGCGCTGTGATGTAACTCTACCTAGTTCAAAGATGTGAAGTGGTGTTCTGTCAATGAGCATGAGGTCTATCCACACCAGCATGTCTGGGCCGAACTGATTACGTTCATGAACATACTGTTACGCATAAAGTGTTCCTCTTTCTTTCCACACTAACTCGGGGCCATAATCACTTGTCACAGGGAAACAGGATCCATCGAAGAACCATTGTTGGTTACTCCAACTAATAAGTTCCTTACACCAACGTTGTCTTTCTCGACAATGGCGTGGTTGAAGTGGGACGTATCAAAGAGGCTTCCGTACTTATAAACAAACTTTATTTAATTGCCGTGAGATGGTTCTGGCAGAAACATGTGTACCTGTAGCGGATGCAAAGTCTTCAGCTGTTTACTTAGGAGTGACATATCCCTTCTTTTTCTCTACTAGGGATACATATCGATCTCCTTGAGGTGTATCCTCCTGTCATGCTTTCGCATAATATTTGCATTTTAACGGCCTTTTTTTAATCGCGAGATGGCACTTTATGACACTCCCGTTACTTTGGCCACAGTGGTGACACTTTGATCAACTTCCAGTCTTCCAAGATCGCAAAAACTCAAAAGATGCCTTGATGACATTTTGCACTTAATTGTTGCAACAGCACATTGAATTTTACAGCAATAAGTTTTACAACCTATAGCGCCATTTTGGTCAAACATGAGTTTTGGAATGAATGAAGAGCCTGTGTTCTCTGCTTTTTTTTACAGCTAACCGGTCTTGCTCTATCATGCCCCCTGCACTTGATTTTACTGTTACTGTTTACTGGTCGGCTGTTGGGAAAGCTACTTTGCATAAATTAGTTGTTCCTTAGCTGCTGATAGAAAGAGGAAAAGAAGGAAATCTGACTACTCAGTTCGTCGGCATTTTTTTCGCATAATTCTCATTGTTGTTCTATCAATGCACTATAGCAGTCATTGACCTACATAACACTTAATTAATAGCCGTTTACCGAATATTCAAGAAGTAAAAAACATAATTAAATGTAGTTTTTCATCTTTTTTTCAGACGCTTACGAGCCTTGCGTTTTTCGTGGTTCTACCAAATTTCCACATGAAAACGAGAATGGTCCCGAAGATTTTAATAGGGTCAAAAATAGAATTTTAAATTTATGTCGATGTCAGATTTCATCGCTTTGTTCTTTTTGAAATCACGCTATTTTCACTAGAAAAAAAATGTAAGTATTGTTAGTTTTCTTTCAACAACAAATCAATTTCAGTTTTCAGAAGTTTTAGGAGACAACCTTTGTAATAATTACAAAATCGAAGAGTTTCCATTTTCATCGAATAACACTTTCACAGAGGCAAAAATCTAAAATACTTCTTAGTGGTTCTTAAAATTCATTATTCAAAACTCAGTTTCCCAGATGAACTACAACTCAAACATTCAATGTGACTTGTGGCAATTCTTTTTCCCCTATTGGCAACACAATCGATTAATGAATTTTCATTACTCTCTGAGACCTTTACAAATTTCCTTTCTTTATAAATTTGAATCGCAGCGCAGCGTAAATAAAAGACATAGAAAAGGGTTCATTTTTGGAATCGGATGACATGTGCGATAATAACATTTCGATAATGAGAGACAAAAGAAGACAACAAGCATTTGCTAAAGCGCATCGATAGATAAGGGCACTCGCATATTTTCAGGAAATCAGCTTACTCATCGGCAGGAATAATTGGAAGTATCTAAAAATTTGAGATCTCATTATTTTAAGCAATACAGACTATCTCCTGTTTTGTAAAAAATATTCCCCCAACTTGAATTTGTCTAAGGAAAAGAGGGAGATGAAATAAATTATTTGAAATAATTTATTTCGTTTAATGATTACGCAAAGCATTCAGCTTACATGAACGAGTAATAGCAGTTTATCGCATTGAAAGTAAGAGGAAAAAAAAAAGGAAATCTAAGAGCTAAATATTTTGTCGTTTATTTTTTTTACGAAATTCTCATTGTTATTGTCATTACACAAGCAGTAGATCGTCATATTACATAAGTAACAGAGGCCGGGAGACCTTGGTTGGCAGGAAGCTGGACTCACGTATCTGAGAACGGGTGTTCGAACCCAAAGAGTAAATGATGACTGATGCACGTTAAATCTGTTGGGTCACAAAGTCCTCCGTGTTCCCATTACAAATCAATATCTTTTGGAGTACTAAATTGGAGATTGATCGTTCTCTGGGTCAGGTCAAAATTATGATCTGTACACGAATGAATGGATGTATATATGGGTCCGCCCTATAAACGGGTGTGACGTAAGGATGTAGTCGAATTTTGGCCATAGATGGCACCACTGGAAAACAAGAACAATCGCACTCCCTCTGTCTTAATGGTCGACAACAAAAACAACAGCAAGTAATAGAAGTTTAACGTATAGAGAATTCGAGGAAAGAAGGAAATTTGACAGTTTGATTCTTGGGCGTATCTTTTTTTTCTACCAAATTCTCATTGTTAATTTATCAATATACAATAGTAGTCGATTTACGTAATATGTGAATAATAGCAGTTTTCAGTTTACTGTTAGAGAAAAGAGGTAAACCTGTAAGCTCAATTCTTCAGCGTTTTCTTTTCTTCCTGCAGAATTCGCATTAATATTTTTTCATCACACAATAGTAGTTTATTGGCCTAATGTCTGAATAATAGTAGTTGTCAGTTTACTGCATAGATTGTTAGAGATACGGGGAAACCTGTTAGCTGAATTCTTCATAATTTATTTTTCTACGCAATTTTCATTGTTCCCCTAGTGAGGACAGATAGTACAAAGAAGGTATCAATATCAGTAGTTAATTTACGAAGTATACAAATAATAGAAATTTATAATTTACCGTATAGAATGTTAGAGAAAAGAGGGAAATCTGACTGCTTAATTCTTTGGTGTTTCGAAATATCCACTGTTATTTTATCACAGCGCAATAACAGTTAATTTAATTTATAAACAAATTTCTGTACAGAAGATTTGAGAAAGAAAAGAAATCTTTTTTTTCTCTTCTGAATTTATCAATCCCCCCTGATTTGGCTCCAGCTGTATGGTCTCCGATTTCATTAAAAAGTTCTTAATTTTTCTTTAATTTAAAAATAGAAGGCAAGAACTAAAAAAAATGTTGTGGATTTTTTGTGTGTGTGTGTCAAAAAGGATGGCGCTCAAATGCTTATATTTTTTACAACTTTTTCATGGGAAAAAATTAAAGCTGTAGGCATTTTGTTTAAGTTTAAATTTTGAACCTTAAATTTTTGTTTAATTTCGTCGGGAAACTAAATATTTTAGCTACATGGATAACTGAATTTTTGTTCGGATTATTTATGTTGCAGACAACGGTGTAGGGCATACCTTTTTAACTATTCCCATAACTACCTATGTGACCCCAGGCGGTTTTGTTAGAAATCATAGTTTAAGTATGCCCACCGGCCTGTGTAGGGGGCAGAGAACTGTCCTTGCATCAGAAAGGTTCTGAGTTTGAATCCCGGGCAAGGCATGGATGTTTTTTCCTTCTTTGTACTATCTGTCCTCACTAGAGGATCGACGTTAGCTAATATGGTGCCCCTGAAAGAGAGGCCAACAAAATCGCCTGAATTGACGGATGTTAACACAGCTGGGCATTGAAAAAAAAAGTTTAAGTACTGGTAATTAGGAAAAATAATTTATCGAATACGATTTCATTTCAATTAAAAAATGAATGTTTTAAGTTTAAATTATTTTTTTTTTCAATTAACTGTTGGAAAATTTCTCCACCATTCGTTAGTTTTTACATTCAACTGAGAAAAAAATAAAATATCAGAATAAGTATTTATAGAAATAACCATTTTGTGTGTATAAAACAATCTACATAATATAGATTGGCATCAATTTCTTAAACACACTTAAATTTCTCTCCTTCCAGAATATAATAAAAAGAAGAAAGCTAGATCTTTTATCACTCCGTTAAATCCTTTCTTTATTTTTTCAGTACCAATAAGTCAAATAATCGCGATTGTTTGCAGAAGATACAATTTCACTGACAGGGTTGAAAAAGACAGAGAGCATTTGATTACGGGTTCCGAGATCTAAATTACGATGAAATGTGAAAGAGAGAGATTTCTTTATTCCCTAGAAATAAAGAACTACACCGAAGTTATATTTATATCCCATTATCACTTATAGGTACGATCGTCTGCTGTTCGATGATTGGAGGTTTCATTTTCTAGGTATCGTTTGAAAAAGGAGAATCTGTTGATGCGTTGGAAAAGGATCGTTTGCGAACTGCGAGATTTAATCTTTGTCAAGGATGTTTCAAATAAGAACTGTTGGAGAGAAATAATCTTTCTCTTTTCCAGATTAATTCAGTAGTTTAGTTTTTATTCGATACAAGTAGTACTATAATAAATGCTTTGTGAATATTGAAGTTATTACGTACACGTAAAAATGGGTTGAGTTTTTTATTGTACCATTTCATTCTTAAATAACACTGATCTCTATTAAAAGTATACAAAGTTATTACAAAAAAAGCAGTTTATTCAATGTTATCGTCTGCCATTAAGGCAAAGATGGTGCGATTATTCTTGTTTTCCAGTGGCGCCATCTATAGCCAAGAATTCGATTTCTGTCACACCCATACGTCACATCCGTTAATAGAGCGGACCCATTCATACATCCACAGATCGTGATTTTGACCTGAATCAGAGAGCGATCAATCTCCAATTCAGTACTCCCATATATATTAATTTGTTGTTGGAACATCGAGGACTTTGTAACCTGACAGGTTAAATGTGCATCAGTCACCATTTACTATCCGGGGAGTGTTCGGATGGCTGGATTCGAACTCCCGTTCTCCTCACAAACGTGAGTAAAGCGCCCTGCCAACTAGCTATTCAGGCCCAGTTTATTTATAACTGTAAATAATTTACCATTAATATTATATAATCGTTTTTTCTAAGCATACATTTGTTAAATTTATTTCAACGGTTGCAGTTATGTGTACTTTAAAATGTTTAAAAACTAACTAAAAGGTTCTTTTAATAAGAACTAAAAAAATAAAAAATATATCTTATTTCTTTTTTAAATACTGCAGAAAAACAGTTTAATTTGCAAAAGTTCTTTTGGCATCTTTAAACAATATCATCATACTTATTCGGTAGAAAAAGTAGCCAAAGTTTCTTGTATCTTGAATTGCTTTTCAAAACAATTTTTTGCAATGCTTAAGGCAAAACAATGCTAATGGTTTTCAAGGCTTTCTCAATCAAGTACTCTTAATCTTAAAATGTCACCCGCAGATGTTATATTTTGTCTCGGTCTTTTTTTCTTTTTGCGGATGTAGCATCTCAAATTATATCTTCATAGTATTTTCTTTATCTCTCAAGGAAATATCGAGAGGATTCATTAACGTTCTATGAATGTTAAAATTTTGCTCTCGTGAATTTTATCAAGTTTACTGGATAAATGAAATGTTTTTTAATGGTGAATAAAAATAACTTGGATGTCGTTGATATGAAGATATAATAATATCTTCATATCAACTACTCCCAAGTTATTTAATCATGAGATTAGTGAATATGAAGAGAAATATATAAGGCATTTAAATAAACTTGAATTTCCTAATAATGGTATATAGAACCGTGGTGGCTCAGGGGATAGAGCGCTTACCTCACTGGTTCAATATGCTCACCATCAAATATGCTAATTAATTAGAGTAGATGATATTTTAAGTTATTAACCCACTTAAGAAAAACCCACTTTCTCTGAATAAGCGTAATTAAAAAACGTGTTAAAATTTCTCTGAAAAATTTATCTTTGTCAGTCTATTTTGGGAAAAAATTACATTCCAGCATAAACATGCATAATATCGTATGTAAGAATGACACAGATTAAATTAATTTATCTCATAAAGCTATAGATTTCTCAGCGTAAATTTCTAAAATTTTTTAAAGTGTTAGTGTTGTATTAATGAAAATTCGATTATTACTTCACCAAATTAAAAAAAAAAAATCTACACCTACCTTTAGGAAAAATTTAAACTTAAGTATATGGAACTAATTGAAAAAAATGAGACAAGTAGAAATTATTAATGTCATAAAAATATAGATTCTATGCAGCAAATTCGAGAATTTTTTTAATAGCCATTGTATCTTTACAATTTCAGACACTTTTTCATTAAAATAAACCTTTAGAAAAAGTTACACTTCAAATTCTTTGTATCATAGTATTTTTAAGAGGGACACTCCTGAAAACTATCTAATTCTTAAAAACATAAGTTAGTTTCTAGGCAGACGTTAAGCTCTAAAATTATTTTTCTAAATATTTGCTCTATCATTACAATTTCGGTACATTTTCCACTAAAATTACATTTATCTGTGTTAGCAATTTTTAGAGAAAAAAAATCACAACTCAATTGTAAAGTCTATGGCACCAAAGTATCGCAAAAATTATTAATGACATACAAATCTAGGTCCCGTGGTGCAAATTAGAAAAATGAGTATTTTATATATACATATTAAACACTTCTTCACCAAAAAATAACAGAAATATTTTTTTACATGCCATTTTTAAAAAAAAGTTTCAACTCTTAAGTTAAAAATATGTGATCCTGTAAGTGACATAACTAAAAACTATTTATGTCAGAAAAATAAGGATTTTTCTTTGACAAATTCGTGAATAAAAATTCTTATTTGCAAATTTATGAAATAAACTTTTGCCTACTTTTCACTACAAACTTCTTTACTTCCGTTTTCAGATATAGAGGATACTTTATTTTGATTAAATGGTGGGATTGTATGGCTTACATTTAATATTTATTACATTTTAATTATTTGATCATATTTAGAGATATTGATTGAGTTCATTATATTGATGATATCTGCGAATTGCTAACAGGAAAAAAAAATAATTTAGAAATTTCTGTTGAAAATATAATAATGTGTATTTTTAACATTTGTGTATTTTTAACATTTATTTTTAACATAACATGTGCATTTTTAACATTGAAAAAAGTTATATTAGATAAAGACTGGTAATAAAACTTATTTCGAAACAATTTTTAAGGGACTTATGATATTGTTTAAAGATGCAGGTTTTTTTAATTATTATTTCCTATAAACCTACAATCGAATTTTCTTTTAATAAAAAGTAATAAAATCTCATTCTTCGAACAAAAGGAAGTTAAATATTATTTTTAATACATACAGTAAGCTTTTTGTTTTTCAACAGTTAATAACTTTTTTTCAACTTTAAGATACAGTTAGTTTAAGATACAAAATGAAATATGTTTCTATTGAAACACATTTAGAAAGGAATAAATATCAGAAGTTAAATAATAATTTTTTAAGTAATTCAAATGTCTTTTTAAATAGATAGAAAAATTTCAAAGTAATTCAGAACTTTTGTTACATTATGTAAAAAGTCTTAAATTTACAATACACAGAGCTTAGTTTTAACCTTTAGATAAATTGTTGCTGTTTTTTAATTACAACTGTAAAATAATTCTAGAATCATTAAACTGAAAGTAATTGCCCCTTCTTGTTTTGAAAAACCGTAAGTGTTTTTAAGAATAGTTTGATATGTTTCATGTTGAAAAAGAGAAACTTAAAAAGAAAAAAGAAAAGAATTAATATTTTAATTGAACATGAAATTACATAATTTCAAAAGCATTCTTCAAAATAGATTTATTAGAGCGTAACTTAACAGATCAAAAACTTCAAATGTTATGAAAACGATTTTTTTTTAAAAAAATTGTTTTGAAAATATCTTTGTTGTTGCCATTTAAATTCGTCTAACTTTTTTCTTCTGAGATTCCAAGCTGTTTTGTGCGAAACGGAAGTCGTAAAACGAAAATAAAATAAAATAGTAAAAGAATTCTTTTAGATATAAGCCTGAAAAGATCTGTATCACTTTTTCAGAAAAACAGTGGCCGAAATCAGCAGTTTGGATTTTTTGCTCCGTTTCTTTCAAACTTTTCCGTTTGAACCTAGTTTTTCTCAAATTCTATTTTAAGCTTCTTTTTATCTTCAATTCGAGCCAAATATTTTTATACTCTAGTTACATGTAGTTTCTATTTTTTTTATTTCTTCCAATAATATTTTGCTACAAAATGAATGGAACTGTTTTTCATTTTATTTAAAATAAGATAAAATAAATTTGATGTATGAAATATTCGAAACAAATTCTATTTTTGTATAGCTCTTTGAAGTTTTGTTTATTACTTATTTGTTAGGTTAAATTACTCAAATATTATTAGTTTTAATGCAAGTTCACAATACGGTCGAGGCCTTTGTGGTGAAGGTATATTGTCCTTCCGGCATGCACATAAAAGCGTGTAGGTAGTGGGTTCAATTACCTTAGAAATATAATATTATTCTCCTTTTGTGGCACATTTCTGCGAAATACACTTTTCCGCCCACCAATAAGAATTCGTTTTATAAGCTGTTTAATGCACTATTTAGAGTCTGGGGGTAGCCTTTTTCGTAGGGCATTGACCCCATGTCCAAGAGATCGCGAGTTTAATCCCCGCTGGCCGAAAATTCTCCTTGTACAAAATGGTGACTGGTGCACGCTTAATCTGTCGGGGTCACAAAGTCCTCCAAGTTCTTATAACAAATCAATATTTCTGCAGGTACTGGATCAGAGATTGATCGTGTTCTGGTTCAGGTCAAAATTACGATCTGCGGATGGACATATGATGTGTAAATGTTTTTCCCCCTATGAAACGGGACGTAACATATGTATGTTGTCTCCGGATTATCCTCAGGGATGCTTCCCAGACCGTCACCAATAGCTCCCTTGTGCAGCTCAGGACGACGTAAATAAAAGTTAAGTACCGTGTACTCATTACAAAGATGACTTGTAAGCATTTGTGAAATTAATGAAAGATTGTAGAAATTAGAGAAGCACATCACACAGATATATTCAGGGTTAAGGCCGGATTCGAACCCGATAACTCCATGCTCTTAAAAGTACTTTGCAAATTGGCGAGGAAAGCATCTCTGGGTATTTACAGAAATGAAGAATTGAAAAATGCTTCAAACTCTCTATTTCCGATTGTATAAGACCGTTTAACAAGTAATACCACAAAGAATAGTTCTTTCACAAATAGTTAGAGAACCTAAGATTAAGAGATTTAGCAAATTCGTAGAGTTCTAACATAGGTAGGTAGGTGCTTTATTTACGCCGCACTAGAGCAATGGGCTATTTAAAAAATATAGTAAAATGCTGGTTACTTTTTATGCATAAACACTGACTCTTATTTATTAATGCCGAATTTACGACGACCAATGTTCAACTTCTTATCCCAATCCAGAAAACAAGAGAACTCCTGGATCAAGTATTGGGACAAACTAGTCTTCGTGGAGGACTTTTAGATGGAACTTGCGTTACATGGCGAGGAAACCACGAAAACTTCCCATGGTTAGCCTAATGACATAGGGACTCTAACTAATGGCATGTCTACCATTAAGGATATTTTTTGTCTGCACTGTCGTCGGAGTGGAATTCGTATCAACCAGCCATCGTTACGATTCTTACCCGGATCTGGTAAGATGGAAGGTAAGCGCTCTATCCACAGAGCCCCCATGGCTAACTTGAGTGATTGGCCGAAGGAAAATAAACTGCTAGCCCGAAGGCCGAGGATGTGATATATTTGTTGAACATGCCATGTGATATATATGTATAATACAGAGATCGACAACTAGTGACCCGCGAGTCGCACATAATATTTTTTTTATATCAGTCGTTAAACAACCGATCCAATACTTGGGTTTACGACTACTAATGTTCAACTCCGTAGCCTTGTAATTTTGAACCAATCCAGAAGACAAGTAAACTCTTGGATCAGTACCTCCAGAGGCATTGATTTGTTATGGGAACATGGAGGACTTTGCGACTCGACAGATTTAACGTGCCTCAATCACCATTTACAACACGGGGAATCTTCGGTCGGCTGGGATCGAACCCACGAACTCTTGGACATGGGCCCAGTGCCCTACCATCCAGGCTATCCCGGCCTTCACGCAATATTTTGACATAATACTTATGACTATATACATAACACTAAAAATGTAGGTTATGAGTTTAATACGAGGGTTGTAAATTGAATAGTGGCAACTTTACCTTGAAACTCACGGAAGGGCGGGCATGCGCTAATAGGATATGGGAGTGGTGAGGTGGCGCTGTTGGCGTTGTGTAGAGTGCAAAAAACAGTTGATCTGCATAGAAGGGTAGTTGTTGTGTGGCGTCAAAGTGAGGAGTTTCGCTTCCATCGCTCTAAAGCCTGTTTTTAAAAAGGTGATTAGCGGTTGTGGCTTGAAATCGAGGTTCCCCGTGTCAAAAATGCAGCAGAATGCTATCGAGGATTAGTGGAAGCCTGTGCCGTAAATGCGTTACCGTATAGGACAGTAGCACGATGGGTTCAAGCATCTAGTCTTTTTTCGTCATTAAGCCTTTTGAAAACATGCTTTGGAGCGATGGAAACGAAACTCCTCACTTTGACGCCACACAACAACTACCCTTCTATGCAGATCGACTGTTTTTTGCACTCTACACATCGACAACAGCGCCACCTCACCGCTCCCATATCCTATTAGCACATGCCCGCCCTTCCGTGAGTTTCAAGGTAAAGTTGCCACTATTTAATTTACAAACGTCGTAGAAATAGCAAACAGTTGTTCCATCAAACGCTCTGTAGCATGGTGGTAGAGGGTTCGAATTCCTTCGTAACACTGGATGCTTCTTCGTGCTGTCCTGCTCTAAGTTGGGCTATATGTTCTTCAACATCATCCATCACGCTTTCAGGAGCGGGTTCAAATCCCGCCGTAACCCTAGATGCATCTTCGTGCTGTCCCTATCTGAATTGTACTATCCGTCTTTATATTTAACAAAGGATCCCCTCTTCAGAGGATCGAAATTGCGATGGCACGTCTTCGGATTATCCTCAGGGATGTTTCCCAGACTGTCGCCAATAGCCCATTGTGCAGCTATAGTGCGAAGTAAATAAAATACCTACCTACCTGTTTGATAAAGGCTTATAAGCCGTAGTTATATAATTGAGAACACAAGCCTGCATGTATGTCTACAAATAAGTAAACAAATAAATAATCTTTTTAAGCATTTGATGAAGAGCCTCAGAGCTCAAATAAATCTTGATAGGCTAAATGAAGACTTACCTATTGAAACGCAGTGCTATAGGCGAAAGCAGAGAGCACGCCGCACTTTACTATACTCAATACTCAATAATCTTTTTATTATAAAAATTATTAAAATTATAACATAGTTTTTGACTTACGGGTTTTAGTATCAATTGCATTGATTTTTTAACTGTCTGTCAATTTGTTATTGTTGTTTTATTATAGCTTTATTCGTTTTAAAGCGATATGTATAGTCTTTAAACGGATTTTTATTTTTTAATGTCACATAAAATGGTAGAGTCCATATTTTAATTTTGGTCTTCGCAAAATATCATACTGATTTGTGATTAAGTATAAGACATAACCTTTTTTTTTTTTTATCATTTCTCAATTAAGTGAGATAAGATGACTTTTTAAATGAAGACATCTTCAACATTTTAGGTAAGTATGAAATTTATATATTCATATTAATTTCAAAAGCTATTTAATTTGTGCAAATAATATTCAAGTCTCGTTTATATTTTTGTTATTTGTTATCAATATTCAGAAACATAAGATTGGTGGACGAATTAAATATCATTTCATTTTATCTTAAAATTTATTGGATATTGTTTAATGACGACGAAACAAGATTAAGATTTCTGAATCTAAACAAATTTAATGCATAGAAAAAAATATTTCCTAATGTGCATCCATCTTAATTATGCATTAGAAGAAAATAAAACTTTTTTCTAAAACTAATATTTCGTTTAAGTAAAAGCTTGATACATTTTAGAACTTCAAACAAACAAATTAAAGAAATTAGAGGATTTGTCAAAAAAGAAAAATGCGATTAACGGCAGCTTTCATTTGAAGTGAAATCATTAGTAACATCTGTGGGGAAGCGTTTTCAAACTCTTCCATTTTTAGAGTTAGATATCCACTTGTTTCTAATTAAAGTTCCTACTTTGCGAACTAATTGCAAAGAAGAGTTCGAAAATGATTAATTTTTTGACAACGTCCAAACGCTGTTTTATCCCAAAATAATCTATAAAGTTTATTCTTCAAAGACTATTTAAAGATGAAGAATAAACAAAAATATTATCTAGCTCATTGTACATAATTTTTGAATTATCTTAATTATAATTATATTTTTAATTTTCGAATTATCTATAATTGTTTTGCATGATACGTAAGTGTTTGGTTATAAGAGTTTTAATATTTTATGTTCGTATAAACTGCCCTTACATTTTTATACTTGATGATCGGATTTTTACGTATTCAAACTTAATCTTAATGGTTTAAAGGCCTAACTTTAAATATGCTAAATAAATAGTGAAAGCGATATTTTAAGTCAGGCACAAAAACATATTTTCTCTGAATAATACCTTTCTTTCGATCGTTTTAAAATCGTAGCCTCAAAATATGGAGCGAGGCGGGCTGGCCGCAATCTAGAAAGTATTGTTTCAATGATTTAAATGGAGAGGGAAAAAGGTTTTACCCCTTAATGTTAAGTTTTCTTACTGTGTATTTCTAGGGAATCGAATAACAACTTTTCAAGTTAATCGGAAAAATTTTTGCATACAATTATGAAACTCGTTTGTCCAAAATTAATGACTCGTAAAATTTTTAATAAAAATTTATTATAATAGTGAAACGAATTTTGGATTGTAAGATATACAAATTTGTACATCATTTTAAAATATGCAATTTTAAACGAAAAAAAAATACAAAATTTGAATTAAATCGGTCGAATAGTATCTTAGTCAGTGATCGCTAAACCGTTGATCGTGTGGGGACATTTTCGGTCGATTGCGTTAACACTCCGGTTGACTAAATTTAATTCCTAAATTGAGACGACGAATGTAACATTTCTTTAAAAAAAAATCGGTTGTTCCTTTGATTGGTAACACCCAATAAGATTTAAAATCGGTACGTTTTCTCAGAAGCGATAACCACTGGTCTCACCAGATCCAATTTTATCTAAATTTGAAGAAAAAAAATTATTAAAATTTGATTTAAAAAATATTTGATGGAAAATTTCTATTTAGATTGGATCTAAGTACGTTAAAATCTGACCAATACTTCAGAATTTATTCAGGGTGTCTGATTTTCGTTTTGTTTTGTTTACTATACATCTATGTTTGAGTTAGATGTCTGATTTATGTAATTCGTAACCTAAAATTTCTGATGGAATTACTAAACTGTCTGGTTACGTAAACCAAGTGGGGATCTCTCATTTTAAAGATATACTTTTTTATGACTCCTGAAGCGTATTATTTTTGAATTTTGATCCAAATGTACCTATCTTACGGAGTAATCGTTTTTAAAATGTTAAATTTTTACGATTTTGTGTTTACATATATTGTAGGACTAAATAAAATACAGGGTAATGGGTACAGATATACAATTTTGCTATGATATTTTCTACTTTCAAAAGTTTTCATTTTTGTAAATTTTTTTTCCCTTCTTTTGTTAAAATCTTCCTTTAAAGTTTATATAAAATATATTTTTTATCACATTTTCAGTGATAAACTCTAACAAATAACAAGCTTTCGATTTTGTTTTTTAGATGCGTAAACAAATTTTTATCTAATGTCCTAAGATTGAAAAATTTTAAAGTAACAAAATCAGTTCATTATTATCATATTGTGCTAGAGTTTCCCTAGATGGCATTGTTAAAAAGCGTTTTCTAACAACAAAGCGTTTTCTCTGAACAAAAATTCTGAGTTCTGAACAATCTTAAATTATAATTAATAAAACAGATAATTTTTTAATAAAGATGAATAAAATTTGTTTCCACGCTTATATATTTAGTACAAGAGTCGGTCAAACACAGACACAGTCATTCGAAACATATTTTTGTCAAAATATTCTTTGGTTTGCATGTGTTACGTGTAGAACTTAACTTACGGTAGAATCGCATTTTTATTTTAAACTCGTTAAACTGTTCTACCGTAAAGAGCTCGACTTCGTGCGCAGGTCGTCGGGCTACAGAAGCGGGGGTGCCATCCCCTCTGCAGAGGATCAAAATTGTGATGGCATGTCTTCGGATCATCCTCGGGGATGTTTCCCAGACCCTCGCCAATAGCCCATTGTGCAGCTCTAGTGCGACGTAAATGAACTACAACTACAACAAATCTGCTTTTGTATAATTTATTAATTTCAACGGCTTGGCAATAACAGCAAAACTCTGCGTATCTGTAATATTACAAGTTTTCAGTTTTATATTTTGAAGACAAAACTACTAGATTGTAAGTTATTTTAATAATTCTGATTTTTCAAATAGTTTACAAATTAAATGCCAGTTGCACATTTTCAAAACTGTGCAACATCCATAACATTAATAATTAGAATTGCGTTTTCTTAAAAAGCAACTTGCATCACATTCGTAACATTCATATAACCAAAATTTTATTTTATTTTTTAAAGAAAATTACTGTGTAAGTAACATCCATAACATTTATGACCAGAATTATATTTTTTAAAAATAACTATGTTTGTAACATCCATAACATTTATGACCAGAATTATATTTTTTTAAAAATAACAATGTACGTAACATCCGTAACATTTATGACCAGAATTATATTTTTTAAAAATAACTGTGTACGTAACATCCATAACATTTATGACCCGAATTATATTTTTTTAAAAATAACAATGTACGTAACATCCATAACATTTATGACCAGAATTATATTTTTGAAAAACTAGATTCATAACATCAATAACAATGATAACCAGTATTGTGTTTTTAAACAATTTGATACATAACATTGATAATCAGAATTATGCTTGTAGAAAACTAGATACAATGTATCATAGTCATATTTATTTTCTCAGAATTTTATTTCTCGTTGAATAAAAAAATAGATGAGAAAATTATTGGAAGTAAAGTCTTTTAATTTTCTTCACAGTTTTTGAGAGAAAATATTTTGCTGTTTTTAGCACCATTTTCAATGCACTATAAATGCATTTCAAAAAATCCTTCGAAAATGCGTCAAAAGGCTTTTTTTTATTCTTTTGCTTCTTTTGACTTTGCTTTAAAAGTATCATTTATCTAAAAGTGAACTTTTCCTTAGAGAAGGGGGGGGGGAATATCATAAATTACAGTCACAACACGAAGCGATTTGTTGCTCTTCAACGTTTTTCCCTTTTACAAGGGAAAAAAAGAGATAAATGTGGAAAAGGATTGAAGAAAAAATTTTCTGCCTCAGAAGCTGCCTACCAGTAGAAAACATAAAATATTTCTTTCATTTTTTACTATGTTTTTATTTTTTTATTATACTTAGCTGAACCTTACGAATCAATCGGGAACATTTTATATTTGTTTCCGAATAGAGAGCTGTTTAATAAAAATAAAAAATCCGAGAAAAGCGTGCAGTTTTTTAGTATTTTTACTTAAACTGTCATTATTTGAAAAATATAGTGTGAAAAGTATGATGGTGTTCAGTTTAAAAGGTGTTTGTTCATTTAACATTTTCATATTTTTTATGAAAGTTTCATATTATAATTATTTTTTTAAAAATAAAACTTCCCTATAAGATCTACAAGTGATAAGTATCAACTTATCACTTGTCAATGCAATGCTATGTTATCAATGCTATCTAACGTTTGAGCACAGAATTTTAATTAAACATTTTTTTAATACTTTTTTCATTATTTTGTATTAATTTAAGTGAAAAATATTATATATAGCATAGAAACACCGGTGTCTTTTTCTGCAATAAAAGCAAAAATCTTTCAAACACTGTTCACTTCCAAACAACGATTTTTCAAATTTGTACTTTTTGACAGTTCTAAACGAAACAGTTATGCATCATTGAAATTTCTTTAATATAAAAAATAAATTATCGATATAGTTTTGAATATGAATGGAAAAAAAACTCAAACATCATTTTTTGAATTTTATATTTTAGTATAAATATAATGCCGATAATGTTATGGATTTTTAAGTTGTTTTTTCTAACAGATTTGATTTATTAGACTGTTTTTTTTATAATGAATGAAGACCTAAATATGTCTTTGTTTATAATTAGAACATCAAGACATCTGAGTCAAATGGTTAAAAATATCAGAAGTTTGAGTTTATAAAATAGGTCATTTCCAGCTGTATGCATATGTTTTTTCCATTTGGTCATTAAATACGACAGTTTTTAATTAGAAATGCATTTCTTAAACAGCTTCTTAAGGTATAATTTTTTTATAACCGTCGTTGAACAGCCGACCCAATTTTGGGTTTACGACTACTAATGTTCAACTCCGTAGCCTTGTAATTTTTGAACCAATCCAGAAGACAAGGAAACTCCTGCATGAGTACCCCTAGAGGTACTGATTTCTTATGGGAACACGGAGGACATTACGACTCGACAGATTTAACGTGCATCAGTCACCATTTACTAAATGGGGAGTCTTTGGCCGGTGATGATCGAACCCACAAACTCTTATACACGGGCCCAGTGCCCTACCAACCAGGCTATCCCGGCCACTAGATATAATTTTTTTAAAAAATTGGGCGTAATAAAATATTCAGGAGAGAATATTTTTTCATACATAGAATAAGTACCGCGATGGCTTAGGGGATAGAGCGTTCGTCTTCCAATGCGGCGAACCGGGTTCGAATCCCAGTCGATACGAATTCCGCATCCAGCTTGTACAGACCACAGTGCTGACGTGAAATATCCTCAGTTGTGGACGGATCATGGGTTAGAGTCCCCTTGCCGTCAGGCTAATCGTGGGAGGGTCTCGTGGTCTTCCTCTCCATGTAACGCAAATGCGGGTTAGCTCCATCAAAAAGTCCTCCACGAAGGCAAATTTCTCCCAATGCTTGATCCAGGGGCTCCCTTGTCTTCTGGATTGGGTTCAAAATTACAAGGTTGCGGAGTTGAACATTAGTAGTCGTAAACTCATAAAATTGGGTCGGCTGTTCAACGACGGTTATAAAATAAAATATGCATGGATTAAAGATGTAAAATGGAAGAATATATATTGTTGCCTAAATGGCGCAACCGGCAAAGGCGCCGCTTATTCTGCTCATTGAGAGTCGCGAGTTCGGTCCTGGCGTTGGACAAAACAACCAGGATGTACATGCAGCAAGTTGCGCGTCAAGCCTGTCGTGATTGAAAGCCCCCCTCGTTGGTCATGTTTGGCCCAAGGGTACCAGCTCAGGCGTTATCTGCTAGTCAAAAGTCAAAATTACGAGGCATTCAATTAAAAGATAAGAGCACAGAAAAAACAAGACTTGGTACTTCGTCCTGGTTGGGTATTGTGTGCTTTAACAATGCCTTCAAGATCATTAGAGCAGCTCTACGCCTCTGGATAATTTTATCACAGCTAGTTTTATTAGTACTATAACGTTGAACAAAATGTGCCTAATTGTGTGTCACGCGTGGTGCAACATAAAAATGTCGGTGCATTTTGTAATACATGAGAAATTTTGCTTATTTTTTACAAAAAAAGAAAAAAATCAGTTCACGCTGACTTTGGTAATGCCAGCGAAAAAGTTCGAAACTTTAGTAAAGGTTTATTGTGATTATTTAAAAAATACTGATTTTATTTTTCATCGATGAAACTTAATTTGAAAGGTCCATCTATATCGTATTTAAAAATTCCTCCATTCACCGATGAACCTTAATTTGTATTTAATTTATCCTAACAACGCATATTTATTTTTTTAGAATATTGATCTTTTTTCTTTCTATCCTGCTGTTTGAAATGCAAATCTATAAGCCCCATGGGTTGTTTGTTTATCTATCAAAGCTCCTATCTATCATTGCTCTAATTTGTATTTTGTTAATTCTAACAACGCATGCCTATATTTTTAGAACATTGAACATTTTTTCTGACCCACTTTTTCAAATGCAAACCTATAAACACATGGAACTTTTTATTTAAAAATCCTTTCTTCCTCCCATGAACCTTAATTTGTATTTAGTTCATTCTAACAACACATAAATGTTAGTTTTAGAATATTGAACATTTTAAGTGCAAACCTATACAAGGGACTTTTTTTTCAAAACATCTTTTTCGCCATCATTGAGCCTTAATTTGTATTTATTTCAATCTGAAAACACACACATATTTACAATTTTTGAATAGTGAACTTTTTTTCTGACCTGCTGTTTGAAATGAAAACCTGTAAATCCATGGAACTTCCATAGAAAAATCCTTTCTTCCTCCCATGAACCTTAATTTGTATTTAGTTCATTCTAACAACACATAAATGTTAGTTTTAGAATATTGAACATTTTAAGTGCAAACCTATACAAGGGACTTTTTTTTCAAAACATCTTTTTCGCCATCATTGAGCCTTAATTTGTATTTATTTCAATCTGAAAACACACACATATTTACAATTTTTGAATAGTGAACTTTTTTTCTGACCTGCTGTTTGAAATGAAAACCTGTAAATCCATGGAACTTCCATAGAAAAATCCTTTCTTCCTCCCATGAACCTTAATTTGTATTTAGTTCATTCTAACAACACATAAATGTTAGTTTTAGAATATTGAACATTTTAAGTGCAAACCTATACAAGGGAATTTTTTTTCAAAACATCTTTTTCGCCATCATTGAGCCTTAATTTGTATTTATTTCAATCTGAAAACACACACATATTTACAATTTTTGAATAGTGAACTTTTTTTCTGACCTGCTGTTTGAAATGAAAACCTGTAAATCCATGGAACTTCCATAGAAAAATTCTTCCTTCCACTCATGAACCTTAATTTGTATTTAGTTCATTCTAACAATACATAAATGTTTATTTTAGAATATTGAGCATTTTAAGTGCAAACCTGTAACCCAAGAGCCTTTTTTTTCAAAACCCCTTTTTCGCCACCATTGAGCCTTAATTTGTATTTATTTCATTCTGAAAACACACACACATATAGATTTTTTGAATATTGAACTTTTTTTCAGACCTGCTGTTTGAAATGCAAACCCATAAATCCAAGGGACTTTTATTTAAAAAAAAAAGTTGAAGGGATATGAAAAAGTCCTCAGAGACGAACGTGTCTTTATTTAGGGACCTTCTCCCCTCCAGACATCGAGCGGATGGGTGGACATTCTTTACAAGGACCATCTGTCAAATGCAGGGTATTGGAAAAAGACGAGAGTCAGTGCTGATAGGGAAAAAAATAATAAAATCTAACTTGACTTTCCCCTCATTTTCCATTTGAGTTTCCCCAGTATGCAGTGGGGCATGACAAGTATGATCTAAACTGAGAGAGAGGGGGGAGTTCAGGTCCCCGATGATACTCTGTCACCAGAACAGGCTCTTACCTTTGTAATTGATGTTGCATGGGGGAATTGCTCTTTGGTACTTCAAGCTAATGACTCTATTCTGTGTTGGATATATGCAATTTCAACGTGGAAAACATTGCATCGGGGAACACTTATAATACTATGAACTTTCTTTAGAACTCAAGATATTCCGTTAAAATATTAAAGTTGGACAGCAAAATGTATTTCAGTTAAAGAAAATTGGATGCTTTAAAATTTGATATAATGTTATGGTATGCGTCTTTTGTAATCCGCTATAGCTTATAATTTTGTTTATAACTTGGTTTGTATGCATATATTGAGGATTAGCTGTAGCTTTTTGATGCTGTAATAAATATTTTCCATAATTAATATGAAAGACCACGAGACATTTTTTTATTTACGTGCCATAAAAATGGCGTTTCGACTTGTTTTTAACTCAAAAAGAAAAACCAAATGGTTTTAAGAATACGTGATATGAAGAATTGTTTAAAAACACTGATCATTTTTCTTTACTGTATAAAATACTATTAAGCTAAAAAGAAAAGAAAATAAGAACTCGAAAGAGTAATATTTTTAAGGTTTTTGTTTAAATGCTGCTAATTATTTTCTTGCGTCATAAAGCTAAACTAGTCACTATTAACTGTTTTTCGTAAAGAATAAAATAAGTTTTAAATATTCTTGATTACAAATTCTAATCATCTCTATTTATTTATATTCCGGTAAAAACAGCTATATGTATATCAATCAAAAGTGATCGATATATATAGGTGTTTCGATTGAAATCAAAAGTGATTTTTGTGACAAAGAAAGGTGTGCTGGGTTCTTAGCCCAAAATTATACAATGACTCCAATGCGCACAGACGAATAGCATACTTTGCAAAAAGTACTTTTTTATTACAAAGAAGGAAGAAAAAAACTTATTGCTAAAACCTGTGCAAGCTTTAGATACAGTTTTTTTTTTCATGTTTGATTAAATTGCTGATCAAAGTAGAAAAAACGAATTTTCAATTTTTACCTTTTATTTTTGCCAACGCAAAATCCGTTCCCTTTTAACTGTTTTTCTTGAGGAATGAAATAAGTTTTAACTATCCATGATAACAAATTATTCATGACTAGTTATTTATGTTGGTATATACGTGTGAGTGTGTAATAACTGGTATAGGGGAGAGTCGGGTAGCCCCTCCCGCTTAAGGAGTATTGCTTATATTTCTGTATAATATTGAATAATAATCAATATTTTTGTATGTTTCTATTGTTTTAATATCTAATTAAATAATGCAAAAAGAATAAACCAAAAAAAAGAATAGTTTAACTTAAAAAAATAGAAATTTAAAAAAACATGTTTTTCAGCTCTTCTCAAAATGCGTCGGACAGCCCCACCCAGTTTCAAGAATTATGTTTTTTGACTGTTTTTTCAGGTGTAAATGAAAGTGACCATTGTATTAACAATAGATAAACCTCATTTATCATTTTTATCACAAAATTATTTTATTTATTACATATTTATATACTTATAGTGAATTCTATCATTTAATAACAACAATATTTGCTGTTAAAAATGCATAAAACATTCAAATTTGAAGCAATAAAATAATAATCTTTGCAACCGTACATTTATCGACGAAATAAAATTAGGCGATGATACCCGACATTCATGTGAGCGGGGCTATCCGAAATCCAATTTTTTTGTAAATTTGTAATTACTGGAACAATTTTTACTTCTTTTTTCGTGCAAATTAAACTTAAGACTACATACTTTAATGCTGTATGTATAGAAAAATTATTTTTTTAGTATTAAAATGAAGTTTAATCGAAACATTCAACCAATTTTTCTTAATTTCATGACTACTGTATTCAACATATTTTCAAAACTATTGTTTACCATGTTAACAGCTGCATAAATACTTGAAAATTTGAAAATAATCTTTTTTTAATATAACAATTAATGTCCGATGGCCCATTGACTTGAAAAAATATTCTATACATATGAAATTGACTGTGGGCGGAGGTACCCTCTGGGCGGGGCTACCCGACTCTCCCCTATATGTTGGTACATATGTGTGAGTGCGTTTTAATCTTTCCGAAAATAAGTTATTAAGCTATAATGAAGTGATTTTGTTGCTCTTTTCCATCTTATATATCCGATATAAATGAACAATTACTCCTGATTCTGGCGGACGCGGCTATGCGTAATCCGATTGATTTAAGCACTTATGCCTGCACGAAATTCAGATGTACTTCAGTCAATTGCAACTCTATTGTGATAAGTGATCGACGCCTCAAGGAAAATTATTGAGCATTTTTCGTATTCTATTAAACTAAAATTAATACTTTTCGGCGGAACGATTAATTTTTGTGAGCTGTTTCAACTGAATAAACATTTTTTCTCCTCTTGAATTTCATATAGATGTCAATAGATTTTCTATAGATTTCAAAATTAGTATGTATACTAGTGAGAATAAAGTGTCTCTCATTTCCAATGTCTTTCATTTCCAATGTTCATAATGGAATAGTTTAAAATAATTTTTTTCTTTTTTTAGAATTTACACCAGGCACGGCCGGAATAACCATTAGGCCAGACTAGGCCATGGCCTGGGGCCCCCAATGGTTAGGGGCCGCTTAAAAGATTTTTTTGGAAAATAAATTTAAAAAAATTAAGAAAAACAATGATTTTTTTTAAAAAAAAAAAGTCAGTTTCAAATATATATTAATATATTTGAAATTTAATATAATATAATAAAATATTTGAATATAATATATTTGAAAATAATATATTAGGCCAGACTAGGCCATGGCCTGGGGCCCCCAATGGTTAGGGGCCCCTTAGAAAAAATTTTTTGAAAGTAAATTCAAAAAATTAGGAAAAACAATGATTTTTTTTAAAAAAAAGTCTATTTCAAATATATATTAATAAAATACGATAATTTTTTTACATAATGTATTACATAATTATAACATTATGTTTTACATATTTTTTTTACATATTTACATAATTTTTTTCAAAATGTTATAATTATTTTTCAGTTCTAATTTTAGCTCTAAAGTAAAATTTAATTTATTATTTATTTTTATTTTATGTATGTTTTCTTAAATTAAAAGATATATAAATACTTTTATATTTGAATAAATAAAAAATATACAGGAAAAAAATTTAATCTAAGGGCCCCAAAAATTTGAATGGCCTGGGGCCCCTCGCACGCTTAATCCGGCACTGACACCAGGTTTTAAGGGCATGTAAAAGAGGAAAAAAGCATTAAGGAAATATAATTTTAAAATAGCACCTTTTCAATTTTTATTCAGGAAAGCCTTATTGTGGGAAAAAAAGGGGGGAAAAAAAGAAGGAAAGAAAGAAAGAAATTTGATATCATTCAGGTAATAAGATGTGTTTCTGTGTAGAAACACATCTTTGTATTGTATTGCCATCTGGTGAAAATTCTAGGAAGTTGTAAAGTATCATTCTAGAAACAATTCTATTGAACTGTTCGTTATAAAAATGTAACATTTCAAAATAAATAAATAAAATAAAATATGGCTTATCGTTATAATTCACTAAGCCATTTAGCTTGAATCTGACAATGAATTAAGATGAATTGAATTGAAAAGTTTTTCGAATTAAAAACCATTCTAAACTTTCTTTCCTAAAAACTTCTTTTCACATTAAAGCGATTTTAGGATTCAACTCTCTGCCCCAGTAATATAGTTTGTTTTTGCTAATTTCATCTCTTTTTTTTCCCCAATAAAATACTTTTTTGGCTCTAATCATTTAGACATCTCCAACGTATATATACATATATCTTAGATTCGAAACAACATTTTTGTATGCAAAACCTAAAACATAGACAGATAGATGCTTCTCAACTGAAATTTAAAGCAGATGTTTATTTTTGTTTCTCTGCGATCTACTACTCAAATGCTAAGTTTTACATACATTTTGTGTTTTTCCATTTTCTCGAAAACCACTTCACTTTTTCAAATGTACCGCATAAATTCTTGTAACGCAAGCAAGAGTCTACATAAAAAATATAGACAAAAGAAGAAAGCTGATGTAAGCATCAAGGGGAAATGCGGCGGTCAGAGCAACGCAGACGATCTATCTTCCGTGGGACATTCCATTCTCCATACTTTCCCTACTGTTCTTTTTTGTGAATGGTACAAACGAGGGTTCGGCAAAAAGAAGTTGATATGGTTTGGGTTTTTGGCCGGAACCATGCTTTGAAGTTGTTCAAAATAGTCTGAGGCTAAAAAGTCTCGGAGAAAAGACAGTATATCAAATATTCGATAGGATACCCTACGGGAGGGTAGAGGCAAGAACAATTTCGCCTTTTGTTCTATTCTTTTGTAAAATGCTTGTAAATAGACGTTTTTTCGGAATTCGAATTCTACATGCAGGAGGAGACTAAAGAACAGAAATCTTGATAAAAATAAAAGCGGTTTTGCATTTTTGTTTCTCTTTGGATTTTGAGTAAGAATTCAGAGGTAGAAAAGAATAGTGAAATTTTTCGGGGTCTACATATGTTTAATGCAGATTAAATTAAACAGACAACAAATGAAAATACAATTAATCTCTTACGAGAAAGAATTTTGATCATCGTATGCACGTCCAAAATGAAATCACGCGTTATATACCGGACGGAATAATTTAGATGTATGACCTCAAATAATTTAAAATCTTAGTTTTAATTGTTCGGTCAACAAGTTCTGTCTAATCAACAGTTTTTTTCAAAAAATATGGGTGGGTGCTCTGACCTTTAAATGGACACCCCCGATAAATGCTGGTAATACTTACTGTTATGAAAGAATGCCTGAATGGAGGATAAAGTCTATAAGAGGAATGATTTTACCATTTAAATAATTTTTATAAATTTCTTTTCCTATTATGAAATTTTGCTTCTTAAATTTTCCAATTCTTAAAATGTTTTTGTTATTCATAGATGTCAACACTTACTAATTATTTAATACAATAAAGCTTAAAGCACAAACATTATTTTTTTAATCTTAGCAAGTGTTGTCAACTGTTAGATTAGCCAATTTAATTTTACTTTATATCGGTAAGTTTGTTTCCTGCTTTTTTTCTTTTATTTTAAATTCATTTAAACTTTTTTTTCTAATACCCACCTGTGTTAACATCCGTCAATTCAGGCATATACAGGACGATTTTGCCTCTTTCAGGGGCACCATATTAGGTGGACCAACGTCGCTCACACAGTGAGGACTGATAGTACAGATAATTCATTTAAACTTACATTGTTTATTCGAGATATAGATGCATCAGAAAGAGTAGATTTATAATTGAAATTAGTAATAATTGTATCTTGGGATAATTATTCTTTATTTTGAAATGTATTTTTTGTAAAGGAATGCGTCCTGAAGAGAACCTTTACATTCATATCATAATGTTTTATTGTATTTCTACTTCTATTTTGTTACATATATATATATATATATATATATATATATATATATATATATATATATATATATATATATATATATATATATATATATATATATATATATATATATATATGTTACGGCCAAAGTCCGAATTTGGCCACTTCGCGAATTGGCGGCCAAATCGCGAAATGGCTAAGAACGCTGTAAATTGGCTGGCCAATATCCGATCTTTTCTTGATTTCGGGAATTGGCCGACCAGATCGCGAAGTGGCATGGCAGGATCAGCCAAAATTGGAAGAAAAAAAATCATTGGCACGTGTTATTGGCTCTGTATAACCATAACTTCATTCTTTAAAAATTAGTAGCTGCGGTACCCGCAGCTAACTGCTGTGGGATGGGGCCATTTGAGACAAAGTAAAAAATAAAATTTTTTAAATTTTAATTTAAAAACTTTTCTATTTTTTATGTTTTTAAATTAGAAGATTTATATATTTAAATTAAAAAAGAAAACAAAAGGGGCAATATTAGCAAATTAACTTCTTAATAAAACAAATATTAAAAAATTGTGGTCCCTTTGTATCACCCGGTATGTGAAAAAACATACCACTAAATTTTTTTCTTCTGTTAAGTAAAAGTTATTAGAAGTACTAAAGATATTAAAAAAGTAGCAAAATGGACAACATAAAAAATTTACCTCTTTTCCTTTAATTAAAAAATGAATTATAAATCACCGTAATCACAAAATGCCGCCTACCGGGCATTCATGAATGAGCACATCGCGAATGGCCGGCCAAAGTAGAATATTCACTGATCGTTTCAATTACATCGCACTTTGGCCGAGAGGTATGGCCAAAGTGCGAAATGGCCGGCCAATTCGCAAAGTGGCCGGACTTTGGGCTTTGGCCGTAACCTATACGTACATGTTTGTATATTTATGTGTATATAGAGATATTCCAATCTAATACGTAACTACTATTCAGAAAAGCTATTTGCAATTTTCATTTGTTTTCAACCCCTTTATAATTTGAAAAAAAGGGCAATAAATTTCTACTCGTTCTAATCCCTTAATAATTAAAAAAAATACTATGCTGAATTTCATACCTCTGAATATAAACTAATAATTTTAAGAGTTTAAACTTATGGAAAACGGTTGATTTAAACGGAAAAAAATTTCAATTGCTAACTAATGAATAGGTAAATGTATAAAAAGACTAATTTCAACTTGAAACATTTTTCCATTTTTGCATCTTTCGTTTCAATTTGAGAGAGGGACTGACAGTTTTTGGAAGATATAAAATAGTGGTTCTAAAAACATGTACTTTAATCTTTTATTTCAAGCGAAGTATATTATCCGTGTTTGCCACTACTTATTAACAGTTAAAACATCTAAATTTGCTTGAAAGTGACCTCAAAAATATACATTATAATAGATAATGAATATAGTTACGGATTGTCTACTCCAAGATTGTTAAAAGAGAACATTCTTACTACTACGGTATTCTCAAAGTTAACTGTTCTGGTTTTGTGATTTAGACTTGTGCAGTTAGACAACCCTTTTACTCGGAACACAAATATTAGTATAAAAATCTCATATTAGTAAATAGTCGAAAATTTCTCTTGAGTAAAACATAGTTTTATTTATTTATTTAGTGAAATTTTATAAAATATATTCGTTTCCCCTTTTCTTAATGTTGCATTTGTGCAATCAGATATAGTATTGAAATGATGCCCAAAAGCGAGATTTATATATTTGTCGAAACAATAATGCAATATTGTAAATTTGGAGTAGAATAACATTGCAATATTACACTACTAAAATTTTAATTAACAGAAAATAGTGACGTTTTAACCCATTTATGCCTAGGCACAAAAAGTAGTCATATATAGCGACAGCCATACATAAGAATATACTATATTTTATTTTATAATCGTTGTTTAACAGGCTACCCAATATTGAGATTACTACTACCAAAGCTCAACTCCGTAGAATTTTGAACCCATTTCAGAAGACAAGGGAACTCTTGAATCAAGTATTGGGAGAAATTTGCTTTCGTGGAGGACATTTTGAGGGAACTAATCCGCATTTGAGTTGCATGGAGGGTAAAACCACCCACGGTTAGTCTGACGACAAGCGGACTCTAACCCATGATCATTCTACCACTGAGGATATTTTACATCAGCACTGTGGACTGTGCGAGCCGGGTGTGGAATTCGTATCGACCAGCCATAGCTGGGACTCAAACCCGGGTCACCTTATTGGGAGGCGAGTGCTCTATCCCCTAAACCACCACTGCTACACGAATTGTTTATTATAAACATTATTGTTACGCACTTCAATATCACGACAAATTAAAATTTAAAGGGCGTAAATATAAGGAAAAAAACCTTATGTGTCTTCTTTAAAAAAGTAATAGTGAACTATACTAGGACTTCCTACTGTCGTATAGTCCTTAAAAACAATATAATAGACGTGGATGATAAATAATACTTTCTATTTTCGAGAAAAATATGAATTGACACCAGTTACAAAGCTGAAGAATGTTTTATGCTTCCATCTTCACTATTTAATATTTATAAAACAATTTTGAGTCAATCTACAGTTTATTAGTTATCATATTCTGTCATGTAATAGAAAGATCAACTTAAGCGACATAAATTTAAAATTGATGTTTTTTTAAAAATTTATCTATTGTATTTTTGACTAATTAAGTAACAATATCTACTGCAAAAAAATAAATAAAAATAAATTTTGTTTTTTTTTTAGTTTTTTGAAATTCTTTTTTAAAGTTCATGGTAATAAAAGAAATTGTTATCAAGACACTTCTTGACATTTGTCCTGAAACCATTACGTTTTTTTTTCAATTGCACGTCAGTATTCTAATTTATTTTAAAAATTCCGATATTTCTTTCATAATTTTATCACTGTTGTTGCATATGAAGTTTTGTATTAACTTTGCCAGAATATTTTTAAACTAAAAATAAAATTTTAACCGAAAGGTAAAACTTTAATTTCCTTACTCAAATATTTTCTGTAAATCATTCTTTTTTTTTAAATTTTAGCATATTGCAACATTTGTTATAAAATAATATGGAGATAAAATTCTCATCTAACAATACCCAATACTTCTTTTTATTTCTTTTAAGTCAAAATGTATAGTCGCATAAAGTTGACATATTTATCAAAACTTAACTCGACTTCTGACACATACAAAGCTGATATTTTACATTTTTGAAAGGAAAATCTATCATACGTTTTGCTAGAGACCGTAAAACTGAAATAGACCTACTTCAAGCATCATTATCCTACACACGTATGGAATTCGATTTACGGAGTATAATAGCTATATATTTTCCCTTTCAATTGCATCTCTAGGGATTATTTTCCCCATGTTAGTATTTGAAATAAGATAAATCTTCTTCTAAGCAATCAACAATGCAATCACATTGCTTTGTCGTTTGATAAAAAGGGAATAAATTCATTCCATCAAAAAATTCTTCCATTCCTTACGCTCCAAAAAAAGTATAGATTTAAAAAATGTTTCTTTTTAAAGAAAATACCTATGTATATTGTAAGAAAGGATATTTTACGGCCTCTTAGGTGAGAATCGGCCATTTTGGTAAAATTCATATAGACTTCGCTACAGTTACATTCTCACTTGCAGGAAATTGGCTGAATATGCTAGAAATAGATCGTCTGCTACTCGTGCGTTTCTTTGGTAATACCGTATTCTTTCCTCTTTTTTTTATGTCATCGTTTGCTAAGATATTTCTTGTTGGAATATTTGAAAGGAAATGGAAAATAGCTGTATTCGTATGATAGCTCCAAATAAGATTTTCAAAAATTTTATTTCTTGCAGCATTTATGTTGCCATTCTTGTAAAAAAATCCTTTCATGTTTGATATCCGTTCTTATTTTATCGTTTTGAAAATGTAAAACATGATAATGCAAAGAACGTGACAAGGGATAATTTTATTTTTCAGGGGGAAAAACAATACAAGTATTCAATGTTTATTCTATTTCATGCAAAGAAGTGGTATGTTTGGTTTTGTTTCACAATCAAAAACTTTATTTGTAATATATAACTTAAGCACCTTAACGAGATTTATGATATTTTTAAATTTAAACATGCACTACAGAGATATACATAATGAGTTTCCACTATAATGCTAGAGCATGTAAGAAAGTGAGGATTAAAAAAAAACAGTGTAAAAGGGGAACACTTTCGCCTAAATGGTTACAGCGCCACTCTGGTGTAGAAAGCTTAATTACTTAACTTTTAGTAAGACGATTTCTTTTATTATTTAAATTCAACTCATGAAGTTCGCTATCGTTTGACTTTATTTTACTTTTGTAAAATGCTCATATATTAATTCTTTTAGGATTTCGTGTGTTGATGAAGGCAGAAGTACATTTTGTAAATAAATCACTATTTAATTTTAAAAATTTAATCTTACGCCATATTTCTTATTCTTAAGTTTATTTCTATAATATGTTGAATAAAATACATATTTATGTAAGTGATATGTACCGATGACTCTTTTAAACTAATAAATGCGGAAAAACGTTGTTGCTTGTAATTACGGCATAAATGCTTTTCGATAAATTTTTAATACATATTTTTCTTTCCTCTGTTCAAAGCAGAACTTATCATATGGGAGAACAAAATGAACAGGAATAAAGTAAATTAAATCCAAAACTTTTTTATGAATCTATGATAAAAGATTTAGAGTTGATTAGAAAATTTTGCTGAGCGAGGCACAACATTTTAAAAGACTAACAGAAATTGAGGCAAATCAGTCTTGTTCAATAAACTTTATAAACTTTCTGAACGAAAAAAACAACTCCAAAACTAAAAATCATAAAGAAGTATTAGTAGTTCATGTTATGAATATTATCGTTCGATAATTAAGAAAAATAAGACAAGGACATTGAATTATGAACTTCAGAGTGTAAACTTTTAAAATTATTATTCCGTTGCTTAAACTCGATCACTTCTATTGATTTTCTCTCATTAAAAATCAATTATTCAAGAATTGTTTTCCATCACAATAAATACTACTTGCAACTCGAGAAGCATACCGCTGAAATCACATGATTGGACCTAATCACGCGATTCTATTTAGCATGTTAATGTTACAGCTTTAAGTCATGGGATTATTATCATACTGAATCAATTTCGGGATCAGATTTGATTCTGTACGTGCAGGTAACGTCACGTGTATATATTGAGCTTGATTGGCTGACTCACGCGTCACGCAAATCACGCGTGTTGCAAGTGTCCAATTCAGTCATTCCATTGAAATCGTAGTTAAGAAACTCAAAATTACTTTCAAAAGTGAAGAAAATTTTGAATTTAAAGATAAAAATAATGAGTTAAACAGATGTAATAATCGAGTATTTGCATTAGAAGAATCATGGAAACCCACGCATGTAAACTATGACGCCAGCACCAGCTGAACGTTTATAAGCAAATTTAGTCTTAAAGTTGAGCTAAGTTTCTCCACATGAGTTAGAAAATTAATAAGAAGTTAGTATCGAATATCGAGTTGTTGAAGAAATATATGGTGAAAGAATTGAAATCTTTGTGGCAAAATTTTTGTGAAGGAATATAGATTACGTCTTTTAAGAGAATATATATTTGGCAGGCTTGGCTTACTCGAAAAAGAAAGGAAACAAATGCCACGTTTCAACAACCAATCAGAAAGCGATACCCAACGTAATGCTTCATTTGTTACAGTAAGGAAGAAACCTTTAATGTAACGATTGGCCATAACAGCAAATTTCTCCTAAATTGCTAGCGACTTAGACTGTTGCGTTGATACCTTTAGAAGTCTGAATCTGTACTACAGTTTACGGGAAAAATTCCCTTATTGTGAGGGCGCTGTGAGCGCAATAACTAAAGCAGTGAGCCAGCAGTCAATGCACGGAATATTTGTTTTTGTACATATGTTATATTTGATTTCGTCGATGATTGATTTTACTGAATATTGGAAAAGTCCACAGAATCTATCTTGATGCTGATTATTGAACAACTGATTATTGAATTGGTCACAGACTATATTTGGCGCAATTGGTCTTGAATTTGAAATGAATTTTCCAATTGATTTGATATCATCGGGGACTGAAATATCGAGGTAAGAATTTTATTCTATAAATTGGAACTGAATTACCTAGATAGAAGAATATATTATCAATATGACTGAAGGGGAGATTTCCGCACCTGTTTCGCCATCTGCAATCGCCAAGGTGCCAAATAGATTTTAATTTTGCATTTAAGAGAAGAAAAAAACACTTGTAAATGATTGCCCGGTGTCGGCTATGATTTATACCATTCAAGTTGGTCCCTTTTAATGTTTTTTTTTTTTTTTTTTTTTTTTTTTTTTTTTTTTTTTTAATAGTTTTTTACGGCTCGCTGCCCGGAAGTTGCCAAGAATTAGCGATTATTCTGCCACGGATCACGATATGGAAATATCTCCATTGAAATTAGAAAAAAAAGCGTACCGTCGTACGAACAATTTAGTAAAATTGATAAACGAAATTGAAGAATCGATTAATAACGAAACTGAATTACCTGAACAATTTGAAGCTTTTTTGACATAATTATATAAAAAAGAAAGTAAATTAAATTTTTTAAATGGTGAAATTGTAGATCTTTTGACTGAAGATGCAATTTTTGAAGATATTGAAACTTCTGAAGAAATCCAAGAAAAATAAAGAAAGAAAAAGAAAATAAAGATAAAGATTTTTTTAAAAATGAAGATCATGAATAATATCCCAGATGATTCAGTTCTTAGAACCACTGAATTAGATGACTCTAAAAATTATGAATGCAGGAAATTTAATAAATAAATATGCGGGAAATTATGCAGGATGGTTAGATTTTTACAATTTATTTGAAAGTTTTATTCATACTAATGAAAAAAGAAGCAAAGTTGATAAATTTAATTATTTGAAATCGTATTTATGTGGAAATGCTCTTTGCATGCATTAACGGATTTGCAATTTCTTATGAGAATTACGATAATGAAACAAAAACATGTTAATCAACGCTCACTTGAGCGATTTATTGAATTTTGATACGTCTGTTAAAAATATTAATGATGTTACGAGTTAATGAAATTTATATGACCATGTGGAAACACACCGATAGGCAGTTAAGAAAGCTTGAGTATAAAGGATAATTCTTATTTGAACTTATTGATACCTATTTTAATGAAATTAATTCCTTCAGAATTTGTTTTAGAACTTAATCGTTTCCAAAAGTATGAAGAATTTGATTTAAATGTTTTATTAATATTTCTTAATTCAGAAATACGAATGATCATAAGCAATCGCCATCCTATTTCCCTTATCCACAAGAAAAAATCAAAACTTTTGTTTTGTTAATCATGTATTTATTCCAAATGGCAGAGGTGAATTGACATGTTAAAAAGCAAAAACACAGGAACAAAACAAGAAAGTAAAAAGTCATTTCCTCAGGAGCGCTCTTGCTTCCCAATATCGCTCGATAGACGACGACCCGCGGAGGGTCCTGCAGCACAGGATGTGACTGCCATCCAGAACAGCTTGGCTGTTACAAAGAGAACAATAGGGATCAGGTGCCAGCCCTAAACGAAACAGGTGTGCGGCTAGGCAATTATGTCCGGTATATAGTTAAAACTGAGCCACCGTTTCGCCGCTCGGCCAGTCTGGAATGGTGTTCTGTCGAAGATCTCTCCACACTTTTGTTCTTACCCTTTCTGATAATTGGTGATGGAAATCCCCATTGATTTTTGATCTAACAATTCCTTTTAAAGTTGAAAAGGAGACTGGGCTACTAAGAGCTTGGAGAATTCTTGTGCCTCTCTTTGCCAAAACATCAGCCCTCTCATTTCCTGCAATATCACAGTGCCCGGGAATCCATTGTAGGGCTACAGTTTTACCAAATTGGCGGAGTTTACGTATCGCATCCTGACATTTTAGAACATCGCAAGTGGAAGGGCAATGCATAGATAATTTTGTTAAACATAATACCACAGACATGCCCTTTAAGAAAATACTTTATTGATGATCTCGGCGCCAGGCAGTGAAAGTTGTTTATTCTGCAATAAATTGCATAATTTAGAATCGTATCATACTGTTTTTAAGTGCTAAGGAAAAGAGCAATATTTCGAAAAAGAAAGGATGCTGTTTTTTATGCCTTAAACCTGGACACCGAGTTGCAGAATGTCAGATTAAAAAAAGCTTTTTTTTTAGATGCTAGTTGTGGTCTTCTGAATCAAATTTACAAACAAATCCTACACAAATTTTGATTCTGAAAGTTATTTGGATGATTTTGTTTCAATTCAGAATTTTTAAATGCCATTTAAAACAATTGTTCATGAAAAGTACAAACATTCAAAACGAATTACTAATAGTAGTCTTCTGAAACAAATTTACAAGTAAATCCTACACAAGTTTTGAAACTGGAAAATATTTGGATGTTTTAATTCAGATTTTTTAATGGCATTTAAAAAAATGTTATGAACAATAAATAATATCTAAAGGAGTTGCTAGTTATGATCTTTTGCATCAAATTTACAATCAAATCCTATTTAAATTTTGCTTCTGAAAGATATTTGAATGTTTTTATTTCTATTCAGGATTTACTTTAATGTTTATCATAAATCTCTTTAAATATCTCTTTTCTTTAAATTTCATCATTGCACATGAATATTTAATGACAGTACATTTTCTAAACATTAACTAACATTCAAAAAGTAATAATTATAATGTCTTAAAAAATTAATCTATGTTCAAATATATTTATTACCATTATTCACCATATAGTTTATCGCTATTGTTGTGACATATGTCGAGTAAATATGTCTTCGGTTTATAATAAAATGTATTACTTTTAGGTAGAAACGTAAAAGATATATTGACAAATATAGAAACTGTCTTTAATAATTTAATATAAATGCGTGTGGTATTTTAAATATTCAATTTTATTTTATGAAATGTCATTTTTAATTTAAGAAAATAGTTTTCCGCTGAAACTTTCTCATTCGAAAATCTAACTGCAAGTTATTTGCATAATATTTACCATTTCTGAATATCTTTCGAATTCAAAATGATGTTCGAACCAAAACCATTTTGGAATAAAAGCTAAATTTTCGACGAATTCTCTTCACTAAATCCTCTAAAAGAGGTAAAAGTAATCATCTCGAAAGTGCTAGAAATATCATAGTGATCAAAATAAGAAAGATCGAATGGAAAGAAAACGTTGATCCCCTTTTCAAAAGAATTTACCTAAACTGACATTGTTATATCAGATGCAGCTAATGCCAAAGATTTATTTGATACTTTTCGGAAGAGTCGTTTTCAGTTTTGCTTTTGTATATTTTTTTTTCTTCCTCGTGAGTTCAGAAGAGGGATTAAATTTTCTCTGAGTAATAAGATGTATTCCAAAAAGCAGCTTTACATGTTCTACTGTAAAATAACATTTTGAAGTATTTTACAAAATACATTGAAATACTCAAGGGGATTATGAGATTATATTCGCGAAGATGAACAAATTATACTGCATAGAAATTTAGGTATTGAAACTTTGCCTCGCTTTTGTATCGAATCAGAATAAGCTTTGCCAAAAACATACAAAAATAACAAGAATGCGATGGTTTTTCTCTTAAAAATTTAATTTAATTTCGTTCAGTTTTGGATTTGAAAAGAAGATAAAAAAATATTTTGATTTGTATGCGTCTTTTTATAGAAATATAATAGCTGATGCACAAATTTTAATGTGTAACATTTCATGCGAGTGTGAATAAGTACAGCAAGTGTAAAAATGCTATTTTTTAAAATTTTTCATGAAATGGTTGAAAATGGAAATATTTCCCCGGAAATAAATTATGAGCACAGAAATTTACATTATATAGATATACATTCAGGGTCTCATTGGTACTAAATAAAGAAACAACAAGAATAAGAACAGTAGCAAGGTACGAAATAAAGAAACATATCGTGACAGCAAGGCTGCTTGATATTTTTTAAGGACGTGAAATGAATAAGCTGACTTTTTGCAAACAGCTACCGTGATATTTTACAATGTGGCAGACTGATTCGAAAAGTCTCCGATATATTTTAATCGGCCGGACACTTTTAGACGTATTGCAGAGAACTTAACTTTAGGCTAATTAGAAAATATACCACTCACTGCTCAATTGTCCTGATTTATTTCAGGCTGATTAAATGTACTCATGATGATGAAAGCCTGTTGTGAATAATCTTTTAAAATTCTTATTTGCCATAAACCTAAAAAAAAACTAGTCAGAGCTATTTTTTGTAAATGTCCTGGGTTAAGGGATAAAGCGTTCGCCTTCTCAATGATGTGATCTGGGTTCAAATCCCAGTTGTGACGGGTTGATACGAATTCTGCTCCTGTTTCGTGCCGATCACACTGCTGACGTAAAATGTCCTCAGTTCTAGACGGATCATAGGTTGGAATCAGGCTCACCGTGGGAGATTTTCGTGGCTTTCCTTTCCCTGTAAATCAAATGCGGATTAGTTCCATCAAGAAGTTCTCAATCTTGATTTTTAAAGTTGCAAAAACCATGACAAATCAATAATCCAAACATGTATGGCGGTTATGGTTTTAAGAGTCGGAGAAATAGCTTTAGTTTTTTTTTTTTAAATTTTTTAAAAATAACTATTTTGTAACATCTTTTGCAATGGAAATCGCAATGAAGATACATGTTTTTCAATAAAATCCGAAAGTTTAACTTATTTAAAATATTATCACTATTTTATAAAATTATCCACAATATGAGATTCATCATAGAACTATTTAACCTTTTACTTTAAAAATATGGAGCTAAAAAGTAGTTTTATTAAACAAAAGGTTTTAATTAAAGATTCATGCTTCGTCTTGACCAACATAGTTTGTTCTGGCAAACGTATAAAGATGAATTTTGGTTGACTTTATATAAACCATGGGGGAAAAAATCTGCAAAAAAGAAAAAAAAAGTTTAATTTTTGACTCCAAGGTGATAGATAGAAGCACATATAAAAAGGCAAAAAACGCTAATTCGATGCACAAAATTCTATTTTATTCATAGTATATATGTTCAATTCGCAATCCATTTTTGCCAAGTACATGTTCAACACACGTTCTGGCGTATTCATTTGTTTAACAGGAGGCGAAAGGAAGAATGCATAGTATCTGTTTCTATACCAGAAACATTCAATTTTTTTAATAAATTAATTTTTTTAAATTAATAAATTCTCTTTTCTAAAGAACTTTAAATGACATCAGCCATTTTCGTATGCCTATCAAAATTTGATATTTCCGCAATGCAATTTCCCGATAACTGTTTTTTAATAGATAAAACAATCTCTCTAACAACGCTAGTTTTTTTCTTAGCATGATAAAGAACAATTCAATGGCATGCATAGCAATTGCTTCTATGCATAACGTTCTTTTTCGGACATGAAAATTGCCATCTGTTGGTCGAAATACTGATTCTGTAGTTACTAGTACGCAGAAAGATTGGGTACTAATAACGAAAAATTAGATACCCCGTACTTCGGGTTTTGCCACGAAGCTCTTTTCATGGGCAGACTCTATTTAAACTTTGAAGAATACACATACTTAAATTCATCCTTAAGTTCTTAAAATTAGTTTAAACGCGTTAAAACGGCTATTTCAATTTATGTGTTAACTTTAAAAACTAGAAATCGGGTTAACTACTTAACTCACTCCTGTCATTTTTCTTTTAAATCCTTATGGACTAAAAGAATTTAAAACTAAAAAGAAATTTAACAAACATTGCTCTTATGCCGAAGCCCGGAAATTAAACCTATTTTGAAAAAAAAAAGTAAGAAGTTAAAAGTTCTTTAAGAAAAGTAATTTAGAAAATAGCTCTAACAGCATTCGACATATTAAATAAAAAGCTTCGTTTCTAAACCACAAAATTCTAACTTCATGTCCCAGTGCCATCAAAAAAGGTTTTCTCTCGTAAGAAATTCCTTTAGATGGTTTGGCAACGAAACTAGATTATGAATCAACCAATCAGAAGTCGAATTTAGTTCCCCAGATGGGAAAGATGAAATTATCTACTGATCAAACAAGGCACAGGCATTTGTTTATCTTATTTTTTTGTAAAGACGTCAGGGAAAATTGTTTTTCTGCTGAGCAGCCTATTTATCTAATATTCTCAATTGTTTTTTCATTTCTTTACTCTAGAAATTTACTCTCTTAATCTATGGATTTTTTTTCATTTTTTTTTATTACAATCTAGTGTTCAGAACCCATTGCTTTCATTGATATTTCTAATTTGGTTCTTATTTCTCTAAAGGGCTTAAGTAGCTATGTCGATGGCAATTATATTTGCTTTCGATCTTAAAAATGTTCTTTTTTTACGAAGTTAAAGTACTTGAAGTTTAGTTTAGCGTTGTGAATTTTTGAAGTTATTTAGTTTATGAATTATTTGAATTTCAAAAAGGAAATTTTTGCAAACTTTTAAAATTCTTGAAATTTGTTTTTTTTTTTTAAACTGGACATTTATAAATAGATTTATCAGAAAATTTGATAAGTCGATTTGATCAGAATAATCGATTTATTAGAAGAAAAAAAACAATGTCAGAAGGATTATGTCAATTACGATTCCGGACCCATTAATGAAACGTGGTTGCAAAACTCAGATATAAAACTCAGTTTGACTCTTGTCAGAACGAAGTGAAATAGTTTTAAACTGTTCTGGATCATTTTGCGACATTTTCTTTCAATCGATGTTGAGTTGTTTGCATGCAATATAGAAAAAACATGTTTTTCCACTCTATCAACGTGGAAACAGCATTACTATAAAATGTTAAAAACAATTGGGTACTTACACTTCAAGAAGAAGATCTGATACTCTCGCATGTGACCTATTATGTCAGCTCCAGCTAATCGTTTATTAGCAAAATGATTTGTTAAAGTTGAGCGAAGCTTCTTCACATAAGTTAGAATGTTAATTAATGAGGAGTTAATTAAATACTGTGCCGTATTGCACATCGAATTTGTTAAAATATAATTCCTGCTTGTCTATGTCTCTTACCTAACTTGAATTCGTTACTTGTTGATATATTTAATTGTAACCATGATGTAATTTTGTTTCGTGTACCTGGCAACTTAAATGCATAATTAGTTTGTTTATGTTCTGCCTGGTTTTGTGTTAAGTAAGAATTACATAGTGAAAGAATTACAATCGTATTGAATGAATCTTAATGAAAGAATATAGAATGTGTCCCTTAAAATTAAACTTGAATCACTTGGCTTACTCGAAATAGAATTGAAAGAAGAGTTTCTAGCGTAACCAAATGCCACGTTTCAATAACCAATCAGGATTGAGATACCCGCACTACGTCATTTGCAGATAAAGTAGACGAAATCTTGAGGAAAATGAGATACTTTATTAAAGCTAGATAAGTACCTGTTTTAAATACTGAAGTAAAAACGCGTATTAGAATCAAATACGGAAGCTAACATAAGTTATCAAACATTAAAGAAGTACTATATTTAACCATCACAGGTAATTTTAAGCATTAATATGATTATTCGTATTTGTCTAAAGAGCATTGTAACTTTAATTTTATTTATTATAAGTTTAATTAAATTTATTTTACTCCAATACTAAAACCTTTTGTTACCAAATATTAATATATTTTGACATCTTTTTAAACAAAACTTTATTCTCTCATAATGTTTTATGGAAAACATCAAAAAATTTATAAAAATAATCCGAATTTTTAATGGTGAAAGCATGCGCATTAACAATGGCTAGATTCATAAAGAATACATAATTATATATTTGTCTATTCACATTTAAAGCTTGAAATAGTTAAATCTCAAACCGTGGGTCTAAAGTTGTGACATAAAAAAAATAGTTTAGGCTTAAAAAAGTTAAACATAAAACTGCTTTCTAATCAAAAAACTACTCTAATTACCAATTACACGTGTAGTTAGAATGTAAAGACTGATTTTAACTTCGTAACGTCAATACTCATTTACTTGGTTATGCTATATCTTTTAGTTCTTTAACAGTACTGAAACTTTTGCTTAATGCGAAGATTTTTCTGCTTCTAGATATATTTATTTAACTAAAAGGGATTTAAAGCAGTCAAAACTCGTTTCAGCAGTCAAAAAACGTAAAACATACTTACAAATAACATTCACACTTACAAATAAATACATTGGTTCACGGTAGAACGTTTTAGTTGTTTACACAACGAAAACAAAGTTGCTAATTTTTTTTATTATTATCCATTTAAAATGCATTGAGCTAATTAGCATATTCTTGCATATTAGCATATTTTTAAAATATTAGCATATGTTGTACTGAATATTTTTATAGCAAATCCCCCACAATGCCCATTTTCGTCAAATTGAAATATTTCTCAAAAAGCACAAGCTTTGAAAATATGAATACGTAAGAGGAAAAATTTACACTCACTCTGACTTGATGAGTTTTATCTTTACATATTGCCTGTGCCAATTTTGACTGTGTATTTAGAAATAGTTTAATGTAATAGAAACGAGTTTTCTACGTTGAGCGTTCGGTTAAGCATTTTACATTAACGTTTAACCGATGAGAAGATTCCATTTATTTCAAAAGACTCTCTCAAACGATCTAATTGAACTCTTTGTAGGATGTTTGTAGGATGGGATGTTAAAATCGCTCCCTTTCAAGCACTGTCCAAATTTCAGGATTAAACGGTTCTGGAGTTAGAAGAGTGACAAAAACAAACACGCACCAACTCTTCATTTTTTTTGACAGAGCTACCAACTACTACGCTTTTTGCAAAATATTTGATAGAGTGGTCGACAACCCCTTGTCTGTGGAGTAATTTTTGAACCAGCCGAGCCAATTTTTGGGTGCACGACTACTAATGTTCAACTCCGTTGCCTTGTAATCTTGAACCCAATCCAGAAGACAAGGAAACTCCTGGATCAAGTATTGGGAGAAATTCGCCTTCGTGGAGCACTTTTTTGATGGAACTAACCCGCATTTGCTTAAACATGGAGAGGAAGACCACGAGAACATTCCACGGTTAGCATGACGGCAAGGGGACTCTAAACCACAATCCGTCTACCACTGAGGATATTGCACGTCAGCACTGTATCGACTGAGATTCGAACCGGTTCGCTTCATTGGAAAGCGAACGCTCTATCCCCTGAGCCATCGCTGTGGAATATATTTGAGAAAAACGTACCAAAAAGGGAGAAAAAAAATTTCTCTTTAATTTTGTTCTGTAATATAAATAAAATGTTAGAAGTAGAAATTTTACTCGATTTATAGCAGAATAAAACAAGTGACACAATTTTCGAAATAAATGGAATAAAATAAAACAGCAATATTCTTATCAACTGTCATGAATTCCGTGTCCATCTGATTTTTTTTTGAACTGCAAAATTACAAAAATCCGACAAACGGCGCGAAACTGCCGAACCTTTTTCTCGGGAAATTGTAAAAATAAGTATCGACATCTATTGGGAAAATGATGAATAACATATTAGGCTTCGGACAAACTGAGTTCTGGCTTCACGGAATTGAAAGATCGCCTTTTTTCCTGCCCGAACAAAGATCAGGCATTCTGATATTGACGCGTTTGCTATGGCGAACTGAGTTCGGACGTACCACGCAAAAGGGCTAAAAACTTAAGATTTCTAAATTTTTTAATTTTGCTAAAATTTTAGAAGGAGCCGTGCTGGGGTCAGGGGATAGTGCGTTCGCCATTCAATTAGGTGAATCCGGTTCGAATCCCAGTGATGGCTTATAGATACAAATTCCGCACTCGGCTCGCACCGACCACAGTGCTGACGTAAAACCTCCTTAGTGGTAAACGGATCATAGGTTAGAGTCCCCTTGGCATCCATGGGAGGTTTTCGTGGTTTTCCTTTCCATGTAACGTAAATGCCGGTTAGTTCTATCAAAAAGCCCTCTATGAAGGCAAATTTCGCCCAATACTTGATACAGGAGTTCTCTTGTCTTCTGGATAGGGTTCAAACTTTCAAGGCTACGGAGTTGAACATTAGTAGTCGTAAACTCAAATAAAGGGTCGGCTGTTCAACGACGGTTTTAAAAAATATAAAATCCCTGTATATATCTTTAAATTACCCGTGCTTAGCGGTAGTCAATATTATTTACATTCTAATTTATTAAAATATAAATACATTAACCTTTTCGACATTAGGACGTGGTAGTTGGAGGCTCCGATTTTCAGTTTTGCTAAATCTTATTAGATTTTCTGGATTGGGTTCAAAATTATAAGGCTATGGAGTAGTAACTCAATTGATATTGAAAAATCCCTGAAAATGCTACATATTAAAATTGCATTAAAACTAAACTTTCTTTTGAATTTTTTTTGACAGTTATAACTGATATTAAGGAATGCTTTTTACGCAAGAAAAGTGAAAAGTGCTGAACAGTTTACAATTTAGAAAAGCAAGAGCTTCAAATGAAATTTTTAACATCCAGTTTTTATATATTCCGTCTTACTTTTAGCCCTGATTTGCAGGTTGGCCACAACCTAGAAAAAATTTAAAAAGTGGTCATTAATATTTCATGAGGCTGTTGGAAATTTTGTAAACTTAAAATTTAGTTTAAAAAAACTCAGTTGTTCAGTTTAAAACACAAATATTTTATTTGAGACGTGGTGGCTCATTCGCCTTCCAATGAGGCGAATCGGGTTCGAATCCCAGCAATAGCTTGTTGATAAGAATTCCGACACCCGCTCGGATAGACCACAACGCTGACGTAAAATATCCTCAGTGGTAAACGGATCATGGGTTAGAGTTCCCCTGCCATCAGGCTAACCGTGGGAAGTTTTCGAGGTTTTCCACTCTGTGTAACGCAAATATGGGTTAGTTCCATCAAAAAGTCCTCCACGAAGACAAATTTCTCTAAATATTTGATCTAGGATTTCCTTTGTCTTCTGGGTTGATATCAAAAATTCAAGTTGAATATAAATAGACGCAAGCCCGAAATTCTGTCGGCTGTTCAACCACGGTTATAAAACATTTTAAAAGCCCCACTATGAGAGAGCTGGGAAAAAATGAACTTTGATATGAACTTTTTAATTACACACGTGCAGTAGTGTAGAAAATAATATGGAATCGTGCATTTAAAAATAAACCTGGCTACTTCTAAAAGAAAAATTCCTAGAAAGCGTAGATAGTTGGCAGACCCTGTATTATTAAAGATGTATTTTTGAAATCGAATACTTATCCTCATTTCTCAATTTTTTATCCAATATTTCATTTTTTGTTAAAAGATAGTTTAATAAATTTCACAAGTTTATTAAAAAAAGATATTATCGTGCCTTTAATTCATGTTTTTCTTTGAAAATAAATAATAATTTTTTTTTACAGCCAAAATATTTATCTTTTACAAATTTAAACGAGAGTCCACTGTTTTTTAGGAGTGTTTTTTTGTATAAAATTGTTTATTTTATTATCAACTTTTCAAAAGAATTTGAACATTTTTAGACGCAAAGATACATATTTACCTTTAAAATATGCTGTTTTTTAAGTTCTTTATGAACGATTTAGATCACAAATACTTCACCCACGTGGAAGCTCGTACTTTAAAAAGAATTATCTCATAATAAAATAAAACTTTTTTCATAAAAAAAACATCAGTGACAAGTTTCATTTTTACTGTATTTTTTTGGAGATTTGTCACCATTTTCAATTTACCCTTTGACTCAGAAAAAGACACCGGCGTTTCATGTTGTATTTCATAACCATAAATTATTAAAATGCTAAATATAATATTTTTCATTTATTTCGACCTAAATAATTGCAAAATAATGAAAAATAATTTAATAAAAAATTCTGCGTCAAAGGGCTGATACATTAAAGTCAACTATGTAAAATTGCAAATATTTTACGAGTAATACATAACTAATACATTAATTTTTATTTTCGGCTTGGATTAAAAGGATATTTAAAGGTTATGACAACGTTCTAACTTCTTAGAATGATAAAAATTTCTACAAAACGTTCAGTCAAACGTGAAATCTGCTACGATGTTTATCTCTCGTACCATAAAAAGGAAGAAAGGCCCCAAAAAGCACTAATGCATTACATTTTAGAAATAGACATTTATAAATATCAGACGAAGATTTTAGAGTAAATGTGATGGATGACAATGGGCCTTTGCTGTTTGCCAAGAAAGATGAATAGATATACATTTCTCAAAGCTATAAATATAACTTTTCAGCCATCTTCAAATAGAATATTTCTGAAATATTATATTAAAGTTGAAAATGGATAATCATTTACGCTATTGCAAATGCTTTCACGAAATTAAAATAAATTTTTTTATATAGAATAGTTTGAAACTTTTGATTTTTAAGAAAATAAATATAAAATTAAATATATTGTAACAAATGATATTATATACTTTGATATTTGCATTCAACGCTAGAAAGACTGAAATTTAGTATATACCTATATTGCCCAAAAGCAGTCAAAATGATAAGATTGTGAAGAATAACTAATGTGTAAAGAAATTTGCTTCAAATTAATTTTTAATATTATTTACAGTTATATAACAAATTATTAGTAAATATTAACAATAAAAAAATTTATATGTTGTACAAAAAGTCACAAAATTCTGAGAAATTGTGTCATTATATACATCATATTTTTTCTGATTGAAATTAAAAAGCAGTCAAAATGACTTCCTCGGGCAATCGAGTGTTAAAGATATTGCTTTGAAAATATAGTACATTGTATAGTATAATATACTCAATATAGTAAACTATACACAATACAGTTTTGAAAATAAAGGCGAAAAAAATTCGGGTAAAACTTTTATCATAGCTGTATGGCAATGACTTTCCTCGTAAAAAAAAACATAATTGTGTTTAATAAAACCAAAATATACGGTATTTCAACCATTTATTTGATAATTTTTCCGTTCATTTAGCAACAGTCTTCCCAAAATTCTGGTACTATTCAAAATTATAATTCGTAATGCTAAACGTCAAGTAAATAACACATAGCTAAAAATAAATTTTACCGAATAAATGGTTTTTGTGCTATGTTCTAAGGTAACGTGATAAAATTATCAAACTTTACCACATTTATCAAATCGTATTACATTTTATATAGCCATATATTTTATTGTCCCTTTTACCAAGATCGATACCAAAGTGCTTCGTTAAAAATTACTGAGCTCTTTGTTGTTCCCATAAAGCCAGAAATATGGAAAATTTTATCACACTCTTGTAGTTTTGACTATACTTTTTTCTCAGTGTACAAATTGAAATATATAAAAGTGCTTTATTATGAATTTAAAATTCTTGCAACCTTTATAGAAATTACTACATTTTTTCCTATAACCTGTAATATCTCTCCAGTTTTTCATATTGTGTAGCAGGGCATGAAATTTCTGTTGAAAAGTTACTAAGCAGACAAAAAATTTTGCTCTCCCTTTTTGGCTAAAAATATTAAAAATTTTAGAAATATAGACAGATTTTTATTGAAGAATCATTTAGCGACCAAAACTACAAGTAAATGTTCAAACTGGAAGTAGAAACATATTTAGTTGAAACATATTGAAACAAATAATAATAATAAATTAATATGAGGTTGATATAAGATTTCAATAGTTTCAATGACGTCCACCAATCATTAAATGTTATTAAAATAAGAAACATAAAATACCCTAAATGCTCCCATCATACTTTTAACGCTTTATATTTGTATCATTACAATTCACAAATTATATATAATGATGTGCAAATAAATGTTCTATCATTATAAGAATTTCATTTATCAATTTCAACTACATATTCCAACTCTGTTAGGTGTCTTTTTATAGAAATTCAGAGTAAATCTTTAAATTTCTTTGTTAATCCCCTTCCTTCTCGCTCCCGTGTAAATGACAGGGTGAGGTTTCGCCCTCTATTTCTTGCTCCCGTGATATTTCCGGGCTGGAGTGTTCAGCAGTAACGAGCCAATAAGAATAAAACTAATTCATTTCTTTTGCCCGGAAAAAAATTTTATTTCTCATTTTACACAACAGATGAATGTACCAGGATATTTTTAAGGTAATTGTAAATAGTTAGTTTATTTTAAACTAGATGTCAACACTAATCAAATAGCACTAATAAAAAATAGGCACTTTTATGACCGTTTTCTTGAAAATTAACCGATCGTTAAGGGGTTAAAAATTTCTGCACTTAGTCTTTAGACTATCTGGTCAGCTGAGGCATCTGTCTCAGAAAGAAACAGATGTAGAATGGCTCAAATCAGGTTCAAATTTAGAAACCTCGTTAACCCTATTCTGTTAAACCTTTCCAACATCTAAGTCAATGATCAGAGTACAATAAATATTCATTGGATAAATTTGGGTTTAAATGTGTTCAGAGTTGACTAGTTTGATTTAAAACGCAGCTTCTTACATTACTAAACTTCCCCAAATGTTCGACCCTCCCCAAATGTTTGGTCGCCAATGGCAAGCTGACTAGTGGAAATGGTGGTATAATATCCTATATTATTTCTTGTATTCTATAATATCCTACATTTTTGGACCGGTATAGTCTGCTTAGTAGGACACTGGGCCCATATCCAAGAGGTCGTGGGTTCGATCCCCGCCGGTCGGATACTCCTTGTATATTAAATGGTAACTGATGCACGTTATATCTGTCAAGTCACGAAGTCCTCTATGTTACCATAACAAATCATACATCTGGAGATATTGATCCAGGAGTTTCCTTGTCTTCTGGATTGGTTCAAAATTACAAGGCTACGGAGTTGAACATTAGTAGTCGTAAACCCAAAATTGGGTCGGCTATTCAACGGCGGTTATTAAAAAAATATCCTACATTGTATATACCTTATAATAACCTATTTTCTTTCTTATATCTTATAATAGCCTATATGGTTTCTTTTACCTTACAATAATCCATATGATTTTAATACCGCGCATACCGTATCTATGCCCTAAGCGTAATACAATATACTAAAGCGTTATGTTATACCGTATTATCCCGTTATTATACCATTTACAGATATTATACAGTTTTTTAAACCGTATAATATTTTATCTTGTTTCTTAGAACCTATAATATGGAACCTATTGTTTCCTAAACCCTATAATATCCTGTAATCCATCTTATACGCTAAACAATCCTCTATTGTTTTTCATACCTATAGTGTTTCTTAAATATTTCCTATGAATGGAATTTAAATGTGAGAATTATTACTACTATTTATTATTACAAATATTCCATACTAATTATTAATAAAAATTAGTTATTGAAATTCCCAATATGAAATAATGAACAAATAATTTATACTAGGAGGCTCCGCCCCCTGCTCGCTAACGCTCGCCAACCCCCGAGAATTGCTACGCAATCCTATGTGGTTCACGCCGTGAACCATGGCTCGCTGCGCTCGCTCGCCAATGAACACAATGTTCTAGCACAACGACATAGTATATTATCATCAAAGACATAGTATTTCATCATCAAAGACATAGTATTGTACTTATGTAGAAGAATTCTATCAATGTTCTTATTGGCTTTTAAAAAAGTATATTAGCTATTTAGATTTTACATGGTGAAAAAATCAAAACATTAGCTAAATGAGAAACATATTAGCAAAATAAATTATCAAATATTGCAGTTACTCACCTAAATTCAACTAAATGTGTATAATAAATTAGTTAATGCTAGAAATTCTGGAAGTTTTAGAAAATTTTTTTATTATTTAAAAATATAAACTTTAAACCCTAACTTTTCCTTGTGAGATAATAACCCTCAAAAAGTCTTTCATTTTCAAGAACACAAAAATTTGTTTTATCGCCAAATGAAATATTATTTGGTGATCAGCATTATTGAAATCAATTTCTATATTAATTAACATTTGTGATAAAGTACATAACATTTTAGAACAAAAAAAGGATGTTTTACATACAATAAATTAAAATGCATGGCTGTTAGCATTACCCGAGAAATACCATGTGGAGGTCGCCTTGCTGCATTTCTAACCGGGGAGTTTTGATTTTGGCAGATATTATACTCTTCGACATCTACTGTTACATCTTGAACAGTTATTATTGCACTTGATCTCTGCAATCTACGTCTTCCATAACATTCCTCAACACTTTCTTGGGCTCTTCGAACACGTTTTCTTTCATTACGTTTAAAAGCCCTAGCAGCTTCACTAATATTCTGCATTTTAAAGCGTGAAAATTCAATGCATAAATAAACGCGAAATATAAAAAAATTCAATGCATTCAATACAAACACTTAGACGTTTTTTTAGACGTTTAGGTAGCTCCCAGTCGAAAAATATCAATTCAACAGCGGCCTTTTAAAGCATTCTCACTTCAATTAATTAATTAATTCCTAATTGAGTTTAAATTAAATATCATGTTTTTAGGGCATGAATCTGAATTGAACAACCTGATATTGCTCACTCTGGTTATTGTTTCCGTTTTTAAAAGCGCTATATGTGGGGCCACCTCATCTAGATTTGCCATGTGACATTTTTAGCAGCAATCATTGGTCGATTTTCTAACGTTGCCATTCGGGGAGTTGTAATGAGGCTTTTTTTTGGTGCCATGTAAGAGATATATATAGATTTTAAGCAATAATGAAAGAAAACTTTTAAGTAACACGAGTTAAGTATTAATATCTTTTTAAAGTTTTGAAAATATAGTGCAAAAAGTTTCGAACGAAATTAAAATTTAGAATAAGTTAATAAAAATTCATTCAAAAAAAAATTGAAATTTAAAAATTCTCTACCTTGAAAGAAGGTGTGTTTTTATATAGAAATAAACACTGATCTATAAGAAAAGGAGATAATAATATGTTGGCTCAAAACCACAATTTGTAAGAAAAGCAAAAATGATAAATTAAAACAACTTCTATTTTTTGATAAATTATTCAATTATTATTAATTTTATTTCTAACTCCAACAAGAAACATTTTACATTTTGTCAGATGTCTATCATATCTCCCTTATTATTTTGTTGAATGCTGATTAAAAGTCATGCATTTCGATATAGAAATAGCAACTGAACTAAAAATTTATTTAAATTAACTTACAAGAAAAGAAAACAAGTATAAAGTAACAATTCTGTTCTTATATACGTTTCGTTATAGAAATAGCAACTTAAGTAAAAAAAAAATGTTTAAATTGACTTACAAGAAAAGTAATCAAGTAACAATTGAGTTTTTATTTACGAAATAGCTTTGAGATAGAAAATTAAAAGATGAAAAGAAATATTATATCTCCTTGGTTATAAAAATATAAAGTTTCAAAAGTAAAAATTTTGATTATAAGAATTTTAAAAAAAATCACCAATTCATTTTTTTCCAAAAGAACGATGAAATTGCATTAGACGGAATCTAATAATACTTGAAAATGCAAATCGGACGCAGACGAATAAATTATTAAGAACTTAGTTTTATTTTAAACAAAATATTAATTTTAATAAATTACAAACTGGAAAATATATTAAAAACGTAATTTAATTATTACACAGTTTATTTCAAATAAGAAATTGTTTTTAAATCAAAACTTAAAAGTAACCGAGAAATTGCACCAAAAATCGTTTTTATTATTTTAAAGTAAAATAAGATTAAAGAAGAACTAACAACTCTGTGGTCATCTGAGCAGTATTTACTGAGGATTTAGAAGTATTATATTATTAGAGGATTAGAAACAAATCCAAGTTTTTCAAATTCTATAATTTTATTTTATTTTATAACCGGTGTTATCATAAGTCAACTTAACTTTAAGTTTACAACTATCAATGTTTAACTCCGTAGCCTTGTAATTTTGCAACCGAGTCAGAAAACAAGGGAACTCCTTGAGGGCATTCGACAAGCCTTCTCGGGGAACTTTTCGATGGGACTAAACCGTACTTGTGTTACATGGAGAGGAAAACAACGAACACCTCCCACGGTTAGCCCAACGGCAAAGGGATTCTCTCCCATCATCTGTCGACCACTGAGGATATTATTCGTCACCACTGTCGTTGGTGCGAGCCGGGAGAATAATTCTTATCAACCAGCCACCACTGGTATTCGAACCTGGTTCACCACATCGGGAAGCAGACGCTCTACCCCCTGAGCCATTTCAGCTCCTAATCCTCCAATTAGAAAGGTAATTGAAAGGCACCTCCAATTCCAGGAGGTGCTTTTCAACATTCACGCTGTTCTCTCCAGAAGCCGAAGAAGTTTTGACATTTTCAGTCTAGCTTCCCTCTGTAATGATTAGTTATATGTTGTTTCCTCTTTGCAGGAATAATAATTTGCACATTTTGAGGCCTTTTTGTCACTTTTTGTCTTCATTTTCGACAACTATTTTGAAACTGTATGTAACGAATCACCACGTATATTATTGAAGCCTCCTAATAGGAAAAACGCATTTAACTTAAAAGCAGCCATTTACCACAACAGTAATCTCAGCTTTCCAGTGAGCAGATATTATTGACATGTTTAGAGTAAATATTTCAGTTTAAGACAATGCATAGCTTCGGAACTCTTTGTAAATAAACGAAAAGAAATTCCCCTCTATTTTTCTTGAATTAAAATCTATTTATCTATTAAATTCTTTGTATAGAGTTTGGGACACTTTCCTTGATGGACGAAGAATAACGAAGCACGAAAGACAATGGAGTTACAACCATAGAGTCATCCAGTCGCAAATGTTTGTAAGTCGTATTCTTTATGTATATATATATATATATATATATATATATATATATATATATATATATATATATATATATATATATATATATATAATTATAACCATCGCAGCCAATTAAATTTCGAGTTAACGACTACCAATGTTCAACTCCGTTTTCTTGTAATTTTGAACCCAATTCAGAAGACAATGGAACTCCTGAATCAAGTATTGAGAGAAATTTGCCATCGTGGAGGCCATCTTTTTGCATGCACTTCTGAAGCTTGGACAAAGACAAAACAGGAGGAAAATTGTATCGCAATATTTGAGAGAAAGATTTTGCGGAGTATACTTCGTGGTGTCAATGAAAACAATAACTGGAGAAGGAGATTTAACTTTGAACTGTACAAGGTTTATAAACAACCTGATATAATTAAATACATAAAAATAAATAGAATGAATGGGATCCCCCACGTGATTCGAATAAGTGATGACAACACAATAAAAAAAAAGATACTGCTTTTTAGACCCACTGGAAAAAGAAAGGGGGGAAGGTCGTGGTTGAGATGGACTGACTCAGTGGAGTCTGATTTTCTCTCAATTAATGAAAAGAATTGGAGATCAAAGATAAATCGGAAATCGTCAAGGAGAAATCTTCAGAGGAAGGCATTGACTCACATTGGGCTGCCTGGCCAACTATGATGATGAGGAGGAGGAGGACTTTTTGAAGAACTAATCCGCATTTGCGTTCCATGGAGAGAAAAACCAAGAAAACTACTCACGATTAGCTTAACAGCATTGGGACTTATACCTGTGATCATTACTTACCTATGAAAGAGTATAATTTCTTCTAACGACTGAGTTTTCGAAAAACAGCCTTAAGTGGAAATAAGTTAACTGGTAGTGCAAAATCTCTCTAGTAATTTATGTAACTTAAAACACAAATTACGTTCCATATGCACTATGACTTATGCTCTGTTCTATATATTTTGAAAGAAAAAATTATCTTCTTTTACATCCTTTATTCTGACTTAAATTCTTTATTTGTCACAATTGGGTATACTATAGCCTACGTCACAGATCGTGTTATTCCTACTAAATTTAACTAGTAAACAGCATTTTCTGCGAACCTGATTTCTAGCAACAAGTAAAAGCCTCAAACGAAGTGTCTTGTTATAAGTCGCTACTCGCCAGGTTGGAATTGTATTAGTCTAGTTCCTTTGGAAATAATTTATATTGTTGTTTTACCGAAGTTTATGAATTTAGTAAGCATATTTAAAACTCAGTTTATTAATTAAACTAAAAGGTAAATGTTATTCCTAGTAAGTGGAAGTAGTTGTGCTTTTTTCATATTATACCCAATTCTTGATATTGGGCGAAATGTATTTAGTTGATGTTTATTTTTTAAAAAAATGATGTAAGATAAAATGTATGTAAAAATAATCAGGTTACTATGAGCAAAATGACACTTCATCTGGTTATAATTTATATAAAGATGCCCAAGCTAGAGGCTGAACTACATCTTTGAGAGGAATAAATCAATCGTCACAATTTTATAGTTGCAACTATCTGTTTGCACTTTTCCTATGGGACGATACATATTTCCATCCAAATAGGAACGCGTTCCTATTGGTTACCATCTGACTGATTGATCATAGATGAATTGCAAATGAACAGGTAAGTAAAGTGATATCAGCTTAGACATATTTATTGTTCAGTGAAGTTCAAATCAAATTTTTATTTATCCGAAACAATTATAATGTAGAATACAATTAAAGCAAAGTATATTGTATCAACTATAATTTTGAGATTTTAGATTGTTATTTTTGGAACTGATTTTATTATTTTTGTAATATGTTACAAAGAATATAATGCTATGAAAGTTCAACACCAACTTTTATCTGTAACATTTACTGAAAAAAGGCTTCTGTGGCTGTCATTTTCTAAATATGCGCCCCTTTTTCGATTCCAAAGAGAACCTAAATATTTGTGTGTATTGATACAACCTATCAATGTTTGCCAAATTTATTTTCAATTATTCTGAATAATTCATTGCGAATCTATTCAGAATTCTGTAGTTACCATTGATACTTTATTTTCGCAAATTTGTCAGATAATTTACATCCAATTTCTTTTGAGTGGGTTCAATGGCAATTTAAATGATTCATGGTCTTTATTTTTCAACTTCTTACTATTTCGTACATTCTTATAGAGAAAAAGCCAATGTTCCACAAAATTAATTAAAACCTTAATGCAAAAAAAGAACTTAAACTTGATCACCTTATTTTACTCTAGATTTAGACTATCTAAGGTACAATGCATTCATCTAATTTAATCACCACACTAGTGGTAAAGTAGCTTTATTTTTTTTTAATACTCTAAACGAAATGATTAAATCTAATCTATTGTGATTCACTCAACAAAACAATGAGTTAACCTAGACCGAAGTGTCTAATGAATCGCGAAAAAGCAACCTATCGCCAACATCATGCTCGAATTAGTCGAATCTCGCCAATTTAGTAATCGATTTTCACGTCGCCAACTTTCTGTTATAGTAAACAGAGTATCATAGCTTACGGCTAACAATTTACGCAATTTAGTTCGCTTTACAAAGTCTGTAACATTAGCGTTTTATTCCATGAGAAAAATCACACAATTGTAATTCGAAGTTTGATAAAATTGCTTAAATAACTCCCGGAATTACCGGAATTTGATGTCAAAAATGTATTTGTAGGAAAACTACATCTTATTTGAAATTTGTATTTTAAATTTATATCAGAATTGATCTTAACAATTTAATGCATTATCATTTTTAGAAGTTTAAAAAAAAATGATTTGGAGCAATAGATAATGCATCATTTCGAGATCAATGAACGATATAGATAATGTATCATTTCCTCGGGATAAAAAGACGAAAGTTATTATATTTTTATAAAACTACACGCATTAAATAAGTTTAAATTTTTTAAAGTCTTGGGGTTAAAATAATTTTTCACAATCAAACAAAAAAAATTCAAGAAAATCAAAGCAATTTCTTTGCAATGATTTAGTAATCTCTCTCTTTCTTTTTATATATGTAAATATATATCCAGAGGCAGTAAAGGAAATTTAAACAAACCTTGTAAGAGTCACGTGAAAATTTGAGTGCTTTTCAAAGGAAATATAAAAAGTGATAAATGCTAAAAACAGTACTTTGAAAAGAATTCTTTTATTTCGAAATAAAAAACATTACTCCCTTATATTGTTATTATATAAACAATGTTAAATAGGGAGTTTTATTTAAGAATTTAATAACGAAAAAATATTGTAGAGCACTTTAAAAGAGATATGTTATGAAAGATTTTTCTCAATTTGATACTTGGTTTTTTTAAAAAAAAGTATCATTTTCACTCCTAATAGTACAAAACAGCAATTTCATTCTTTAGTTATCTAAGTAACGCCTCCTGCTCCTCTTACAATACTTTCTTCTTTCTGTCGTATGGCAACCAATTTCATAAAAAGGGAGAGTAACAAGCTAAGAAAATGTTTTACGAAAATATCTAAAAATTTGAATAATTCTGAGTGTAATAGATATTGACTAGAACAGTCACCGGACTATGTTTGGCCCTGTATAAAATATTTTAAAGGGTCCATTAAATACTCCATTTCAGAGACTTTCTTTTAAAAAAAACTCCTGATTTTCATCTACGATTTTGAAATAAAAAAGATTTTTTCTCCTTCTTGAATTTCATTCCTAAATACGAACAACACACATAGTGCTTTTGCTTAACTTTTATCTAAACAGCATTATTGAAACTTAAAAGAGAAGAATTTTACGTATAACGGATATTATATTAATGAACCCTACTATCTAAAAATTTTTAAATAAATGTTTGATTCTCTTTCTTTTGATTTATAATAAATCTGATGTAGAAATATGGAATAAAATGCATTCTTTTTAATTTCATCTATGAAATAAAATAGATGACAAAATTCTTCGAACTAAGCTAGTAAAACTAAATTTTTAAAAATGTAAATTTTTCAGAATTAAGTTTTTTTTTATTTATTATGGCCGGTGGTAGCCTTCTGGAGTCAAAGGAATCGTAGACCCGGGCAAATGCTCCGTTTTTCTCCACCCTTCTCAAAACATAGATATTGAACAAGAATATATTTAACCCTACACAATTCATATTATCAAAACGTGAAGCACATAGATGCTAAATCTCACACAGAAATCAAAGACATTTCGAATCTTAATTCCCTTTCATTTAACCAAATACATTGTATTAATGTCGTCTGTAAGCAGTAGAATATTCTGATTTCAGCTTTTAATTTGAAATAATATTAAAAAAAAAACATTTAATGTTATTTACATTTTAAGTGCTTAAATGAAATTTCGAATTTATCCCCTTAAAGCTATTTCTTAACCTTTCATAGTTCTGTTAATTCGAATAAAGTTATTCTTTTTTTAGTTGAAATTAAAAAAAAAGTTATTAAATGTTTCAAAATAAACCAAAAGCTTTTAAAAAAAATATATATATATATATTTTTGGTTATTTCTAAATTTTGCTAACTGGAAAACTATAAAAGAAACCCCAAATATCTTCTATTTGTAACAACAACATCGTGCAATCGGAGGACAAAATATTTCAATTGGAATGATTTGATTAGAAGTAGAAATATTATTTCATGTATTTCCATATTTTTTCCACCTGTTGTATATCTTTGAAACTAATTCGGAAATTTTGTTTGAATATCGTGTTTTGTTTTTAACCCAGAATGCATTAGACCTCATATTTCTTTTCTCAACCATTCTTAAATTGATTTTTTAAATCGTAGGTCAATTTTAAGACACTCAGCATATTGTACATTGAGCTGCTAATTCATTCGGTTCTTTCAAAAATTTTAATCTGAAAAGGGATAGCGAAACGTTTGCTTTTCTATTTAATTCTCGGTTTTATAAATTTAGTTTAGAATGTTTTTAACCACTACTACTACTTATGAATAAATTAAAAAATAACATACGACTTAATGCACTCTAGCGTGATATAAGATACTTTACCGTTTACATTTTTTAAAATTTTCATTTCCTTACATCTTGGGAAAACTCTCGGAAAAGCAAAAGGTGCGAGAAAGAAAGGGATGGAACACATTTTTTTTTCATATAAAAAGAACGCCATCGTAATTTTATTAGTGTAAAAATATTTTCTACGCAGAAAAATAGAAATTCTTTTAAATTGTTTTCAGTTCAAATACGGATAGTATCACATTTGCAGAAATAGTGCTTAAGAACTTCTGTTTCAGCGTTATGAAAGTGTTTAAATTATGTTAGACTACTTTTGAACACACTGTTGTAAGCAAAAGTGTTCGTTTGATTGCATAAATTAAATATAATTTTGGTGGTTTTCATTTAAAACTACTAAAACAAATTAGGTGATTTAATTTACGTAACTGAGTGTTACGTAACTACCACTACAATTATTAAACATCAATTTACTACTATATAAAATATATTATCGCTACTGCATTGGGAGTTGCCTAGTGATAATTGATAATTGGTAAAATCAAAAAATAATTCCCACGTATGTATATGTATTTCATGACATATTTCATTTTTCCTTTTCTTTAAAAGTTAAAGAAAAATTAAAACCGTTAAGTTTTTATCCTAATTAGCAATATTTCAATGACTTGAAACTCAGAATTTTTTTTAAGTCTGCATATAATTTTTTATAGATAATTCAACATATTTTTTTTTCGTTTTGAAATTGTAATATTTTCATTATTTTATGTTTTTAATTTTTCTCAATCTTTTTAGCACTATGATTTTTAATTTTAGATTAATATGCTTGAATTACAATTCGTTTAGACTATTTTAATATCTAACTATTTTTTACATTGACTCTGTTCTATTATCACAAGATTAAAACTTGTATTTTTATTAAAAATTCAATTCATATTTGAAAACACATCTACTTAAACTTCAAATTTTTGAATATATTCCATAAAATAAAATCTTTAGAATATTTATTTAATACTTCTTCCAATTTCTTCCTCGAATTTGAAAATAATATTTATCTTTCCATACGATATTAAACTTCTCGCCAAAAACTAAAGCCAACAAACACAACTCAAAGTTTTACGATAATCCAAACTATCACAGTTTAATTAAATCTTACTTTATTCAAGAAATACTTTTATGACGATACGCTAGCTGCCTATATAAAGCAAACATTATTGTAATAATAACTTATCAACATTCAATTCAAACTTTCTTGAAATCCTATTATCATTCCTGTTCGAGGGGGCCCTTAAATCAATACGCAAAATTAAAAGGAATTTTCAATATAATAACACGCAGGATTTAAAATATGTTGGATATAGAAAATATCTCTTTATGAAATCCTTTTAGAATTTTCTAGGAAATAATTTTGGAGTTAGGCACATGCAACTTTATCAGAATAATGTATGACTGTGTGAATAAATAAATGCTCATAACGATTGATATGGAATTTACGATTAATGCGTTACACAGTTTGTATGGAGATGGCTTTAGGAATAAATATCGCAATAATCTAAGGATTGAAGTTATCGTAGATTTGCATTGGAAACGTTATGAATAATTAATTGAATGTTTCGAATCTTTTACCCTAAGTTATCATTTGAAATGTTTCAAAATTGCGTATTTACAAAGCGTTTTAAAGTGCTAAGTTTCAAAGCACTTTATTGTTTAAAACTAGAAAACTGGAGCAGAGATATGGACAATTTTTAGCACGTTAATATGGCCCTGTACTGATAGGCCTGTGTAGGGTACTGGCCTTGTATCAGAAAGGTTCTGGGTTCGAATCCCAGGCAAGACATGGGTGTTCTTTCCTTCTCTGTACTATCTGTCCAAGAATGGTCAACAAATCTGTCCTTCAGATGCCCGTAATGCACAGAATGTATACACACTATGGATATGTTAACATATTATATAAATTTTTAATTTCTAACAGCTGTAATGCTTTTTTTTGGAAAAGTTACCTGCATACAATATGCTAACTTTTAAGAATGGGTCTGGTTAATTTCATCGACTACGACTTGGACATTTTTCCGACAGGCCATTTTGTCTATAGGGTTATTTCGTCGACAAGGGGTTGCCGTAATCTGAGAAATAAGTTCCTAGTACTTTGGACAAAAGAGTGTTCCTGAATTTGGACTCCTTAATATTAATTTAACTTTTTGTGTATTTCGTCATATCTTTAACTTTTTTGAGCTAATTGAAAGATTTTTCACGCCATTGTAAGCTTTGTTTATCCAGAAATAATTTTAATCAAAATAAAATTTTTAGCAAAAATTTTTATCTTTTATTGTTTTATTTAGTAATAGTAAATAAAATTTGAATTCCAAGGTATACAATTTTTGTATCATTTTAAAAATTTCAATTTTAAATTGTGAAGGACAAAATGTGAGCGAAATCAACTTAACACTAGATTGCCTAAGGAAGTCATTTTTACTGCTTAAAAAAACAATGATGTAGGGGAGAGTCGGGTAACCCCGCTCACTTAAGGAGTATTGCTTATATTTCTGTATAATATTGAGTAATAATCAACATTTTTGTATGTTTCTATTGTTTTATCATCCAATTAAATAATGCAAAAAGAATAAACCAAAAAAAGAATAGTTAAACTTAAAAAAATAGAAATTTAAAAAAACATGTTTTTCAGCTCTTTTCAAAATGTGTCGGGTAGCCCCGCCCAGTTATAAAAATTGTGTTTTTTGGCTATTTTTTCAGGTGTAAATGAGAATGACCAATGTATTGACAATAGATAAACCTCATTTATCATTTTTATCACAAAATTATTTTATTTATTACATATTTATATACTTTTAGTGAATTCTATCATTCAATAAAAACAAATATCATACTTTTTATCATTAATAATGTATATTAATATATTATAATATTAATATATATTTTTATTAAATATTTAACGAAAATAATTTAATTTAAGTAACAATAATTAATAACAATAGTTGTTTTTTAATATAAACTTATTTGATTGATCTCTTCTTATAAACTTAATATAAAATACTTCTTATAAAATTACAAATTCACTTTGTATTTTGATTGCATTCAAATGCTTCTGTAGATTGATTCGTTCACAAATAAGTGAAAATAAATAAGTAAGCAAATAGCTTATCATAATATTTATGATTTCTTGATATTAAATTTAATTTGAATATATCAATTACATTTTAAAATATTTAATTTTTCATTTTTAAATATATAAATTTATGTTTCATGTAATATTAAAACATATATTTGTTGTTAAAAATGCATATAACATTCAAATTTGAAGCAATAAAATAATAATCTTTGCAACCGTACATTTATCGACGAAATAAAATTGGGCGGTGATACACGACATTCATGTGAGCGGGGCTACCCGAAATCCAATTTTTTTGAAAATTTGTAATTGCTCGAACAATTTTTTACATACAAATTTCTTTCTTTGTGCAAATTAAACTTAAGACTACATACTTTAATGTATAGAAAAAATTATCTTTTTAGTATTAAAATGAAGTTTAATCGAAACATTCAACCAATTTTTCTTAATTTCATGACTACTGTATTCAACATATTTTCAAAACTATTGTTTACCATGTTAACAGCTGCATAAATACTTGAAACTTTGAAAATAATCTTTTTTTAATACAACAATTAATGTCCGATGGCCCATTCACTTGAAAAAATATTCTATATACATGAAATTGACTGTGGGTGGGGGTACCCGCTGGGCGGGGCTACCCGACTCTCCCCTATATAATAACACAATTTATTAGAATTTTGTACAGTATATAATATTTTTGTTGTTAATATTTATTAATAACTTGTTACATAACTGTAAATAATATAAAAAATGTTAAACATTAAATTTAAACAAATTTCTTAACACATTATTTATTCTTTAACAATCCAGTCACTTTAACTGCTTTTGGGCAATATTAGGTATATGCTAAGTTTCAGTCTTGCTAGTGTTAATAGTTTCTGAAATATCAAATTTTAAAAAATAAGACTTTTTCAAACAATACGCATTTTAAAAAATACTACTTTTTTCGAAATTCAATTTCTCAGAAACTATTCGACTGATTTCGCTCAAATTTTGCATTTCTCCATTTAAATTTGCATTATTTAAAATAATGCAAAAAACAAATACCAAGCAATTATATTATTAAATAAAATAATAAACGATAAATATTTGTTAAAAACTTTTCGCATGGAATTATCTTTAAGTAAACACATTTTATAATTTTGTGCAGAAATTTTTTCATTATCTTTAAAAGTCGTAAGGAACCTGCATGCGTAAGGTTAACGAGTAATGTCGATTATTTTGAATAGTCTAACTTAAAACTTTCGAAAGCCAACTTAGCATGTTCAAAATTGACCAAATTTTTTAAAAAATCATATTCTAAAATTAGCTTAATGTGGAAATGACTTCATGTGGCTCAAAATGAGGCGGGATTGATAGGGATGAGGCGGGATGAGGAGGCGGAATACGTCAGAGGTCACTTTCTGGGGAAACAGAATTAGCAGGACCAAAACTTGTCATAGTTACCCTATGACAACCTGGTGAAATTACGTTGTTTACAGAAATGTTTTATTATTCTTATTTTTGTATATTTCAGAGGGGTTTTATACTATTTTTTAGGGGTTTTATTATTCTTATCTTTGACAAAATTACTTCAACTTTTTGACATAATGCAGACAGAGAAGGGTATTTGGCATGAGAATTGATATTTTTATACAAAAATTACAATTTCGTCATTTTGTATTAAAGGTAAACTGGTCTATATATAAAATTTCCCTCATATGAGATGGAAATATTTCAGATTTAGAATTTTAAGGAGAGCCGAGATTGCCTGGTTGTTTTGGGGTTGGGCCCATGTTCATGAGTTCAATCCCCTTAGCTGAAGACTACCAGCGTAATAAATGGTGACTGGTGCACGTTAAATCTTTCGGGTTGCGAGATCCTCCGCGTTCTCATAACAAATTATACCTCTGAGCGTACTGTACTGGAAAATGATTTTACGGATGAATTAATTTTACTATAAAATCCATTTTTACCGTAAACTTCTATATCATACATCATACACATGTTCTTGTGCAGTAATAAATGTTTAACTGCAGTGATTTTGTAATTTTACAATATATCTTACAGTAAAAATTACGGTATATCAGATTTTTTTCCCTGTAAAATATTACGGTTTTCCGTTAACCCTTTTCCCGAAAAATTTCATAGAATAAGGGATTTCGTTGTAAAAAAGTACCAACACCCAGTACTAAAAGAAAACACAAATATTTTTGATTCTAAATAGAAAAAACTTCTTTGAAAAAAATGCGCTAAAAAGCAGCAGAAATTTCAGAAAAAAGTAGCAATAAAGAAAAAGAAAATGAAGGAAATAAAAATGAAAATATGACCACCGAAGCCGACGTCGTCAGGGGGAACCGACCCCGGTAGCCATAAAAACAAAACCATTTCTAATTGAGGGAGAAGCAAATGCTTAAATTAACTCCCTCAGTACCCCGATGGTTTTGCATAGAAGTCCAGGAAAAAAAACATGCAATATAAATAACAAACCAACACCCAGGGTGCGTTGCATTTTACTGTAATTTGATTCTAAATTTCCTACAGTGCAGCTTTTGTTTGATAAAATCTTCGGGGAAAATATACTTGAGGGTGCCCCTTGGCGAAATTGGCGACTTATGTTTGACGCCATACTTGTTTGCCGGAAACGCCGTGGTAACCCACAAACAGGACATTTATATCTATTACTAATTAAACCTTCATTCATATACCAGTCAATCACTGTTTTTTTCTCATTGTTATTAAAATTGTACAGAAACTTAAGATTTATCTTATTGACAGTATTCATTTTTAGTACCAGAAGCAAAAATAACCTTACCAGCCGGTATCCAAAGTAGAACTAACGGATCTCTGAAATTACATTTAAAAATTCATTTAAAAACAACGCTAAATTCTAAACTATCAGAATCACGATTCAAATCTAAACCAATCAGAATCTCGATTGGTTTTCAACATCGCCCAGCTTGGCGATCAATCGCGATCACAACTTGGCGGGGGCACCCTCAAGTATAGTCTACCCAAATCTTCCTTTTCAAATGGTACAATAGCAGTTTTACTTGTAGACCGGTTATTGCTAATAGCCGCCGAGAATTAAGATAGATCACTGTTGAAATATTCGAAATAATTACTATGGAATTTTATAAAATGAAAACGCTTTATATTACGATATTTACAATAATTTTGGAAGCCGAATATCAACATATCTAAATCAAAATACACAACTATGATAGAGTTGAGTTGTAGGCTGCTGGTACTTCAACAATCACCAAGGTCTAGTGGCGTCATAAACAGTAGGTTTTAACTGAATGGCAGCTAATTTGAATTAGTATTTATCATTGAACAATGAATAGTAGCTTCGTTCGTCCGTTGAAGTGTAAAATTACTGAATCACTCTGATTAAATTACGTAAAATCACGGTATAATATTTGAAAATAGATTTCACGGTAAAATTAATCTTACGGATATTGTACTCAAAATACAAGTACTTCATATCGTAATTTGATCTGGAGTCTTTTACATTGTACTCTCTTTTCTTTTTCTCGAGTCATTCTTGGTAATAAGTTCTAAAAATATTTATATTTCGACGATTCATTAATCATCATTGCATAAAATGACTAATATACGTTTTGACGTCGTTGATCATAAAATCGTTGTTCGACAACGTACGTCGTTGATATATCTGCATACTTGCCAACTTTCACGCATTTGGCGTGAAATTTTATTTTCATATTTAAAGTGGTAGTAAATATATACTATTTTTTCCTTTATAAACTAAATTTCTAAATGATTTTGATCACCACTATTCTTAAAAAAATTAAGCACATATATTAATATGCTTTACTATCATGACTGTCAGCTTAATTTTTTTCAAATACAACTTTTTTTTGTGTGCTTAATATTGGAATTTTAATTCCATTTTAATACCACTGGGAAAAGATATAATGGAAGGGATTAAAAGTTGGCAGGTATGTATCTGTCAGGGCTAAAGAGAATAGAAGGGCTAGTTCACTCCGCTCTTAGAGCTGAAGCTACGATTTCCCTCCTCATGACGTCACTGTGTCCACAGATCTCGGAGATCGCAAGCAAAGATATTATGATAACTTTGCATCTTTCTCTTTGTAAACATAAGTTAGACTTTTTCTGATTATTAGCTTTCAAACTTTACGTAATTAACTCATTATTTCCGTTCATAAACATAGTTCAAAAAACCTTTCTTGGCCATTATATTAAAAAAAATACCATTTTAAACTTATAAAAATGTTTTACTAGTTGGCGAAAATGACACTATAAATACTTTATTTTAAAAATTTCAGTTTTAACTTTAATTATTAAGAAAAATTAAAGCATATATCGACACTTTTTTTTATCTACAAATTCTTTTATAACAATAAGTTGAACTAAATTTAGAATCCATGATTTTAAAATATGCCGTTAATAGCAATTTGTTCATACTTAATCATTAGGAAACATCAACCTTAACGCTAATTACTGAAACAAAATAATAATTTGGGTTCATAATGGCATTAGAAATTTTACTACTGTTTATAGATATTTAAATTTACGATGATATAATTTATAGATATTTAAATTTAAGAGAATATAATTTTTTAAAAAAAATCATAAATATTTAGAATAACTACATTAAAAAATATGTTATGAAATTAGGAGAATTCCAACTATATACTGTATATTTTATTTATACTTTTTATTTACATTTTAATTTTCTTTGACTTTATCCATTTTTTAATTTTTCTCACCTGCCTTTCTTTTTGAAGTAACGAGGCGGTTTTTACTTAGATAATGAATTTTTATAAAAGTTCTTAACGACAGAATAAACGCATTGCTGTTTTATATTAACTGTGTCATTTCGGAATCCATTCTTTACATAGCTGTTCATTTACACGCGGAAAATTATGTTTTTTCCTTTTGTTTTTCTATCAGAATTTTTTCAAGTTGCAATCGCGCAAGCTGGCATTTCGATAATAGTTTTAAATTCTTGTAAATTCACTGCAAAAACTGAGGAAAGTCATTATAGAAAATAACAAATGTCTTAGAATATCTCGCAAAAAGAAATGCTCCAATATTAGTTAGAGCTAGTAAGGCCGAACGCTCCGTTCTTGAAGTAAAAGTGCGAGCTTTGCGCCAAAGTGACGTCACTAGAGAAAATCGGAGGATTGGCGCGTCGAGAGCTACTTCAAAGGAGTGAACCAGCTCTTCTATTCTCTTTAGCCCTGTGTATCTGTATCGTATACAATCTGCACCGACTGAAAAGCCACTTATTATGTCTATTACGTCATAGAGTTGACACTAGAGAACTGTTCTTGTGCATTATGGTTTTAGAACCTTATTTCGTGTGCATATTAGTTTCATCGCTGAACATCGTTGTTATTGACTGAGTGCATACAGTAATAACGATGATTTGTCACCCTTTTCAACAAGGTAATTATTACCTTCATGTTACTGGTACACTATAAAAAAAAATTGGGTCTAATTATATAAACTACAGGCACTCCGTAAAATTTCTTGAATTAATACCGTCTTTTGCTAATTGGAGGAATTTATAGTTACGAAAAATATAGATGTTCCTCAACCATAGAGGTTATATTTTTGTTCACCAGACGCAGTTTATAATGGTGTGTTTTTTTTTAATCCCAAGCGCGTGATGTTTGAGTTTAGCTAAGTTCATACTTTTGTATTATTTTACATAAGAACTTCTGTTTCTCTATTCAACTAAACTCAGTATTTAATTCAGATATTGATACATGTGTAGTAGTTAGCTTAAATACAAATTTTAAAAAAAGAAGAAAAATAAGACTTTTTTGACGGAAAGTGGGAAAAATAGAAAATGCGGTATCAAAATATATTACAAAGTATGTATGTATTAAAGTAAGAACCTAAAATTAAACATTTTCGAAATTCAGAAAAGTTACTAGAAAAGTAACTAGTTTTCCTCTTTATTTTTTATTCAGATAGAGATTTTGTTAAGATATGAATTCTTCGTATTAAATATGGGATAACATAATCTGAGCAAGTAAAGCCGTTTCTGACTCTTTAATCATAAACATAACCCTTTTGTTTATTGAGTTAGGCTTAGTTTCTTGCATCGCTTAACTGAGTTTTCCTGTTCGCATGATAATATAACGTTCTTTAACATTTGCCTTTTACAAATAAAGATGAAGATTATCACTTCTTTTTTGTTTTTAAGATGATACTCTCCAAATAAAATTATTTATAAGAAACCGAAAAACGTTTCTAATTATGCATGCAGCTCTGTTAGATTCATTTAACTTTTTTATTACCAAATCAAAGAACTGAAATAGGTTTACTTTATATTAATCGCATTAATGAGGTTCTTTTGTTTTTACGTAATGTGACGGAGAAAGTGCATTTGTGCATATTCATAAGATAAAATAGAATATTTTACAACAATGGAAACCTCTTTGTATAATCACGAGGATAAATTTGAAATGATCTTAAAAAATAATTCATAATGTACTTAAATCTTTCATTTCATTGCACTGAATAAAGACAGAATTGAAGGAATTGTTTAGAAATTAAGTCGCAAAAACCACTGTGTTTTTTTAACATGTAAATATTTCTCTTTAAGAAATTACAGAAATTTCAATTCGCAGAAAAATAAACCGTATAATTTTACCTTTACGGTTTTGAAATCATTAACAACTAGTATGGCTAAGAAACCATGAATAAAAATGGTTTACATGTTTTTTTTTAACCATCAGCAGTTAGCATGGTTTCAAAAGCATAGAAAAGCAAATTTAACTAGGAATTGAAATTAGGCTTTTCGTTAGATAATGGACATTGAAGTAAGGTTGCGGTTGAGCTGTGTTTTATCAAATAAACCGCGGAATGTGGTTCTTGGTTATCTGGTTCATTCACCTATCGTAAGAGAGGCGAAATACTAGACTTTTTTTTTATGCTAAGCAGCTTTACGGTGCTGCCATCTATGAGTGAATACGAGTATCGTACTCTAATAGTCCATGATCACAAATTGGGATGTATAAGAACGTTATTTCTGAAAAGTAACGTGTAAAAGTACAAGTATTTTATGCAAAAGCAACGCGTAAAAAGTAAAAAGTTTTGATTTGAAAAAGTAACCAGTAAGAAGTACAAGTAAAAATGCAAGAGCAAAACGAAGAAGTAACGATGTTAAAGTACATTTCATGAAAATTTTAAATTTAAATTAACCTTAGATTTTGTTAAAAATGTAAGCAAAAATAATTTTTAATTTAAAATGCATTAAATTTTAATTTAAATGCATAAAATTTAAAATGCAGGAAAATATTGTACAATTCAATAATGAGCGTTGAAAATATCCAGAAGCTAAAGAAGTAATCAAAATGCAATTTTTTCATATAAAAAGGAACTTTAAATTATTTTAATTTTAAAACTACCAAATCTTCCTTAATTTCTAGTAATAAATTAATTTGTTAAACAAATTCGATATCGTCATAATTTTTATTTAAAGAAAGAAATAAAAAAATAAAATAAAAAATTCTATTCATACATAGGTAGCACCTTGAAATCCATTAAATTAAAAATTAATTATGTGGGCATTTTTGGTGCGATAACATTCTGGTTTAATTAAATTTCGATTTGGTTTGATTTGGTGTTTTATCTCATTAGGACGCTAAGTCAATGACAAACCCTCTTTGCAATGAGGTGGCTCTCTCGAGTGGGGGGTAATAGAAGACAATGGTTGCTTACGTCCAGTTTATTCTGTTGTTTTGTTTTGGTTGCTGTAACTGCAGAAAATCCAACTTCACATAGATAGGTTATCGAAAATGGCAGCAGAAATTTAACCACTAAAGTATCAATCTCAGGGTTAACCTCTCGTCCACGGTAAGTCACCAAAACCAGAGAGATATGCACCACAGTAAGTAAAATTAAAATTAATGTAATGATTTTTGGGCAGACAGATCCAAGGGTCGGTACCGGCCCGCGTCCCGATAGGTGAGGACAACTGCTTTAGATAACTATATAAATAATAATAAATGCCATTTATAATTTTTAGTACCATCACTCAAACGATGCCAAAAAACTATTTTCAAAGGAATAGAAGAAGTTTGAGACAGCATAGGTTTAAAAACTTCTTTGAATTACTGAACCATCTTCTCTAAACCATACCCATTATTTTTAGACTAACATATAAACTTCAAAGTTTAGTTTTCGTTTAAAACTTTCCAGTAATTGAGAGAAAGGAGCTAAAAATCACCTACTAAAATAAAATTTCGAACAAAATCATGTAACAAACCAATCCGATTTTTATAAACACTTAATAAGTAAAAAAAAAATTTCAACCACTCAGTTATCTCAATTTATTCTTATCCAGAGTTTTAGATTAAAAAAACCATGTTTAAAAATTTTTTTTTACCTAAAATCTTCTGATTAACTAAAAAAAAGAGCTAAATATCATTAATTAAAAATAAATAAATGAAATTATAGCTGTAAATGAAACGTATTGAATTTGAATGATGAGAACTTTTATATTTCTAGTCTCAATTAAGTCAAATTTTCAATTCAATCTAACTGTTAAATAAAAAAGAAATATATCCAAAAAAATATTTTTATTCAAAACAAGATATTAACTGAAAAAAAAAGAAATTGAAAATCGCCTACAAGTTTAAAATTCTATTCAAAGAAAAACTAATTTAATTTAAATATTAAGTAATTGCTAGTATCTTGTCTCACAACTTAGTTTTCTCAATTTATTCTGATACTTTAGTAATCAGAGCTAAAACTATTTAATTGAATTGCATAAACTGATTCGAAATTGAGATAAGAAGTTGAAATCGGAGGATGAAGTCTGACATAAGACGGCAAGTTCACCAAACTCAAGAATTGTTAATTGTATTTAAATTAGGGAAACTGGGAAAGATATTTCATTGAAAGTGAAAATAGTGATTCATTTTAATCGAATTGACGCAATTGATTAAGTCTGAATGTCACAGCAATTGATGACTTAAAATTGCAGTTTAATGATTAATAGAGGTGACTAAACTCTAGATGTGTCTTCTGATTATTATTAAATTTCTAATATATTTCCGATTTCTTAAAAATTTTATTGGAGAATTAAATTAAGATCTTTCTCAAAGAAAATAATTCCAAGCATTCGTATTTTAAATTCATAAAATTTTTAAGCAAAACATAGTACTTGCAATTTAATTCAGAAAACAATTGAAAAATTTAATTCAATTCGAAATTTAATTCAAATATTTAATCAATTTCTTCATCCTTAGACCTCTAAAATTGTTTTTTAACAAGTAATTTTTTTACAAATATTTTTTAAAATTTAAAAAAAAATTTTTTTTTAAGGAAATGATATTAATAAAATTAAAAAATCGCATATTTTTCGTGTAGTCCTTCGTAAATGTCTTAATTTAATTTTTTTCAATCATTATAAACACTCTCAGAAATAGTACTTTCACTTTTGACGATTCAGCAATTCTCGATGAATTAATTACTTCGCAATGAAATTAAGTGACTTGTGACGAAACGCCGACTCTCAAATACATGACGAAAATATTTCCTCAACTCGAAACCTCATCTTAGTGCATTGTGAGAAATTGTTAACTGGAATGCCAAAACTGGGATGAAGACTAGACGATGGAAAATTAAGTTTTGAAATAACCCGACCAGTGTTCGATTCCCGCTTCGCGCATGAGTGTAATTTATCTTTCTTTTCTATTTGTCTTTCTTGTGTTATAAGGTGACATTGACCTAGATATAAGGTGCCCAAGATAAAATGATAATTAGAAAAATTAGGCACTAAAATTTCTTTTCGGGGGGGGGGGGACTAGAATGACGAAATTCATTTGCTTGAAGAAATGACGAAAGATATTTCTTTTCCTACAGATCTATGTCAAAAATGAGAAAGTGACCTCGCAAATGAGAGAGAAAATTCTGATGGCATGTTTTCGGATCATCTTCAGGGATGTTTTCCAGACCGTCGCCAATAGCTCATTGTGCAGCTCTAGTGCGACGTAAATGAAATACCTACCTTAAATATTATAACTATGCATATAATAACCATAAATCAATCTTGAATAATAAGAAATCAATGATTTTTAAAAAAAATTTGGTAAATATTCAAGATAGGAAAATATTTTGATAAATATATTTAATGTTTTTCAATAACATATTTAGAAACTCGTGTTCTTTATAAAAGAAATACTTATATTTTTAGTATGTATAAAATAATATTTATGATAATTTCTTTCAGTATTTTATAATTTATTCATTTCGAAAAATATTTTTTGCATGCAAAAGTATGCTTTGTACCATATTTATAAATTCATAAATCTTCTAAATCATTATCAATTATGTAATAATTATTTTAAATATCTTTCATTGCGCTTAAATAAGTTTTTATTAATGGAAAAATAAGTGACAATCTTAAAATGTATCTCATTTTTCGTTCGTAAGATACGTTCGTAAGATACATACTTCATATTACTTTTATATCATCCTAATTGAAAAGTTGACATTTTAATGAAAAGTGTACATATTTCTTCATAAAAATATAATTCATTCGTAATATTTTACTGAAGTAAGCATTTCATTAAAAGTAATTGATGGTTATGAAAAATAAAGCTTTTTTTAAGATTTTATGTTTCTTCCGCATCAAAAAAGCTTTTTATTCTGTTAAATGTTTGTTTTACATTTCATGCTTACTATTATGTGAAAAGAAAAAAAAATATTATGAACAATTGTGATCATAAAAACCTATTTACACATTTTAATAAAAAGTATTTTTTAAAAAAAACAGCTAAAAAAGAACCTTGAAAAATTTCGATCTACCAAATTTTGTTTACTGGGTCTTAATTCTTATTGTCAAGAGAGACACTTAAATTATGCTCATTAAGTTATGTTCTAGAATTAGTTAAGTATTTATTTAAAAGAGAAATAAATTAATTTAAAATCTGACAAGATTTGCGAATTTTGAAAAAGCCTTCGGTTAATACAATGTCGAAAAACGCAACTTTTGTTTACTTATTCAATTCTGAATTATCAAAAATTGGTTTTTTATACCAAGGAAGACAATTAAAAAAAAAACAATTTAGCCTCTAGCAATGAAAGGAACAATGTTTCCACAACTCGTAATAGTCTGGCTTTGACCTTTTGTGCATTTCTTAGAGAAACTGTTGTGTTTATGTAAGTTCTACTATGTGTGTTATTTAAAATCTTTGATTCTGTAATACTTTAACGCTAATACAAATTTTTAACAACAATAAATTCTATTATACACCGTTATAATAAAATAAATTAAACGTTAATCATGAAATTTCAAACGAGATTTATTATCCAACATACAATTTTTAATATACAATACAATTATACAATAACATATACAATTTTTAATATACAGTACAATTATACAATAACATGCACAATTTTTAATATACAATACAATTATACAATAACATATACAATTGTTACTATTTTCAAGATATGTCTGCAATATTGTTAAAGTTCTTTATGCATTGAATTTTCGTAACATTTTAAAATATCTTTATCAGGGTTTATAAAACAACTTTTTAAATCCTATTTAACCTCTTTATCGGTGAAATATTAAAAACTCCTTCCTTAGGGGGTGCCTACGTCATAACAGGACCCCATTGTCCAACTTTCATGTCTCTAGTAGGGTAGGCGCTGCGATAATGAATCAATCAGTCAGACATGTCTTTTTACGTGTATAGATTATTTTAATTTTATGCGTGATTTTATAGAGAGAAAGATGGCGAATCGGAAGAATACTTAAAGATTTGAAATGATTAATATTTATAGTTTTTTAGATACACAGTAAAGTTTAAGCACTGTCAATCCTGTCAATCATACAGACTTAAGAATATTCATGATTTAATAAACTGTTATAGACCACAGTTATATCGACCATATTTAACAAACTGTTATAGACCAGTGATTCCCTCTGAATAATAGAAGTCAACAGAACAATTTTTATCGAAAAAATTACAACTAAATTATTATTATTATTACACTTCATAAAAAATGGATACTCAAATTTCACGAGATTTTCTTCGTTTTTGACGAAACCTTTCCTGGTACATGCTCTGAGCGAGCATTTTGTCAAAGTAACTAACTAAATAACAATCGTCATTTCTTCGAGGAAATGAATTTTGTTCTAAGTAGAAAAATGGATTCTCAAAATTAACAAAATACAGCTCAAGGATTGCAGAATCGTCAAAAGTGAGCATTTCATTTCTGTAAGTGTTCATTTGCTTATATGTAGTTTACCACATTAGTTTTCGTCATTGTAGCTATATAAATCGAATTGCATAAAGTGATTTGAAATCACTTTGGTGTGTTGAAAAGATAAGAATATGCAAATATAAAAAGCTAGTTCTCCAAATAAGAAAAACCAACGCTCCAAAGTCGTAAATTTCATCGTAACTGCAAATAGCTTCGTAGTTAGATAAACAAGTGACATATTTAGTGCTGAGAAAACAGACTTTGCAACAAAATACTCTTCATGGTACTGATGATGGTTATTATGTTAGTAATAGCAGCTTTTGGCGACCAGCTTTCAACATTTTCTTGCACAGCGTATAAACTTTAATGATAATCACGCCGAATGAGCAGCACAACTTCAACAACTCCTCCAATTCTATTATCTTAATTAGCTTAAGGCGATATATTAATAAAACTTTTATGTCATCTGTTGCCAGCGGCCTTTGCTCTCCCCAAAATACTTTGATTTCAATTTTAATATTGTTATAATCAGTGGCATGATTCCATAAACAGTAGTGTTAATGAAAGTTGACAGAACATTCTAAATTATACTTCTGAAATAATACTTCTTAACTCACGTTTATTTCTCCACATTATTCTCATCTTCAGGCTTCAGCAATAAAGCTGTGTAAATTGAATTTGACGAAACTATTTGAAATACTAGGAACAAGGTTCTTAAAAGCGGAACTAGTTCAAAATCAACTCTTTGGAGCGATTAATTCCACTGAAACTGTATAAACAAGTACTGAAATTAGAGATGGAAACAGAAAACGCTACAAAGTTTTCTTCCGGTAATGATAATTTTTATTTTAGTACACTAAAGCAATCATTTGCCTTATTAACTTTTAATCAATATTTTATATTATTAAACTTTCGCGCACAAATAACTCAAATCTTAAGGAATAAATTACATTTTTTAAATGCTAAATATTTCAAGGAAACCCCCGATTTTGGAGCCCCAATTTTGGAGCCGTGGTGGCTCAGGGGGTAGGGAGCTCACCTCTCAATGAGATTATACCCGGGTTCGAATAGCAACGATGGCTAGTAGATACGAGTTCCGCACCCGGCTCGCACTGACCTCAGTTCTGAAATAAAAATATCCTCAGTGTTACACGAATCATGGGTTAGAGTCCCTTTGGCATCCGGCAAACCATCCCAAGTCAAAAATTTTGATGGTTTTCCGTTGATGGACCAGCATAATCTTTGATGGTAACCAACATAAGCAACCATCACCCCAAGGTAGGAATTCGGACAGATTTATGATGGTCCAACATAAGATTAGCAACTTGTTTTGATGGTTTGTTCATGTTGGACCATTAGAAATTTCCATCATATTTTCTTAGAAATAAAATGTTGAAACCAACATGAAATACCATCATCCCAATATAGGAATTCGGACAGATTTATGATGGTCCAACATAAGATTAGTCAAAAAGTCCTAGTCAAAAGTCCTAAGATTAATCAAAAAGTCCTCCACGAAGGCAAATTTCTTCCAATACTTGATTCAGAAGTTCCCTTGTCTTCTGGATTGGGCTCAAAATTTCACTGTTTTTGAGTTGAATATTGGTAGTCGAAAACTCAAAATTGGGTTCGCTGTTCAATGGCAATTATAAAATAAAAAAATCCTCAATTTTAATCTCGAACGCGTTAAGTGATATATAGATTCAGCAACGCCAATCATACTGACTTTAGAAGATGAGATATCCATAATTTAATATATTGTGACAGTGTCACGATTTCACAAACAGCAGGGTTAATGAAAGTCAACAGAACATTCCAAGCGAAGCCATTTCCATCTAAACAATACTTCTTAACCCTTCACTCACATTTAGTTTTCCACATTATTCCCATTCTTCTGTTTTCAGCGATAAAGCCATCTAAATTGAATTGGATAAACTGATTTGAAATCAGTTTAAAGAGTTGAAATCCTAGAAACAAGTCTCGCGTAAGCAAAACTAGTTCGCAGTCAACTCTCCGGAGCCGTTAATTTCACTGAAACTACACAACTGTGAAAGATTTTGACTTAAAAGAGGAGGGAATTTGCTTTAATCGAATCTCACGCAGAAATCCGATGAGACGCAATTAAATTATGTGGATGCCAAAACATTTGACGGGACGTTTCCTAGAAAATCTCATCTGAGTACATTAGTGTTTTGGCTTATTTTGAACTTTAATTATATAAATATACTCTGTTGATATGTTAAATATAATTATATTATTATTTATATTATTAATTATATTATTAATTACATCATTAATTATGTTTATTTAACATTTAAGTAGCGATATTTTTTTCTAAAGAGGGGTAATAATTTTTGTTAAATGAAAAAATAAAGGAGTTGATGGCTAATTTTATTTTTTGGGAAAAACTGATAAAAAATGGAACTAATTTTTTATAAGATTTCGCCTTAGCTAGTTGATAAAATAATATCCGTAATTGTTTTTCGGAGGATCACAACCTAAAATATTCCTAATGCAAATTTTTTTTTTGGTCGTATGCCTGTTTAAGCAGTGGGGGTGCGATTGTTCCTGTTTTTCAGTGGCGCCATCTATGGCCAGGAATTCGACTTCTGCACGCCATTCACACAACCACAACCCGTTTATAGGGCGGGTCACATTCACACACAAAGTAGAAAGGACATAGAACACACAGAGAGAGAAAGAAACATCCATGTCTTGCCCGGGATTCGAACCCCAGGACCTTTGTGATGCAAGGACAATTCCCTGCCCCCTACACATGCCGGTCGGCTCCTAATGCTAATATTTGAGCTAATAAAATAACATTCGTAAAAGTCTGTAATTGAATATATTTATCAACTAAAAACTACGCTTAGTTTGCAAAGTAGATCAATTTAAAGGAGTTATAATTTTTAAAAAAATGAAGTAGGTTAATATGTATCAAATAGATAAACAACTAAACTGTCAGCTCTTTACACGAATAGCCAGCCAATCAGTGTTACTTTAAACGTTTAATTCTATCAATTACAGTAATACTTTTTATTTATTGTTTTACCCATGTTACCCGACTTTTATTTTTAAGTAAATAAGCATAATGTCATATTTCTTTAATGTTTCACGCTTTCTTTTGGTTCTGTATTAAGAGTCCAAGTATCTGCCCTATAAGTAAGCTAGAATAAGACACTATGTAAGAAAAATTTCCTTTTTCTGACAGAGTGGCTTATTGCTTCAATTTGATGCTATGTTCGTAAAAAGTACTAATTTGTTTTGTTTTGTTTTTTGAATTTATGTAAGTTGTAAGCTAGATTTTATATATTTGTTATTTAAGTACATGTAAGCTAGAATTTGCATCATCGGTTGCTATGGTAAAATTATTGAACAATTTTTTGGGTAAAGTAAAAGTGTTATGTTTCCTGTTTTTTGTAGAATTGAGTAAGAATAATTTTATTTTACTGAAAAATTTAATCCATAATATCACCATAATCAAATTAATCCATAATATCACCAATATCACCATAATCAAGTGTTATTTTTCTTGTTTTTTGTAAAATTGAGTCAGTCATAAAAGTGTTATGTTTCTTGTTTCATGTAAAATTGAATCAGAATAATTATATTTCGCACAAAAATTTCCAACCAAACAACCAATGACACAAATTCTAACTTACAACTTACATATTTTCAGATAACAAATAAATAAAATCTAGCTTACAACTTGCATATATTAAAAAAATATCTAGCATTTTTAACAACGTTAGCAAGAGAAAAGTTCAACCTATTTTGATTCCTCTCTTAATTCAATGCGTGCTATTCGCGATCGCAACGAACTATAGAGGGCGTTGTTGTATGAGACGGATACCTGCGATTTCCATATGAACAGTGATTCAGTTACTCTAGAGACGTCTTTAATGTAGCATGTAGCATTGCAACGTTCTTTCTTTATTGCGGCTAATTAAATTTAAAAAAGAAAAATATTTGGTATTCTTTCTTATGCAAACGAAAACAAAATGGTATCTCTTTTTATTAGAGAAGGAATATCTAAAACATATCGGAAAAATATCTGTACATTAACAGAAAAAAATATGTATATTCTTATAAGAGTTAAAACCTAATGCCCGAGAAATAGTTTTACTAAATTTAATGATATAACATGAAAGGCCCATTTAAACTTTACATTCTATAGTTTTAAGAATCATATGACTCCAAAAATTAAAATGAACAGAAAGTATACATAAACCTTATAATTTTATGAAGTTTAATTTCGTAAAAAAAGTATTTTGACAACAATTTTTATCAAAAAATTTCAAGTTTCAATAAAAAACATTATTTAGAAACTAAGAAACGTAAAATAAAGAATGCTGACGAAACAAAAACAATTATTTTTTGTCGCCATTTTTAGTGTACGACAGTTCGTGTTTGGGATTTGCCAAAAACTCAACAAGATACAATTTAAATTTTTCAGGAGGGAAATATTTTACCGAAAAAACGAAAATGTACCAATTCCCACAACATGAAACTTTCTCTTGGTAAACGTGCGTTTTGGAAATGTTATTTCATTTGGAATCTTATTTATCAGAGTTCATATGGCGATATGATTGTTTTGAATCTATGCTAAACTCTATATCGGCTCATCCGAAATCCGTCTGACTACTTTGATTTTAAATTAAGTGTTTTATTTTATGATTTGTCGCAAAAATTTTAAGTGTAGATTGACGGCACTTAAAAACCGCCAAATCTGTAGCGGCGGTGGCGCTAATACGCAAGTACCGATTTTTTATTCCATACTTTTCTGAATCATATTACTTCAAACATTAGAATATACAAGAAGTATACATAAACACATAATGTTATACCATTTAATTTTTCAAAAACGTATTTTGACAACAATTTTTATCAAAACATTATAAACTAAAAAACGGAAAATAAAGAATTCTTAGGATAAAAAACGATTTTAAGAATTCTTTACACTGAAATAAAAACTTTCATATTGTGTCTTTTTTTATTATTCTTATAGTTCTTAATCAGACGTAAAAAACCATTCTGTAGAGAACTATCATCAAATAAGAAAAAAAAATATTTACAAGCAAATTTTTTATTATAAAAATCATAACACTCACTTGTTTTATAAATTCGCAGAATTCCAAATGAAATGTTCTTCGTTTGAAAATAAAATTTTCAAATAATATATGCATAGATTATCCCTTCATTACTTTTAGATAACATACTGCACATCAAAATTTTATAAATGTAAGATCTCGATATGAATTTGAATATGTAGCTTAAAAACAGAATAGCTGAATTCTAGTTGAGATTATTCCTTCAAAACAAAAGAATAATTACCAAGAAAACGATACAAATTTATTAATAATCAGCAGAAATGAATCTATTTCAAGTAGTTCGGATGATTCTTTATTGTTGTTTTGCGAATAATATAGATACAGAAATATATACTATTCTATAAAGAAGAACAATATTCTATAACTATATATTATACAATTCTGTGCATATTCTGAATTCTTTTTTATTCATTGGAATGACGAAAGCAATGCTAATTTCACTTTTATTTGTAATGAATTGAAGACAGAAAAAATTATTTTACCGTAATACACACAATCTGTAACAGCAAGTGATCATGAAATTGGAAGTTATGTTGTTGGTAATAGAAAGGTAAAAATTATTGAGAAATTGTTCTTCAAATGCTTGGCGTGTTCTGCTTCAATGTTTGGCATGTTCTGGTTAGTTTTTTCAAGAAGTTCTACCTTTTCCTTAGGGAAATTTTGCTTCTTATTTGCTGCTAATGGAGTGGCGTCCGTCATTGCCAATGGCTTTGTGGGAACTAATGTCCAATATTTTCAGTTTCCCGCTAGATGGCGTACTCGAGCGTTGCGATCGCGAATTGAAAAACAATTGTTAAAACTTGTCCGAAATCAACGTAACTCACCTCTGACCTTTTCAATTTCTACTTCGATTTTAATTTCCCTTTTCATGGAAACATTAAATATAACTTTTGCTTCGTAAAAGTTCATATTAAGCATTATTTGAATACTGGCTGCAGATAAATCTTAGGTCACTTTTTCCTAGTTAGTTAATTTTGTTTGCCATAAATACAGTAATCACGTTATATTTTGTTACACGGGGTACCCCAAGGAGGATAAAGGAGTTATTTCCTGGAAATTATGCTAATAAAAAATATTGTTTGCAATAGCCTTTTTTTTTAAATTTTTTTTATTAAATAATAATAATTAATGCTTGTTACATGTCATATTGAATCTACTTTAATTCATAAAATCAGGGCGAACGTTGCATTTTGTAATTTATAGCTAAAACTATTTTTGTTTTGTTTCGTAGAAGTTTAATAAAAATATTTAATACATAAACTAATAAATTTTAAAACAAGTACTTTCTGTTCCTTCTTTTGTTTTCATAACATCATAGTTACAAGCTTAAAAAAGAACAGGATTTCTTTTGTTAAATGTTACTAAAAATTTTTATTTTGAAAATGCGTTTCGTAGGTTTTAATTAATTTACTGAAATCATTTTTGAACTTTTCAGATGATCTAACTCAGTTCGGATTTTGAACTTTTCGGATGACCTAACTCAGTTCGGATTTTGAATTTTTCGGATGACCTAACTCAGTTCGGATTTTGAACATTTCGGATGACACAAGTAAAGTTTTTTTCAGTTAAAAAATATACACGATTTCTGAGTATTTTAATAAATATTATCCCTTGAGAACATTTCTGTGAGCCTATTGAGCTGAATTAGTTTTCAGAACTTTGCCTCAGTCACATTAAAGCAAAGACTGTCTATGTCGATTTAAATAAAATGACGCCAAATCAGTTTATTGATTGAAATGTAAAATCAATTCCGAAATTGGCGAACGCAAAACTAGTTTGCGAATAATATTCTTAATCCAAAACGAAACTACTCAACTGAAAAATATTTTCCCTCAAAAGGGACAGAAACTTAGAATTATCTAATGTTGCGCTGAAAATCTAATGAGATACAATCAAATTTTTCGGATGTCAGAACATTTGACAATTCAAGATAACCTTTTGATGCTCACGTAAAAATCCCTCGAGGGAATTTCTATGCTGTGCATTATTCCCTAGAATTTAAATTAAATATTTCCGATACAGTTGAGTATTAAGCTGTGAAAGTCACTATATTGCTCTTTTGAATAAAATAAATTCCTTTTGAAGTCGTATCGCATTATGATTGGATGTTTATCCGAAAACCTTGACGTTTTAATATTTAATGGTTCTTGTTGTCGAAATTCTGACTTCGTTTTGACTGGAACTTTTTAAGTAGGCTCTTTTTTTTATATAGAAAGTTATTTAGAATTGATATTTTTTCAGGACGTTTTGGTTCATTTGAATAAACTAAAAGCCCAAGACCCCGAGCTGTCCATGCCTGTGACTTCAGGTACTTGACGGGTTGTGATTTGGGCAGACATTTGCTTTGAACAAAAAAGAAAGATAGTGCTGATCTTGTATTTAGTTGGAAAAAAATACTTAAGATTCAGAAGTTTTTTGTCACTGACCACAGTTTCCTGACCTGTAACCGTGATTTTTTATCTCGAAGAAACGTAAGCATGAAATTTAAGCCATGACTCCTTCAGATTTAGGTGCTGTGATACTCTTTTTTCGAACGTCGAAGCCATTCAAGGTAGTACACATGGATATTAAAGACTTTTCTGACTTCACAGCCCATGTCAACATGTTTTTAAACACATTAAGCTCAAAATATAAGCCATGACCCCTTCAGATTTGGATGCTGTCTCACTTTTTTTCGAAGGTCGAGACCATTCATGGTGGCATACACGGATAATAAAGACTTTTTTGACTTCGCAGCGCTTGCCAACATGTTTTTAAACAACTCAAAATTCGACCTTTCTAAAACTTCTTAAGCAAGAGTGACTATCAAAGCATATATTTTTCTGATCAAATGCTTTGGAAAAAATACCCCATTTTCAAGAAAAGAGAGTTTTCTTAATATCCTTCGTCGTAGCTTTTGCTTCCACGATTAACGTCCATAAAAGGAAGCAGTGAGGAACAGAAGGAAGTCTTACTGGAAATGTACGATTTCCTCTCCCAAAAAAAAGCAAGAAGGCAAGAACTTTTAATGAAACTTGTGTGTATATGAATAACATTTATAGGTTTTATTTACTTCTTTTTCAACTTTGAAGTCCATACAAAATAAAACTTGAAATTAGCTTTTTTTTAAACTTTGCTGTTTCGCTATTTTTCCAAATCTAAAATCTTAACATCAATGAGACATTTTCAAGCACGTGGGAAATTGATAAAAAAATAAATAGGTAAATTTCTACTATAAAAAGAACAATAATATTAAGAAGATACTTAAATCTAAACGTAAGGAAATTAGGTTAATTTGTTAGGTGTTGTTAACCACTAACCCGAAGGAATGAAATGGTGGACAAAGTACCAGATAAATGAATGTTGTTTTTCATTTTTTGGTTCTCCTGAAAAATTTTCTTTTTTGGATTTGGGTCGTTTGCGATTTTTAGTTCTCAATTGTGCCATCCAACATTTGAGTTTTTGTAGCATGTTTTTTGCCAAGGGTACCGAATTGAAGAAATTTTTCAGACATTAGAGTTTATATAAAACGTAGATTAGAAAATGACCATTTCAAATAGCCTTTTATGTATCTGTTTAGATTAGTTATCGGTAGATACACGAAAATTCATTTAATTACAATTTATTGATTTAGTATAACATTACCTCTATCAAAATATTTTCTGAAACTACGGAATTTTCGTAGTAGTTGTACGATATGGTTAAACAAAAGAAACTTTAATTAAATATAAAATACTGTTTATAAAATAAGCAGTAAATAAATAAAATAAAATACTTAAAAAAGTAAATCTCAACCTCCAATAGTTATACGAAATAGTGTTTGTCGTCATTAGTTTTTTTTTTTTTTTTCAAAACATCTAATGCGTCTATACTTAAATTTTCTGACTTGTATTTCTAGATACATCTGTATTTTAAGCAATTTCCATATAATTTTCACTTTTGTGATTACAGCGCCATCACTCGGCTTCATTGAATAAAGTCGGTAAATCTATCTTAATTGTATAACAAATATATTCTTATATGCGTGATCTGATACGTATTACGTAATACATTTGACCACTTCCATAATATTCAGGTAGTCTATATATTTTTATAAACTATGTCAAAAATAAAATAATTAGTAATTACCCATATCAGCTTATAAATTATCATTTAAGTGAACAAAAATTAATAATGTTATCAAACTCTGATGATTCATGATCGATATCAATCACATCGAATTAAAATAACCGAAACCAGTCTAATAAAGGATGAAATATACCATAACGAAACTACCATAATTTTTACTATGCAATATGATAACAAATTTTTTTAATTACTTAAATTATACCATTTTATAACATTTTATAATTATACCTTTAAATTCTAAGTTCTAATAGACTTCATTTTTGACACGTTTTTATAAGTATAATTTAAGGGACGTAATTACTGAACACCCTGTGTAATAAATCATGCTTGGGAAAGTTGGAGCTTTGTAATAACATCACACTGAAATCGTTAAATTCTTCTCAATATTAATTCCAATGTTAATAGGTCTTTTTTTTTTCAAATTGCAATCTATTCAAAACAGATTGAACTGGGTCTAAAACTTTGTCCTATTTAAGGGTAAATTCTTTTATTTTATAAGAATGACATACATCTAATAAACTGCAGCTATTCCCAAATGATGTTTTTTCGCATGATACGACACATTCTATTTCTGACATTTCATGGGTTTATGCAAGTGCATTAAATTATCTCATTTTGTGTCTTTAACAAAGAAAGGGATTTAACCATGCATAATTCAAAACCGCCTTTTATGCCATTCCCATCAAAGTGGATTTACAAAATAATTTTTTTAGAAAAAAAGCGGCCTTCCAGAGCAAAATGAAAGTAGTATCAAATGTGTTTTATTATGCATTCTGATACTTCAAAAGACTTTTACAGAAAATTTAAAGCAGTTGAAACGAAGAACAAATTTTATTTTCAAAACAACATTGAATAAATACTTTCGGCTTTCGAAGCTTTAGAAATTACTTTTCGGTCACAGTTTCGAAGAAATACTAGCACATTTATTAAAACTTTCGTATGGAAACTATACAAATTTAAAGAGAACAAATTACGAACTGAATCTAAGAACATGAATCGGACTAAGCATTGATCTGTGTTTTTATGTGTGGTAACGGCTCTTCGGTATATATATATATATATATATATATATATATATATATATATATATATATATACCGAAGAGCCGTTACATTATGAACACCCTCCATCTATAACAATGAGCTCGCCCAGGTTTTCATGGTTTCTCGCCCAGGAACCAATGTTTTCATGGGGCACATTAGAACCCATAATCCTCATAGAACAATCCCTGACGTCTGTAATCTACTTGAACATAGTTCACCCATTCATGGCAACAGTTTTTCCTGAGGGGGATGGTGTTTACCAACAGGATAATGCACCATGTCATAAGGGTCGAATCGTCATGGATTGGTTCGAGGAACATTCCAGTGACTTTCAAGTCATGTCCCCAAATTCACCTGACCTTAATCCAATAGAGCATTTGTGGTCCTACTTAGAAAACCAAATTCATGCTGCCACGCTACCCCCTCGTAATGTGAGGGAATTGCAGGGCCAGTTGGTGAGCGCTTGGTACCAGATACCTCAGACTACTTATCAGCACCTTGTGGAATCAATGCCATGGCGGGTGCTAGCAGTTTTGAGGGCTAAAGGTGGTCCTACATGTTATTAGCAGGGTGGTCATAATGTAATGACTCTTCGGTGTATATAAATATTAAGGGGACCGGAAAATAATGTCGTTTCGGGGCATTAAATATTCGTTAGCCTTGAAATTCATTTTTTTCTCTCGATGCATTTCGATCCAGCATTGAAAGTTCGTTGCTAACTAGGGTGAATACATTATTGATTGAAAATAAAATCTTGATAACAAATATCAGGTGCAGCACCGAAACGAAATTACTTTCCGGTAATACTATACCCGACAGTACTTGTACTATATTATATATATGCATGTGTGTGACAGGTTGGTATTTGGTAGGTTAGTGGTAGGTATTTAAAAAAAATCAGCCTGGTAAACTAAAGTGAGTTCTTCCATATTTATAGATTAAAAGATTAGTTCCATATTTATGGATTAATTTATGGATTAAAAGAATACGTACATTTGTTTTGCTCAGTTTGTCCCTATCCTATATTAAAATTAATAAATATGTATTCATTATAAGTCCCGCAGTGGACTGATCGTTAAGACACGGTTCCCAGCAGATCACCGAAGTCAAGCATCACTGGCTGCGGTCATTGTGAGGGTGGGTGACCACTTGGATCAGTCTGCGTAGGGACCGAGGGTGTGTTGTATTGGTCCTCGTTAAACTTTTCTGCCGTCCCGCAGTGGACTGATCGTTAAGACGCGGTTCCCAGCAGATCACCGAAGTCAAGCATCACTGGCTACGGTCAGTGTGCGGGTGGGTGACCACTTGGATCAGTCTGCGTAGGGACCGAGGGTGTGCGTATTGGTCCTCGTTAAACTGTTCTACCGTAAAGTGCTCGACTTCGCGCGCGGGTCGTCGGGCTACCGAAGCGGGGGTGCCATCCCCTCCGCAGAGGATCAAAATTGTGATGGCATGTCTTCGGATCATTCTCCGGGATGTTTCCCAGACCGTCGCCAATAGCCCATTGTGCAGCTCTAGTGCGACGTAAATTAACAACATCAACATCTACCGTAAAGAGCTCGACTTCGCGTGCAGGTCGTTGGGCTACCGAAGCAAGGGTGCCATCCCCTCTGCAGAGGATCAAAATTGTGATGGCTTGTCTCCGGATCATCCTTAGGGATGTTTCCCTGACCGTCGCCAATAGCCCACTGTGCAGCTCTAGTGCGACGTAAATGAACTACAACTACTACTACTATTCATTATAAATTGACAGACATTTAAAATGAGAACCTATTTCAAATTTTCATTCGAAACAAGTTCAAATGATGTTCGATAGGTTGAAACCTTTTTCTCTAAGAAAAAAAAATCTGATTTCTTAAAATTCATTTTTAGTTTAACTTTTTTAAAAGAGCTGTATAAAAATGTTTTAATTCTTTTCATTTTTTGTTCAGCGTTTTCTCAGCGAAAATAATTTAAGGGAGAGTAAAAATTTAATTAATGAACTGAGTTCACTAATGAGATAGAAATTGTTCCTTTCCGATATTGAAAATAATGATTGTCATATCAATTCACTATGAATAGACAGAAATTTATAAAGAGTATATATTTCAAAACATCATTAAAAACATGCAGAAATTAAAATAATAAAAATTAAAATTTAGTTTTTGAAATAAAAAAATAAACATAGTTCAGTCATTTAAAAAAAAATTAATTTATTCCTAACCTCTCTCGAATCCCTGAACAAAAAGATGCAAAATTTAAAATAATAAAAATTAAATTTTAACTTTTGAATTAAAAAAATAAACATAATTCAGTCATTCACAAAAATGCATTTAATTTCTCTCTTATCTCAGAACAAAAATGTATTTTAATCTTTTTATGGTCTGTTCTACAATCTTTCTACAATCTAGGCCGGAATAGCCTGGTCGCTAGTAGGGCACTGGGCCTATGTCCAACAGTTCGTGGGTTAGATCCCCGCCGGCCAAAGACTCCCCGTGTAGTAAATGGTGACTGATGCCCGTTAAATCTGTCGAGTCACAAAGTCCTCCTAGTTCCCAAAACAAATCAATACCTCTGGGGGTACTGATCCAGGAGAATTCTTGTCTTCTGGATTGGGTTCAAAATTACAAGACTGAGGAGTTGAACATTGGTAGTCATGAACCCAAAAATTTGGTTGACATATAAAATATAAAATAAAATCTTTCAGTGAAAAAGAATTAATGAAATATAAAATTGTGTTGATTTAGCATATTCTCTAATGAAATAGAAATGTTCCCATTCCATTATTAAAATTAATAATTGTCTTATTAATTCATTGAAAATAGACAAAGATTCATAACGAGTGCAATGTTACAAAGTATCTCTGAATACATGTAATTGTCTAAAAATTTGATGAGAAACATATTCCAATTTTTTTGCAAAATTTTTTAAATTATACCTACTCTCAAATTACAGAACAAAAAAAATTATTTTAATCTTTTTTATGGTCTGATCTACAATCTTTCAGAGAAAATAAATTAATAAAATTAAAAAGTGAGTTAATTAAGCATATTCTCTATTGAAATAGAAATGTTCCCATTCCATTATTAAAATTAATAATTGTCTTATTAATTCATTGAAAATAGACAAAGATTCATAACGAGTACAATGTTACAAAGTATCTCTGAATACATGTAATTGTCTAAAAATTAGATGAGAAACATATTCCAATTTTTTTGCAAAAATTAATTTTAAATTTTACCTACTCTCAAATTGCAGAACAGAAAAAATTATTTTAATCTTTTTTATGGTCTGATCTACAATCTTTCAGAGAAAATAAATTAATAAAATTAAAAAGTGAGTTAATTAAGCATATTCTCTATTGAAATAGAAATGTTCCCATTCCATTATTAAAATTAATAATTGTCTTATTAATTCATTGAAAATAGACAAAGATTCATAACGAGTACAATGTTACAAAGTATCTCTGAATACATGTAATTGTCTAAAAATTAGATGAGAAACATATTCCAATTTTTTTGCAAAAATTAATTTTAAATTTTACCTACTCTCAAATTGCAGAACAGAAAAAATTATTTTAATCTTTTTTATGGTCTGATCTACAATCTTTCAGAGAAAATAAATTAATAAAATTAAAAAGTGAGTTAATTAAGCATATTCTCTATTGAAATAGAAATGTTCCCATTCCATTATTAAAATTAATAATTGTCTTATTAATTCATTGAAAATAGACAAAGATTCATAACGAGTACAATGTTACAAAGTATCTCTGAATACATGTAATTGTCTAAAAATTAGATGAGAAACATATTCCAATTTTTTTGCAAAAATTAATTTTAAATTTTACCTACTCTCAAATTGCAGAACAGAAAAAATTATTTTAATCTTTTTTATGGTCTGATCTACAATCTTTCAGAGAAAATAAATTAATAAAATTAAAAAGTGAGTTAATTAAGCATATTCTCTATTGAAATAGAAATGTTCCCATTCCATTATTAAAATTAATAATTGTCTTATTAATTCATTGAAAATAGACAAAGATTCATAACGAGTACAATGTTACAAAGTATCTCTGAATACATGTAATTGTCTAAAAATTAGATGAGAAACATATTCCAATTTTTTTGCAAAAATTAATTTTAAATTTTACCTACTCTCAAATTGCAGAACAGAAAAAATTATTTTAATCTTTTTTATGGTCTGATCTACAATCTTTCAGAGAAAATAAATTAATAAAATTAAAAAGTGAGTTAATTAAGCATATTCTCTAATGAGATAGAAATTTTCCTTTTTTTTTATTAAAATTAATATCTGTCGTATCAACTGACTGAAAATAGACAAAATTTAAAAAAGAATACAATGTTACAAAGTATCACCGAAAGCACGTAATTCTCTTAAGATAAGAAAATAAACATATTCCTACCGCTGCGAAAATTCATTTTTAATTTTAATTTCTTTGTGTGTGTTGAATAAAAATGTTTTAAATTATTTGTATTGTTTATTCTACGATCTTGCAGAGCAAAATTAATGGAATGTGAAATTGCAATTAATTAACCGAATTCGCTAATGAGATAGAAATTAATAATTCTTTCTAATGCAGAAAAAAAAGATGGAAAATAAAAATATTTCTAAACTTCTAAACATTTAAAATTAATTACTTAAAATAAATTAAAATTGATGGGACGTGATTAAGTATTCGAATAAAGGAATTTTTTATTTTATTAATAATGAACAATATTAACAATAAAAATGTTTTTTAAAATATGTGAGTCATTGAATTATTCAAAATTCATTTTGCGTTAATTCTCTGTTGCATAAAACTGACGCGGTTTGATTTGCTTAAAAATTGATTCTATCAAACTAGATTATCAGATTTTATCTATTGAGCCAGAAAAAGAATTTTAAAATTTGAAACATTGTGTGCTTTAACACACACTTAAGCATTATAATAATTTTAATATTTTAGATTTTTATTCGCTAACTAATTTACTTCTTAAATTTATTAGGGCATAAAATATTCAAAATACGCTATTCAATTCCTTTAAATTTATATTTGACAGTTCAATCACTAATTCAATCAAATTTCTACAATTTTAATGTTTTATTGCCAAGGCTTCTTTCATATATGAAATCAAGATTCTCGCAAACAATTAAAAGTTCGTTAATTCATAAAAAATAATTAGATTAAGGATAATTTTTTAGATTCTCAATTATCTCTTATTATAAACTATTTAATGATCAAATTTATTTTATTTAAAACAAACACAGTTTCTTAACAGAAGAAAAATTAAACAAAAAGATAAATAAAATAATTTTATTTTTTATTTATAGATTCTTTTTAATATTTTTACATCCGCCTATTTTTTACAAATCTGTTAAAAATTCTTTATTTTTGGTTTTATCTATTATCAAAAACAGGAAACCGTGACGAAACATACAGCATCGTAAAAATGTTATGTGTTACCAAAACTTTTAAATTTTTAACTGAAATTTGCGATCTAATTTCGAACTGCGGCCAAAAGCGAATCGTACGTAATCAACAAATCTGCGCTACGCAACAGAAAAACAGTTTAAAAAAATAATTTTATTATTTTTTTATTATTTGTTACCCTTTTCATTGAACTTAAAGTTTTATACATATAAAAAAAGAAAAAAATACGATTTTAGGAGTTTAAATCATCTTTTAAGTATTTTTTTCATTTATTAAGCAAATATAATTAATGCTTTTTTTATTGTGAAAATTATCCAAATTTTTGTGGCAATAACAAAGCTATGGAGAACTAGTTTCTAAACTCATTCAGATTTTAAAGCTCTGGAAGTTAATTTTGCTCTAAAATTATATTTCCTACTCTGGGGAAAAAAGTATGGTTAAAACTACCAGAATATGATACTGTCTTTCTAGACATAAGAAAACACCCAAAAGTTCGGTAATTATTACCCAGCCGCTTTGACAAATAATTTTGATAAAATTAACAATAAAATATGATTTTGAAATGTGTAATAAAATTCGGTAACTGTAGTAAAATTTGATAATTTTATCATGATACCTTAGAGCAGTGGTTGGCAAACTTATTAGCCAGAGAGCCAAATATGAACATTACAACAATTTTAAAGAAACATTGGGAGCCAAATCTGCTTGTTTAGAAAACTTTTATTACACTAAATAAGTAGTACACTAAATAAAATTAAATTTCATGCTTAATAAATATTTATTAATGCGAACAATGTGCTTGCATCTCCTTGGAAAGTTTGAGTAAGTCAGGTTTGTATGTAGTTTTTTTTTTAATTTTAGGCATGATTCCTAGTTATCATCAAAACTTGACGACTTCTCAGTTTACTCTTGATAATGTTCATGCTTGAAAAAGATTGTTCGCATATATATGTAGAACCGAAAATGGAAAGAACAGCAAACGCGAGCTTTTTCAGCTGATCGTAAGAGTCAGGAATACTATTCCAAGCGTTGAAAATGATCATGTCTTCCTTCTCCAGGTCATTCAAAACAGACCGCTTGTGTTGTGAACTAAGATCAAATTTTTTCTTCTCCAATATTTCCAATTCAACACAAAGACGTTCGAATTTAGAGCGCCATATCTTCATGTTTTTTAAATCCAGCAATTGTATTTCAAAGCTACCAATGTCAATTTCAAAAGGAGAAAATTTCAACTTGGTTATCGTAGCATTAAGAGGATTTTTGACAAATGCTAAAGTTGCTCTGCTGTTTTTAAATTCCTGAAACCTACTGCGAAATGCTTCCCTCATATTTAAAATTATTGTTTTAAAATGGCGTTTATCAATAGAGGAATTATTTCCTTGGCGATGCTTCAGCAGGCTCGAAGGTTTACCAGGTTTTTTTGCCGGAGCGGCACTTAAGGAGCCAAAGAGCCACATGCGGCTCTGGAGCCGCACTTTGCCGACCACTGCCTTAGAGCATGGGATAAAAACCATTTATTTAATTAAATTCTTTTTTCGGTTTTGTAATTTTACTAACTGTGGGGTAATCAGAACTATACTTTTGTAAGCCAAAGTTGACGAACGGAAAAATACCATATGAAGGAATTAAATAAGGTATATTATTTTTTTAAACCAGAAATTCCATTTTTACAGAGTGCTGTAATTATACAAGATTGTTTCCTGTGTAGATTCGTATTTTGAATTTTCTCTCGAAAATCGTAGCGCCGCGAACAATAAACATGCAGAGTGATTCCACTAAGACATAAGATATCGTCATCATGAAAAATGAATTCAAATATGATCCAGGAATGCTCCTTTAGCAAAATGCAGTAAGAATTCCGCAAAATACGACGTTTTGATTCAGATTAATGCAAGTAAGTAACTTAGGGAAGTTAATATTTTTACAAATTATGAAATTTTTATTTCATATTACCCTCTACGAAAAACAAGTAGATGGGTTTATAAAAGTAAAGCAAAATATTACCTTACAAATCCGATATTCAAGTTCATTTAACAAACATGTATTAAAAATTTTTAATGAATTTTAAGTAAGCTCATTAATATTAAATCATTTAGCTCATAAAATGTTTTTATCAGTTTAACCCGCAGCTAAATACTTAACACAATGAGATAAATGAAAAGAAACGAGGAAGAAAGCATTACAATGAATACTAAACCCCATGAAAGAAACCATCCAGCACGACAGTAGTCACTACAAATAAATACAGCATCTGCAGTGCGCAGAATATTTTTTTTAAATCTGCAACCTGCAGATTATTTTTCATCTGCAGTCTGCAGATAATTTTTCATCTGAGTTTTCTTTGTATTTTGAAAAAGCATGCAAACAAATGAGGGGTTCTTTTTTAAACATCTAACGTATTTCGATTAGAAATTAACAAGCTGAATTGAGAGAACCTCGCAAAGAATTTTTAAAAAAATTCTATAACTTGATTACAGACTAAACAGTAAAGGGATTTATTTCATTTATTTTAGTATCATTGCATAAAATTCAACTTAAACTTAAGCAACATAAAGTTTTTATGCACAAGGACCATATATCTTCAAAATTTTGCTACATGTTAGACATTAAGCTGAATTTAAACAGTAAAATTATCTGTCTGACTACGTAGGGGTCGCAGACTACTTTGGATTTATGAAGGTAGTGCTGCAGATCCTCTCCTTAAATCCTGCTACCAGGATAATTGACATGTTGATGACTAATGTTGTCTGATAACTTCTATTAAAGCATCAGCATGGTTTTTGATTTATACGCAATTTAATATTTTCTGAAGATCCTCCCGACATGCCAAATGCTCCGGATTCAACAAAACATTTTAAAAAACAGTAGAGAAGCTACAAACTGAAGTTTGCAGATATTTGGTTAATTTTGGCAACATTTTAAAAGGCTCAACATGGCGTCGCTGTAACAAAGTGGTGTTTCACACAAGCCTTTGAATTACACTCTATAACAAAAAAATAGACGCACTAAGACGCGCAAAATCGATGCTCGATCAGGCTGGAATGATGCCGACTGGGGACGTATAGTCTTTAGCGACGAATCCCGCTTCCAACTGTGTCCTGAAGATCATCGAAGACGTGTTTGGAGACGCACAGAACAGAGGGGGGGTCCTGCCTTCACTATTGCACGCCACACCGGCCCTCAACAGGGCATTATGGTCTGGGGTGCCATTTCCTTTGACAGCCGGACCCCTTTGGTCGTCATTAGAGGTACACTTACTGCACAGCGGTACGTCGACGACATTCTAAGACCTGTCTTGCTACCGTTCCTTTTGCAGCTCCCTGGGCTGGTTTTTCAGCAAGACAATGCCAGACCACATACGGCGCGTGCTGCTATGGACTGTCTGCAAGCTTGTCAAACTCTTCCTTGGCCTGCCAGATCGCCAGATCTCTCTCCCATCGAGCATGTCTGGGATATGATGGGAAGGCGATTGCATCTGGCACGGAATGTTGATGACCTCGCTCGACAATTGGATCAAATTTGGCAGGAAATACCGCAAGAGACTATCCGGGAGCTTTATCGGTGTATGTCACGCCGTGTGGCAGCTTGTATCCAGGCTAGAGGCGGGTCAGCACCTTATAGAACTTGTTACTGTACTCTGTAATAAATTATTCAATTGCTCTGAAATTTTAATCATTTACTATTCTGTACATTGTCTTCCTATCCACCAATTTTCGTTTCAATCGGACAACTCCTGCTTGGTGCGTCGATTTTTTTGTTATAGAGTATATTTAGAAGTTTTTTTTCTCTTTCTCCAATGCCTCCAACGCCCACCTGGAGAATGACCTAGGTCATACAGGCATCTGAAGGGCAAATTTGTTGATCACTCTTTCTGAGGCATCATATTAGGTGAGCCGACGTTGCTCCCACAGTAAGGACAGATAGTACAGATAATGAAAGAACATCCAAGCCTTGCCCGGGATTCGAACCCAGAACCTTTCTGATGCAAGGGCAGTTCCCTGACCCTTACACAGGCCGGTCGGCATTATTTAGAAGTAGTGATGAGAAAAAACACTATAAATCGAATTTACTAAACGAATACAGTAAAAGGACAATAATTCGAAAATATTTATCCGCTGTCCGGAGCAAGGTGGCATCTGTGACTGTATACAGCATAGTAAACTTTATGCCTGAATCAATCAATCAATCCTAATGTGCCCAAAAAAGGACATAAATCCTTATCGAAGCAATCCTGTCAAGAGCAGACTGTCATCCCATTATGGGCTTATATTAATAGTTTGACATTCAAAGAAAGCCTTATTTCGAACAATCTCAACCACTAAATTGCGATGTGTATCATTCTAGTACTTTCTCCTATCCCATAATGTAAAGAAAAAATTCTAATACGATAAGAAAAAAGAGTGCTTAATATAGAATAGCCCTAAAACAGAAAACTACTTCAGCCACAAAGCCTCCAGTCAATTTCAGACAGACTTGCATTTCCCAAAGATGCATTGGAGTAAATATAAAAACATGAATATTTTTGAATATATGTAAATCTCCGCATTTCTTTTTCTTCTAAATAAGATACACGGGACTAGTAATTCTACATTTTTTGTCTCCCTTCCTTTCTTTTTCCTTTCAAAAAATTTTTTATCTTTCTTTTCCTTTTTTTTCGTTGGTTAAATAAAATAAAAAAGCATTATTTTATGCGGTTGAAATTTCGAAAATGCTAAAAAGGAACAGTAGAAGAATTGAAGTAAACTAGTTATTTATGTGCGGCAGTCACAATTTTTAAGCTGGGGACCATTTATCGCAAAAGAAAGAGTTCTAAATTCAACATTTTTGAAATAATTTAATGGTAAAAATAAATTAAAACGAAGCAAATTATGACAATCAACAATGAAATCATTTAATGGTAAAAATAAATTAAAACGAAGCAAATTATGACAATCAACAATGAAATCATTTAATGGTAAAAATAAATTAAAGCGAAGCAAATTATGACAATCAACAATGAAATCATTTAATGGTAAAAATAAATTAAAACGAAACAAATTATGACAATCAACAATGAAATCATTTAATGGTAAAAATAAATTAAAGCGAAGCAAATTATGACAATCAACAATAAAATCATTTAATGGTAAAAATAAATTAAAACGAAACAAATTATGACAATCAACAATGAAATCATTTAATGGTAAAAATAAATTAAAGCGAAACAAATTATGACAATCAACAATGAAATCATTTAATGGTAAAAATAAATTAAAAAGAAGCAAATTATGATATTCAACAATGATATTAAAAGATTTTGAGACCTAACATAAAATTGCAACTTTAATTTTAAAAAAAATTCAGTTACTACTATCACTATATCTCAGTACACTTAAGAAAATAATAAAAACATATTTCATAAAAATTCTAACGTCATTACTTGTAAGCATTAATTTTTTTTATTATTCACCTATTATAACCCCGATGTCACAGTGGTTAAAGTTCTTGATTGTCAGCGTTAAGAACTGTAGTTCATTCACCGATGGTGACTTGAAGCTCAAGCAACTTCTTTCAAATTAATGAGTACAAACTTATTTGTGAAGTAAACTATGTTGACCACATTATCACCAGCACATTGTTGGTGTCAACATTGCCTTAACCTCCGTGAACTCAATTCTCGAATTCTGTACTCTCAGGGGTATGGATTTGTAATGGGAACATGGAAGACTTTGTGACCCAACAGATTTAATGTACACCAGTCACCATTTACTACATGGGAAGTTTTCGGCAGTTGGGGATCGAACTCATGACCCCTTGGACATGGGCCCAACACCCTACTTACCAGACTTATCCCGTCCATCTTAAAATAGTAATACCAATGAATGTTTTTTTTAAATTGATTTTGGAGAAACAGGATAGTTTTGTCTCGTATATAATTTAATACATATTTGTATTTTGATTTGAATTTAAATATAGTACATTTTTAAAGTTAAAGTGGTGGTAACAATTTTTCTCTATTCCTATTTGTGTTATGAGTTTCGATGAAGTTTATAGTTTTGATAAAGTTGTCCCATGATAGTATTGATGAAGTTATTCCCTGATAGTTTTGATAAAGTAATTCCACGATAGTTCTTTGACGAAGTTGTCCCACGATAGTTTAGATAAAGTAATTCCACGATAGTTTTTTGATAAAGTTTGTTGTGGTACGCATAAGCAAACTGCAAAATAAACATCGTTCAAATTTCAGTTATTCTGCAGTTTGCTTATGCGTACCGCAACGAAGTTGTTCCATGATAGTTTCGATGAAGCAATTCTACGATAGTTTTGATGAAGTTGTCCCACGATAGTTTCGATTAAATTGTTCCACGATAGTTTTGATTAGGTTGTCCTACGATAGTTTCGAGGAAGTTATCTCACGATAGTATTGATGAAGTTATCCCACGAAAATTTCGATAAAGTTATCCCGCGATAGATCGTGGACTTGAAGATATTCTAGAACGATATTTTTATTCTTTTCTCGTAATTTTAATTTTGCTTGACAATACGCATTTAATAAAGATTTTAATAGAGTTAAAAAGAAGTCCAAATCATTATAGCGGTAATTAACTTTTCATGAAATTAGCAGAAATTTACATTTTTCAGCGACCACTTGAATAATATAAATTGTTGCCTTATTCATAACATAACTCTTTATTTGTGTTTGAGCTATTGAATTACATTAGTGATTAAAAGTGTTTCAAATTCAAGTTTTAGAAACATGTGTTCTGAGCAAATGCCAACTCCATCTAGGAATGTTTTTGTAATCAGAGTATAGAGAAGGAATGAGTAAGATCAGTGTTGTGCTTGTACTACTATCTAACTGTAGCGTAAACGCAACAAAGATGTGCGATACCATGTTATAAAGAAAAATAAAGAATATTTATAGAGTTTGAGTCCTTGTGATTAGAGCAATATGAGCTATCGACGTGTTCTTTGTGAGAGACACAAACAGTGTGAGAGTTCTGTGTGAGAGACAAAAAACAACATGAAATATATTTTATAACAAAAATTTATATACTTCCATAACAATTCTGAGGGACTATTTCTCTGAGCTCATTATAGTTAATATTTTCAGAAATAATAATTAATATTTTGGAAAAACATTTGCCTTTAACACTATTGAATTCAGACATTAAGAAGATTAAACTTGAAAACAATTAAACAACGTTCATAAATTGAACCAAAGTTCATCGGAAGTAATTTCAAATCAGTATTTAAACGTAATATTACAAAGCATTTCCAGCTTTCACAAAACTAGTTTTACAGTCAAATTTTCCGATCCATTAAATGCATTGAAATAATTCAACCAAGAAAGATTTTTCCATTAAAAGAGGCAGAGGCTACCTTCAATCGAATCTCTCCCCTAAATCTAATGAAATGCAATCAAATTACGTGAATGTCAAAACAGTTGACGATTCAGGATCACCTTTTGATGTTTTCCTGAAAATCCCCGCAGGATATTTAAATGTCGTCACTCTTCTTGAATTTTAATTAAGCGTTTTCAATTTATTCGGGTAGTTTTTGAGCAACTAGAAGTTTTCGCGATATAAATAATCCTTTTTAAGTTAGTGGATATTGTTGTGAATAATTTGAATATTGGACAAATTGCCGTGGGCAGTTTTTGAGACAGGAGTTTTAGACGTTGCTTTAATTATTTATTATAGTTTATAAAGAGAATGTATTAATATTTTAAAAATATAATTTTGTTTTAAAATATTTAAAATTAATATAATATTTTTAATTATACTAATAAAACAAGTTATTCAATACTTGTAGAGGGGATATATCAACACTCTTAATATATATTTTTAAAATTCATATGAAAAATTAAGTAAACAAAATGCACATTTGAAATCTTAATTATAATTAATTTTAAACTATAATTAATAATTATTTGCAATTAATTTTATTTAATTTAATTAATTTCGCAATTAATTTTAGTTAATTTAATTAATTTTGCAATTAATTTTAATTATAATTAATATTTATTTATAATTAATTTTAATTATAATTCACCTTTATAAGAGTTAATTTTTATAGAAGTAATATTTCATTATAATTAATTTTAATTATAATTCACTTTTATAAGAGTTAATTTTTATAGAAGTAATATTTCATTATAATTAATATCTAATTATCATTAATATTTAATTATAATTAATTTTTAATTATACTTAAGATAATTTGTCAATTTTTATCTCTCTTAAATCAATATTTAAGCCAGATATAAAAAAAATAATTACTGAAATCTGATAAATTAATAAATTCTGAAAACTAAGACTAAGGTGATATTTTACTTATATTTATTTTTTAAATGCCAGTTTAACTTCCAGATAAAACTGTTTTAGCTGCTTAAGTTAATGTTTGGATAAGATATTTCCAGCAATATTCCACTTGTCTAATAGTTTTCTCTGGCAATCAAACAAATGTTAAAATTTTTACTTTGCTTTCCTCTCTAAGAATTCAGGTATAATGATAACAGGTTTAATGATAACAGGTTTATTAATAATAGGGTTAATGACAACAGGCTTCAGTTATTTTTTTTTATCTTCAGTATTTAGTATCATTCCTACTGTACACTATAAAAAAAACTTGGTTTACAATTGCCACCATTTTTGGTGATGAGTTCAATTTTTTGAAGTGATACTTCTTATGCGACTTCCAACAAGGTTGCGTTAAACGTTTAAAGCTACATTTTTATATGCCGGGAAATCAGGTGGTAGGATCCAGTTTTCCCTCATTCATTTCCATATTGTTTTGGTTCTCACTAGCATAAAAATAATAAAAGTCATAAAAGTATTGTTTTTCTATAAATATTTTAGTTTGATTTGATACAAATATAATTTAATAGGGTAGAATTTTTTATTTTCAAACTTAGTGGATAACAATTGTAAAAATTAAGTGAAAACAATCCCACGGACAATGTGACGGATTTAAGGTTATGTCAAGGCACGTCTCTTGTGAATATCAATTGATTGTTAGGTTTTCTCTTTTCTAATTGCCATTTATATTTCACCAAATGCAGCCATGAGGGATATTAAATTATTTATTGCAAAATCTTTATTGCCACTATCCACTGCAGGTTCACAAGATCTGGCAGACGTTACTGGTGAAGAAATTGATTATTGTGAGCTGCCTGCGATCCTTGCAGGAGATTTTAATGTGAATTTCTCGTTACCTGAAACATTAATAACCTTCCTTAAAGACAAATTTGGATTGGAAATGATAAATAGTAGGAATGATCCAACAACCAAAGGGCCTACCATTGATGCAGTTTTTGCAAGAAATATTGAAAAAATAGAACTCAAACATTTCGTATCTTACTTTAGTTATCATAATCCCATTGTAAATGTTATAGATTTGGATATTTCTCCACTCGAAAATGATAATTAAAAGATGCGATCAATTGTGTATTGTAAGCATTGTTAATAAAGTTTGTCTTAAAGAAACAATATGATTTCACTAAAAATCAATTTCTACCCCTTCCTATTTTCATTTCCACATTACGAAGTTTCACTTCTTCCTCGCAGAGGGACTCCACGCACTATTTTTTAATAGAATATAGTTAGATATATGAATATAGTTAGATAATATAGTTTTAACTGCAAATTAAAGATAACTTTCCCCACTATTGCTTAAGACTGAAAATAGAAAATTTCATTCCAATTGTAATAGATTTGATAGATTATTGTTTACTTTAATTCAATATTTTTTTTCATATGTTTTTTCACCAAATTTTTTTTAAAAATTCATTTATTCATTTTTTTGCTTATTGGTTTTTATTTTATAACCGTCTTTAAGCAGTAGACCTAATTTTCTGTTTGCGACTACCATTGCTCAACTCCGTAGCTCTTGCAATTTTGACTATTGAAAACTCCTGGTACGTCCCTCCGCTTATGTTATGCTTACGAGGCGAAGTGTAAACAGGCTTAATATTCTAGGAAGTTTTATTATTATGATTTGTTTTTAAATTTACACTTAAAATCTTACCATTCATAAAAGTTTTCCGTAATTTATAAATTCTAACAGGTCGTGAGCCTAAAATAAATTTAACGAAATTATCACAGCGTAAAAAAGCGTAAAGTCAGCCATGTTTTGAGTGATATTTGGCTGTATTTGTGTTAAATAGTACCATTTGTTATTTTTTGTGTAGCATCATAGCAAGTTTGTGGATTCTTCCTAATTAATTTGTTGTTTGTTTCGTTGAAAATTAGATTGAAGGAATACGTTATATTGAAATCACCACAAGTACTATAATCATATTGGATGATGCCCTTTCTCAAGCGCATGCGCGAAAAGTCAACCGGAAGTAATAGCCTGGAAGTCTTAAGACGAATTTTATCCCCTGGTGACATCTGCTCTCAGCTATACACGGTCAACCATCCATACACGGCGCAGCATGCGCAGTGTACCAATGCAGGATGCGTAGCGTTTTTAAAAAGTGCTTAAAGGTGCTTATTTTCAATTTTCATTTTTTAAAAGCCCTTAAAGGTGCTTTTTTCATTGTGTGTTTATAAAATTTTCCCTTTTTCAAAATGAGATTTTTCCTTTACCATGTTGATTTTCGCTACGAATTATGCAAAAAGACACAGTTCACATTGTATTATTCAACGTTTTCACAATTAATTCAACCTCAATCTATTTCGGCGTATTGTCAGTCCGTAGCGTATAAAAACGCCGATCGTTTTCAAAATTTCATGATTTTTGACAATTGTCAAAAACAATGCCAAAAAGTCATTGACATGACGGTTAAAACAAGACAAAACAGTCAATTGTCAAAAACTTTCCAACCCTGCCTAATTAATGATATTTTTTTAAAGTGCTTAAAAATATTTTTGAATGCTTGGAAAGTTCTTAAAAGGTGCTTATTTTTGTTGAATAATTTGGCTACGCACCCTGCAATGTCTTTTTTTTTTATGGTTTGGAAACTATGCTAGTTGTAAATAGTTACGAAACCTTTTACACAAACCAAAACTTTACGGCTTTTAACCGTAACAGTTTTAAATGGTTTCAAAACCGTAAAAGTAATGAATTGTTCCTAACCGTGAACTTCATGTTTAGTCGGAAGCACAAACTGCTTCTGGTTATTTTACCGTAATTTCAGAATGAAAATTCTGACGATGTATAATTTTTTTAAAACTTTTTTTCTTGAGAATTTTAAAAATGGATTCAGAGCTGAATATTAAAGTTAACTGCATCACCTTGTATCTGATATTTATTGCTTTGAGTATATTCGCCTTTCACAGTAAAAATCAGATTTACTTATTCCTTTAGTAAAAAAATGAAACAGCGAAAGTTTTATTAAAAATTAATTGCTTTATTTTAGAAGTAAAGACAAAGAGTTGATCAGAAAAATGCATACGAATTGTTCGCCCTATTATTTCCAAGAAATGCTTCTGTAATAACTACATTCTTATAAAAAATTCTCAAAAGTTAAAATAGAAGTAATTAAGGTTAAAAAACATCGGGAATAATGTTTTGAAAAATTATTTTCAAAATTGAAAGCATAAAAAGTTTGTTACAGACAGCTTTGCATGTTTTAAGAAACTTCAGCATAATATTTTACCTCATTAAAAAGAAATAATCAAAGCAGTGCATTTGGCAGCTCATTATTTCCCTTCAAAACTTGAACGTACCATTTTTATAAGACTTTAAAATATGAATCTACAATATTCATATTTTCCAGTCATGTTCATTAAATTTTTATATCTGTTCAAAATCTGTCAATAAAAACCACCACTATATTATTTCCTCATAATGACAACGGAACATTTCAGCCCTTAAAATATAAGTACTAAAATAATTAACTAATTTTCAATAGTTTAAAATATTTAAGTATCTAAGGTAGAACTATGCAAGGAGTACTTTCTTTATTTTTAATGTTTTATTGATTAATGTTTATGTTGATTGTTTGAAAATATTGTTACCAGGGGAGATTATTTTTTTTAATCAAAAATCTAAATCTATCTGATAATAATTTAGCTGTCAGAATTATAAGAATATTCAAGAAACAAGTGTTGTTGTTCATTTATTGATGTTCATTTACGTCGCACTAGTGCTGCACATTGGGCTGTTGGCAACGATCTGGGAAACATCCCTGAGGATGATCCGAAGACATGCCATCACAATTTTAATCCTCTGCAGAGGGGATTGCACCCCCGCTAAAGTAGCCCGACGACCTGCACGCGAAGTCGAGCACTTTACGGTAGAACAGTTTATAGGACCAATACCGCACACCCTCGGTCCCTACGCAGGCTGATCCAAGTGGTCACCCACCCGCACACTGACCGTAGCCAGTGATGCTTGACTTCGGTGATCTGCTGGGAACCGTGTCTTAACGATCAGTCCACTGCGGGACTCAAAACTGAATGAAATTTTTGACTTCAACGATAGAGTCAATATATCACCATGTATTGAAACTAACTAGTTTTAATAACAAATCTCTCTGAACATTCAGAATATTCTTACATTTATTTTTCAAAAAATGCAAAAAACCTTTTTCACAAAGTCCAGTACTAAGCACGGCCCATTACCACGATGCTCGCGGACCACTCGTGGGCGTGGCCCGTGAATTCTAGAAGATTAATAGTGCATTGCATACTATATTTATACCATTCTAGATTATTATATACTAACTGAAAGATATCCATGCCAGTACTATTTCATTTTATTTTAATACCGTCATTGAACAGTCAACCCAGTTTTGAATTTGCAACTATAATATCAATGCTCAACTCAGTAAATTCGTAATTTTGATCTCATTCCAGAAGACAAGGACACTAAAGGATCCAGTATTGGGAGAAATTGCCTTCGTTGAGGTTTTTTTAGATGGAACTAAAACGCATTTGCGTTACATAGAGAGGAAGACCCCGAGAACTTCGCACAGTTAGTCTGACAGCAAGGGGGCTCCAACCCATGATCCGTCTAATACTGAGGACACATTTACGCCAGCACTGTAGCGGTCGGTGAGAGCCGGGTGTGGAATTCGTATCGATCAGCCATTACTGGAATCCGAACCCGGGTCACCTCAGTGGGAGACGAGCGCTATATCCTCTAAGCCACACTAGCTCTCATACCAGTACTAGTAATACAAGTACATTGTATGCTATATTCACACTATTTAGCAAATTAAATTCATGGAGTGGGTGTAATTTGAATTTATTATTAACACCGAATTGAAAAAAATGTTCATTCTTGAATTATTAGCTGTTAAGAGTTTAAAATTAGTCATTACAATCATATTATTTTTAGATTCAATATCATACTTCTTAAACTTAGTCATTTTTGTATTTAAGAAAAAATTATTTAATTGTTATCTTTTACATCATTTTACATCAATATGACGGAGTTATTTTGCTTTAAAGAAGTAGTTCCCTTCGGCTATTTGTATCGAAGGAAAAATTGCTTCTTTCTCTGACCAATTGAACAAAAAGAGAAATTTCATTGAGTCGGGGAAAAAAGAATAAAAAGAACGAGAAAAATCATGGAAGGAAAAAGGAAATAATTAGAGATTCTTGTCGAATCGTAGTTAAGAGATTTCCGGTAAAAAGGTGTTAAATTGCTTCAGGTGCCGGTTTCTGAAGTTGATTACAAACAAGACTTCTCTTCTGAAAGGCTGAAACATTAAAGCGGAAAGAAATATTGGACATTCTGGAAATATTCTGAACTTGTGTATTTGAGTTGGGAAAGTTTAAATTGATTTAATTTATAAGATTCAATGTCTAGTGAGTAATTTTTAAAATAGGTTCATAAATATACTAAAGAAAAAATTACGTTAGTTAAAAATTCAGTTTGACGTGTTTCAATGGAGAGAAAAAGTAAATTTATTTTAAGTTCTTTAAATAATTTTATAATTTAGACATTCTTGTCAAATTGTAGTTAAGAGATTTCCAGTGAAATGCTTCAGGTGCCACGTTCTGGAATCGATTACAAACAAGACTTCTGAAAGGCTACGAAATCAAAACTGAAAGAAATATTGGAAATATTCTGGATCTATGTATCTGGAATGGGTAAGTTTAAATCAATTTAATTTCTAAGATTCAATGTCTAGCAGATGATTTCTAAGATTGGTTCATAAATATATTGAAGAAAAATTTGTTTTAGTTAAAAGCTGTGTTTCAATGAATGACAGAATTTAATTTAATTGATATTCGTTAAAATAGTTTAATAGTTTAGAGATTGCTTTCAAAATATAGTTAAGAGATTTCAGTAAGCAGGTGTTAAGTTGCTTCAGGTGCCACTTTCTGGAGTGGTTTACAAACAAGAATATTCTTTTTAAAGGATAAAATATAAAAACGAAACAAAAAATTACTAATACTGGAAATATTCTATTGGAATATTTAATGACTAGATTTGAATGATTCAATGACTAGTTGGTTATTTTTGAAATTGATTCATAAATATGCAAAAGAAAAACTTACGAAAATTAGGTTTTCATGAGTTTCAATTTAGGAAAGAAGTTCGCTTAATTTAAATTCGTTAAAATAATTAAATAACTTACGCATTGCAAGCAATTATTCAATCCTACACTGTTTTATGTTGATGATACTTACTTTATGACGCATACATGCATCAATTTCCACTTTTTTCATAAGAAAAACGCGTGACAGTAAACCATTACAAGGAATTTTACAACCTTATACTGTTTGTTTATCATGATACCTTCGTTATGACGCCATTACAAGCAATTATTCAACCTTATACTGTTTATTTATTATGATACCTTTGTTATGACGCCATTACAAGCAATTTTGCAACCTTATACTGTTTGTTTATCATGATACCTTCGTTATGACGCTATTACAAGCAATTATTCAACCTTATACTGTTTGTTTATTATGATACCTTTGTTATGACGCCATTACAAGCAATTATTCAACCTTATGTTTGTTTATTATGATACCTTTGTTATGACGCCATTACAAGCAACTATTCAACCTTATACTGTTTGTTTATTATGGTACCTTCGTTATGACGCCATTACAAGCAATTATTCAACCTTATACTGTTTGTTTATTATGATTCCTTTATTATGACGCATATTTGCATTAATTTCCAATTCCACCTTTTTTTATAAAAATGCTTGTGACACTTACCGATTGCAAGCAATTATTCAACCTTATAATGCTTATTTATTATGATACCTTTGTTATGACGCCATTACAAGCAATTATTCAACCTTATACTGTTTGTTTATTATGATTCCTTTATTATGACGCATATTTGCATTAATTTCCAATTCCACCTTTTTTATAAGGATGCTTGTGACACTTACCAATTGCAAGAAATTATTCAACCCTGCACTATTTGATGTTGATGATACTTTCTTTATGACACATATATGCATCAATTTCTAATTCCACTTTTTTCATTAGAAAAACGCCTGGCATTTGCGCTTTACAATCAGAAACTATGTATAGTTTCATGATGATGATGATACTTTTACGATTACGCGTATGCGCCAATTTCTTTTTCTCTTTACTCTTCTTAACCAAAAATCTGAACTTCAATTTTTAAAATTTGCATCAGTTTTGCGAATGAACTTGCATTTAAACAATAATAAATCCTTTCCCAGAAAACCATATCTAAACATTAATTCAAATCTAATCTAAATAGATATTCAAAAAACACATCATTTTGCGAGAAAACGTCATGCACAGCTAGGTTAAAAAACTAATTAAAAAGAACAATTAAAATTGAAATAAGCAAATAATGTCTAATATGTTTCTGCAAAAAATTTATTGGATACATTTAAACATTAATTTTATACAGCGACACTTACTTTCTTGAAAACTAAAAAATATTTTAAAGGAAATAGCTCTACCTCTGCATTGTATGACATTTACCAAATTCTCCACTTTGAGTAATGTCTGGAAGTTAAAACTTTAACGCTTTTATACTTCTTGAATAAAAATGAGAGGAAATATTTTAGCATGCATTATTCAAATATAGCTCTCAATATATTCGAAACATTTTTAAAGATTTGAAATGGTGTATTCTAAGAGGAAAAATATAACCAGAATGTAACTTTTCAAATGAGGCCTTTTTGTTGCTTTTTCAGACATCACTTTAAAGACACCATTCAAATATGTATGAGTGACATTTTCAAAACTCGAATTCAGTGTATAAATTGTCTCATTATAATTGCTTTTGATATCTGTGACATTTTGTTGTATTTTAAAAGAATCGAAAATTTTTATCACTTGTTTTCTTAAACGAAACGAGTAAGAAAATTAAATCATCATACTGTTTGACATATTTTTAAAGTTTTATTCTAAATATTTCTGTTAATTGAAATTCGTCGGAAATTTTGCAGGATTTTATGTAGAACTTAGCTTTATCAGTTCAGTTTTAAAACTCTGATCGATTTCCTCATTATAACACATTTATAAATTATTTACAATGTATACATTTATAGCCTGGAGAAATTTTATTATTTTATAACTGTCGTTGAACAGCCGATCTAATTTCGAGTTTATGAACTACCAATGTTTAATTCAAATCCATGTAATTTTGAACCCAGTCCAGAAGACAGAAGAACTCCTGGATCACGTGTTGGGCAAAATTTGCCTTCGTAGAAGACTTTTTCAATGTAACAAACTCTCATTTGCATGACATAGTGAGGAGAACCACAAAAACCTCCCACGGTTAGCCTGGCAGCAAGTTGACTCGAACCAATGATCCCTCCACCACTGAGTATATTTTTCATCAACACTGTGATCGGTGCGAGCAAGGTGCTGAATTCATATCGACAAGCTATCGCTGGGATTCGAGACCTTGTCACCTCATTGGGAGGCGAGCGCCATATCCCCAGAGCCACTACGGCTCTATGTAGAATATAGCTTCATCAGTTTCAGTTTTAAGACTATGATCTATTTTATCATCATGACGCGTTCATAAAATATTTACAAAATATATATTTATTGCCTGGATATATATTTATTATGAAATTTATTGCATCATTGAAAGAATACATTTCCGATACGTTTCTTATAAACTTAATACTTTGAGTGATTTCATCATTTCAAATGCATCTTTTTAGAATCACATAATCAAAATTGGGAAAGAGCTGGAATTTATGCATTGAAAATTTGTTTAGGACAATATGAAATTTTTTTTTCACATGTAAAACATATTTTTCTTTCTTTCTTTTTTTTTTTATCTTTTATACATATGTATATATTTTTTTTGTCGAAAAACGTGCATTTTTTAAATTTATGTTACGGGAGGTGGAATTATTACGGGAATTTTTTTAAATTTACATTACGAAACATCATGTATATAATTTACAAGCAATGACAGCAAATTGGGTATAATATAGCCTACGTCACAGGTTGTGTTGTTCCTACTAAATTTAACCCATGAACGGCATTTTCTGCGAGCCTAACTTCAAGCCACAAATAAACAAACGAAGTGTTCGATCGTTTAAATAGCTGCTAGCCAGATTTTATTGCATTATAAAGAAAAGTTATTGAAACTAAATACAACTAAATAAACAACAATAACTAAAACAAATAACAACAACTACTAATAACAATAACTAAATAAACAACAACTAAATTCCATTCGTTTAGCATTGCGTCATATGTTGTTCCTACTAAATCGAAGTAGTTGTGTTTTTTTCATATTATACCCAATTGTCATTTTTTCCAGTTGGTTTGGAAATATTTTTTTAAGAAGTAGTTCGTGTTATTAATAAAAATATTTATATAATATTTATATCAGTTCGCCGAGTTTCCACTCCCAAGCTTGATAACCGATTATTTAGAGTTAGTGAGTTAGTTTCGTCTTATTTTGTTTTTTCAAATCAAATTATCATATTTTCCTCAGAATCGAGTTCTTGCAACTAATTACAAGGTTTTGTATAAACACGTGGTTGCGCATGGTATTTTAACGTTACAGATTAAAGCTTGGGTTTATTATCAAGTGGAATCATTTTTGAGATCAGGTTTAATTGGATACCTGTATGCAACGTCACACTTATTGGTCGATCCTAATAGGCTGACCCGTGGCTGACATAATTTATAAGAGTATCCAATTGAGAGTTTACGTTTAAGCTCTAATGATTAGGATACAACTTCGGTGAACCTGGATGGTGTTGGAAACTTATGTATCCATATAGATTTTAAATATTTTACAATAAACATGCTGCAGTTTTTCAGTTTCTATATTTCTTTACGTTTTTTTTCTTTTTCTTTTTTTTGGTCAGCTTAAAGGTCGTTTTACTGTTAACATTTCAGAATTGTTCACGTTTCTTGAAAATAATGGCTAAATAAAATTTTAGCCTGGTTAGTACCGTTAGTGCTATAATTTCATACCCTGATCTACATTTTATAATTCAATGGTTTACCGAGTTATCACAATTTTTTTTATTGTCTACGCTACAGTTCTAAATAATTCTTTTTAAAATCAAATTAAAACTATTATTCTAAGAAAAATATTTAATTTTACAGTTTGAAAAAAACAATATCATTTTTTAAATTATTATTTTTGGTAAATTAACTAAACATAGAAATTCAATTAAGAACAATGCTCTTTATGAGAGGGAATAGAATTATTAATTCCAACTATTCAAACAAACAATTGCAGTAAACCCTTCGAGCAAACAAACTCAGATTTATCTTCAATTATCTAAAGCAAACAGTTTATTAAAAAACAGCTGCGAACTGTATATTTAAGAATCCATTTTTTATTTCAAGAAACGATAGCTGACAGTTATGATAATTTTTTGGCATTAGACTACAATCTACTCTTCAAATAAAGCAGTTATCAATCTATCTTAAGATAATAAAAAAAGAGCTAATTAAATGAAAACTTTTAAGGTTTAATATTTTTATTTTATTCGATATTTTGATAATGGTAAAAAAAAGTTAGTTTCCGTTTTAATCTCAATCATTCAATAAACTACTAATGATTGCGATTGTTTTTCTAAAACTGCAATACTTTCTTAAAACATTAAAAGGATTGTCCTTTTTTTATTTAAATCAATGCAAAAGTTTCAATAGATTTATTAATTTAATGGATCCAATCGGTTTAGACGCATTTTTTTTTAAAAAAAGGCTTATTTGTAATTTAAATTTTATGATTTGTAAGCAAGCGTCCGAAAATTATAAATTTAAAAGAACGTTTAAAAATTTAAAAATAAATTTTCAAAAATGAGCTAATATGAGCTTAAAAACTAAAAAATTTTAACATCACGCTTCTAGTAAACGAGTTACCACAATTTTTTATTATCAAATTCGAAACAGTTCTAAACCGTCCTTTTTTAAATCAAGTTCAAATTATCATTTTAAGAAAAATAATTTAATTTTATTGTATGCAAAAACCAATATCCTTTTTTAAAATTATTATTTTATTCTAACTAAACATAGAAATTCAATTTAGAACAATGCCTTTGAAGAGAGGAAATAAAATTATTATTTCCAACTTTTTCAACAAAAAATTTCTGTAAACTGTTTGAGCAAACAGACTCAGATTGATCCTCAATTATCTAAAGCAAACAGTTTAATAAAAACAGCCGCGTACTGTATATTTTAGGATCTATCTTTTATTTTGAGAAACGATAGCTGATAGTTATTATGATAATTGTTTGGCATTAAAAAAACTATCTACTCTTCAAATAAAGCGGTTATCAATCTTTTTTACCGTAGAAAAAAGAACTAATTAAATGAAAACCTCTAAGGTCTAATATTTTCATTTCATTCGATATTCTGATAATGGTGAAAAAAATATGTTTTTTAATCTCAATCATCCAATAAACTATTACTGATTGTGATTGCTTTTCAAAAACTGCAATACTCTAAAGAATAAAAGAAGTTTTCGTATTTCTTTTTATCAAACATAAAAAGAATTTTTTTTAAAATTTGAATCAATGCAAGAGTTACAATAGATTTAATAATTTAACTTATTCAACTGATTTCGTTCGAAAAATGTTTTAAAAAAAGGCATAATTAAAATTTTAGTTTTATGTTTGGTAAACAAGAGTCCTAAAATAACGTTTAAAAATTCATAAAACATTTTTCGAACTAAGCGCAAATTTGAGATTAAAAACTACAAATTTTTCATGTCATCCTAACAGATCTACAACAAATTGTAAAGCATAAATTTCAGAACAATACTTTTTCTAGATCAATAATGTGATTGCCTGTGTTTTGAACTAAAATTTTAAAAAAGTTTTTTAAGAAAAAGGCAATGAAATAGAACTAAATATATTGTTTAACATTAAATTTTTAAATATTCTTAAACCTTGATGATAATTACATTGTCAAGCTTTGACTTCAGCTTTTAGTTCAAAACATCACTAACATTACACAAAATCTACATATAAAATTGCAAAAATTTTCTATTATGAACTTTATGCTTTCTATTATGAACCTCTTTCGTAATCTTTATTAGTGAAAAGAAATTTTTCTGAAAATCAAAGTTTTTGAAAAATGCAAGAAAAAGCTAAAATGTTAAAAAAAATTCTGACGAAGAAATTAATAATTCAAAGATTAATTTTTGAAAATGAATTTTATTTGTACTCAAAGCAAAATTAAAAAAATTTGTTTCATTTTTGGCAGTTTATTTAAGGCTTTTGGTTTGTTTGTAGGGATACTAAAAAACTACTGTCATTTCATTTCTGAACATCGGTAATCAAAAATTCAAGATCTCTTGTAGAGCTGTTGAACTAAAGTGTAAGTATGGATAATAGGGCCGAGATAGCTTGTCTGGTAGTACAGTAGGCCCATGTCCAAGAGATCGCGGGTTCGATCCCCGCCGGCCGAAGACTCCCCGTGTAGTGAATGGTGACTGATGCACGTTAAATCTGTCGAGTCACGAACTCCTCCATGTTCCCATAATAAATCATACCTCTGGGCTCTGGGGGTACTGATTCAGGAGTTTCCTTCCTTTCTGGATTAGTTCAAAATTGCAAGGCTGTGGAAATTTTGGTCAAAATTCCGGAATTTTACCCAGATTTTCACCCTATTTCGGATATTTTAGTATATCGAATACTCTATGAAAAATAGATAATTCTATAATTTAGTCGCCATAATTGAATTAAAAAAAGATAAATTTCAAGTGCTTCGTCCATAACAATTTACATAGAAACCCCCAATTTCTTTTATGTTTTAAAAAATGCATTTGAAAATTTTTAAGCCCTGATTAACTGCAGCCGTTTTTTTCGTTTTGTACTGCAGTCTGGTAATAGGTAAAGAAAATGTAGCATCATTGCTTTCTGCTTTTAAAATTCTTTGAATTTGAATTTTATAAATAAGATTTTGAAAATTTCTTTTTGTTAAATTTGCAGAATTGTGGTAAATATTGTAATCTATTTTCAAAAATCTTTAAATTAGATTTTAGTTAATTAGATTCTGTAAATTTCCTGATGTAGAATTTACAAAATTTTGGTAAGATATCGTGTTTTTATTTTTATAAATCGTTAAATTAACTTTTAGTAAATTGGTCTCTTTAAATTTCTGTTTCCATTCATTCTTCTGCTGAATAAGTCAACAGAGTTTTGGTGCAAAGCAATAGTCGAAATATTGTACATGAGTAAAGTTTTGTCCACCGTTTTCGGAGCCAGAAAAACACGATTTGTCGCCAAAAATGGAAAACTTTATACCAAATTAGTAGTTATACTTTTCAGGTTTTTCTTTGAAATAATTTTTTTGTTAAAATGTAATTAATTTCAAGTACTTTTATGCTTAGTAATTTTTGAAAATGGACTGTACTACAGTTTTTTTCATGGAAGATTTTTAGACGGAATTAAAGAAATATAAAAAAATAATAATAAATAAACAAGGGAAAATATATTATAAAAAATCAGAAATATTACAAAAGAATAGTCTTTTTTTAAAAAATCTAAAAAATTTAAAAAGTCAGAAAACAAAAAGAAACAGAGATATGATCGTCATCTAAACTGATTAACTTTTTGCAAAAATGATATAAAAATATTTTCTTAACCAATTTGCTAGATTGCAAAATATGAAATTTTCTTTATTTCCAATGCAGCAGGCGATATAGACGTTATCCTAACGCCGTACGGAGATCAGAAGAAAAGAAAAATACAAATACAGAAAGATATGAGATATACAAAATACAAAAACAAAAGCAAAACATTAAACACAAAACTTAAGTTAAGAACTTAAATTGATCAAAAGTTCTCTGGCCTCCCAGTATCGGGAGTAGATGCAGTTCTTTGAAAAATGAAATTTAAACGAATGAAATTTGTCTTCGTGGAGGATTTTTTATGGAACTAACCCAAATGGTCGTTATACGAATAGGAAAACCACGAAAACCTTTCACGATTAGCCTGATGGCAAGGAGATTCTAAGTCCTGATTCATCTACCACTGAACCGATGAACTCTTTATTCCGTCCTGACACCACACACATACGTCTTGCTTCCAGTTTCTTTCTATATAACTTGTTGACATAATTTATTATTAACTTAAACTCTTAAATGCTCAAGTCTAAGCTCAAGTATGGCCATCAACTGAACTGACGAGAAAATAATGTTAAAAGTTTTTAAACTGAAAAAATACTAACTAATATTTCTTTCATATATCAACAATTTAAATTTGCTCAAAAGATATTTAACTTAACTTTAAAGCAGTTGCTCACCATTCGAATAATATATCTTTCCATAAACAGATTCTTAGCTAAAAGACTGATGCTTTTACCAAACTCAATAGTCTTTATTCCAAACAATTCTATCGCATCACACTTCATTGAATTTTCACAATTTATTCCCGCCCATCAGTATTCAAAGCAAAACCAAACAATGGGTGAAATCCCAAAATGAACGAGATAATTCGATTCTAAATCAAAGTGGGAAAGTTAGAATCCAAGAAGTTAATTCTGTACCACAATTTGGAAACCATAAAAGGAATCGAAACTATTCAATTGTGATCGAGTTTTCCTTTAAATAGTCTGGGGGTGAAATTAATCTCTTCCAGAAATCTATGGTATAATCAGATTCAGTAGATCAACTGAAAGTAGTATTTAAATACTAAGTATCCAAAAAGTATCGATGACGGAAAAAAATGCAATTGTAATATTTACCAAATTCTGCTTAAAACAGAAAAAAAAATTCTTCCTAACTTACATAGTTACTGAGCATAAAAGGAAGATTTCCTCTAAACATCGAACTATTTTCTGCGAATGGTGGTTATATTGAAAACAATGTTCCTTAATTAAATAAATAATCACGAGAAACTTAAGCGATAAGACACTATTTGATTATTTTTGAAGAAACTTCATTCGCTTCAAAAATATGCATATTGCTATTCATATTATTTTTGAAGCGAGTGACGTTTCTAATCAGGTAATGTTCTTTAGTGTTTCTCATTACCAGCGCCATCTGTTGACAAACTTTGCCACTTATTTTGAAACTTGGTAAGGTTAAATTCGTAGTTTCTTTATGCAGAAAGCAACAAACCTAACATTTAATTGTATTTCCATTTATATTTGATTTTACAAATCGTTTGTCATTTTTGTAACTAGTATTGATATTTCAAGTATAATGTATTAAATGACACCAATGTTTAATTTTTTTTAAAGATCAAAAATCTGGTCACTATAATTTTTCGCAGCTTAGGAGTATGCACACTTTAAAACATTCTTCTAGAAATGTTCTCTTACATTAAATTAAGTAAATGAGTAAGACATATTGAGCTTTTTGTTTTAATTCGCATAAGTATGGATGAAATGAACATTTTAAGCGACATTCATCAAACGATTTTCAAACGTTTTTTAGAACATAAAACATTGAATCCTTCTTTGTTTTATCTGATTTTAACTTTAACTTTTAGAACAGTATTCTCAAGTTCGTATGGCATAGAATTGTGTACTAATAAACTAATTTTTTGGAGAAATTTCATTGCGGTTTCTCATTTTAGTGATTTTTTTATAAACTGAATTTTCATATTATATATGGATTCAAGTGATTAAGTAGAAACAAAATAGGATTGCTAAAATTTATTCCCGATATAATGATATAATGGCACATTTCAAAATGAACTGATTTTTGTGACCATTTTATTTTTAAAGTTTATTTTCAGATTGTAACCCTAAATAAAATGAACACCCTGCTTTAAAAGCGCTGAGCAGGTTAAATGTTAACTACTTCATAATTTCATCAAACTGGGTGTTAAAAAAAACCCTCTTTTTTCTGTGATATTATGTTATAAATTTAAAAATTTGTTGTCGGAACTGAATTTAATCAGCTATAGTTTTTTTTTTTCTCAATGAAATGGATATAAACAAAAGTTTATGCTCACTTAGTTTTATAAAAAATATCTCATAATAAAAAGCTTTCGATGTCGTTTAGAGTTTGACTCATTTTTTTAGATAAATATAAAATTCTTGACATTTTGGAAAATTCAGATAATAATTATATTACATAAAGTTTGCTAACTTAACGTTTTATTTTAGGAAAACTTTACAATAATTACATCCTGCAGAATTTTTCAATTTAAAAAACATAACTTTAATAAATAGACGCATTACGATAATTATTAAAATAGTGTAGCATAAAGTTTTTCAATATGAAGTTACGCTAACTAACATATATTGTAACCTTTAAAAAAATAAGATACTTTGGGAAAGCTATTATAATAATTACATCTAACACAGTTTTCCAACATAAAATTATATTAACTTACTTTCTATGCATTTATTTAAATAGACTCTTTGAAAAAATTATTTTAATTGTAACATAGAACATTTTTCAATATAAAATGATTATAATTATTTTTTTTTTGCACCCGTATATAAAAATTATTAAAAATTATTATAAATATTGCATCATATAAATAGTTTTTTACATCGCCATGTTAAAAGTTAGACAGTTTATAGCGCATAAAGTTATCGAATTTAAAAAAGTTAGTAACTTTTTATATATCTTTATTATGATAAGTTGGCCACGCTCATTTTGTTAGGGAATTCTTCATATAATTCTGCAATTCTCATCATAGTTTTAAGTGCCAAATATTTTATTTAGTTTATAAGTTTTTAAGTATCCGTATTATAATTTAAACATTAAAGGAAATTTATGACAATAATCTTATCGCCTATAGTTTTCCTTTTGTAACATAGAATATTATCATTGATCAATTTTTAGTAAATGTTTTAATTTTTTTAAAAAAATAGTGAAATGTCAGTTTGATTTTTTGCATAATTATGTTGTTAAATTTAACTTTTCAAATCCTTATAAAGTATAGAAGCTCGATTCCCTCTATTTTCGTGAATTCATCACAAAAGATCCTTTGATATAATTTGACAGACATGAAATGAATAAAGCAAGGGGAAAATATCTAAGACCTTTAAAATTGGATAAAAAGTTCCGTTTTCCCATTTTTCATTTCATTAATTTTATTTAGCTTATAACTATTTATACAAGTATATCCATATGAAGATGAAAACATTTTGAAATATTTATGACAATAGCATCACATATAATTCTCTTTTTCCAGCATAAAATCCATTTTTAGTAAATCCTCGCATTATTTTTTAATTTTTTATATTATTACCGTCGTTGGACAAACGACCCAATTTTTTGCGTTTACGACTACTAGTGCTCAACTCCCTAGCCTTGTAATTTTGAACCCAATCCAGAAGACAAGGGAACTCCTGGATCAAGTAGTGGGATAAATTTGCCTTGGTGGAGGACTTTTCGAGGGAATTAACTCGCATTTGCGTTACATGGTTAGCCTGATGGCAAGAGTACTCTAACCCATGATCCGTCTACCACTGAGGATATTTTTCGTCAGCACTGTGGTCGGTGCGAGCCGGGCGGAATTCGTATCGACCAGCCATCGCTTGGATTCGAACCCAGTTCACCTCATTTTATTTTATTTTATAGCCGTCGTTGAACAGCCGACCCAATTTCATGGGTTTACGACTACTTCCGTTCAACTCCGTAGCCTTGTAATTTTGAACCAATCCAGAAGACAAGGAAACTCCTGGATCAGTACGCCCACAGGTATTGATTTGTTGTGGGAACATGGAGGACTTTGAGACTCGACAGATTTAACGTGCATCAGTCACCATTTACTACACGGGGAGTCTTCGGCCGGCGAGGATCGAACCCACGACCTCTTGGATATGGGCCCAGCGCCCTACCGACCAGGCGGACGCTCTATCCCCTGAGCCATCACGGCTCAAATCATTTCATTAAAAAAAATCGTTAAATATAAGTTTGATCTTATGCATAATTATGTTCATTAACTTAGCTTTTCAAATCCATACCAGTTTTAGAGGTCTACTTCCCTCTATTTTCGGGAATTTATCTCATAAATCCTTTTATATAACTGTCAGACATAAAATGAATGAATCAAAGTAAAAGAATATATGAGATATCTAAAATATCTCAAAATATTAATAAATATCTATTAAACTATTTAGGAAATTTGTAACAATAGTCCTATCGCGTTTGCCAACATTAATAATATTTATTTTTAAAAAAATTGTGAAATGCAAGTTTCTGTTTGTGCATTATGTTGAAGAGTTTAGTTATTCTCACATATCCAGTTTCAAAGGAACCGTTATATTAATTCAATATAAAATACATTTCAATCTATTCAATATTTGAAATCTTTTCAATTATTCAATACAAAATATTATCATCTATCTATTTGTAGTAAATCAGCTAATGTTCCTCTTGAAATTTAAATTTTCCTTTTATGCATAATTCTGTTGACAAATTTAGTAGTTTTTTTTTTTTTTTAAAATCCATATCCAATTTTTGAAAGCGCATTCCATCTATCCTTTTAGAATTTATCACAAAATATCCTTTGATATAACTTGACAGTCATAAAATGAATGAAGCAGGGGAAAAATATCTAACACATTTAAAAATGGGATGAAAAAAAAAAGTTCATTTTTCTCGCAATGAAATAAAGTGTAACTCGTTTCAGCTTAAAATCGATAAGAAGAAATTTAGCTAAAAAAAAAAAAGAATAAAAATTGAAGTGAAAAAGAATAACTATAGAACAACTGTGGCTGCTGAAATTTCAACATAGCTACGTTAAAGAAAAAGACTTTAATTTTTCATTTTTTTTTTTTTTTTTTACTCGATGCTTCATTTTTCTTTAGCAGCTCAGGAGCAAGTTCGAGTAATTCTACGCTGGTGGGGGTGGAGGAGGAGTGGGGACGGAGGAGGGTATGAAAAAAGTACTAAATTCAATATGTGCAATTTATTTTCCTTTTGTAAATGCTTTTTTAGCGGGAAAACGGCAAAAGTTTCTAACACAATGGGTTTAACGCTGACAGCGGTTTTTTTTTTTCTGAGATAGAGAAATTTGAAAAAGAAAAGAAAAAAAAGAACAATTTTTGAATATTCTTCCATTCTAGAATCTTTATCTTAGAACAGATATATATTGGAAATTCGAAAGATCTCTTTCTACTTTAGCCAAATATATCTTAGTCAAGTTTTTGAAAAGTTCCTTTTCTACCATATTCAATTCAAGATACTTTATAAGTCTTCATATTTCTTTTTATCACTACTGGTTATGGGGAAAATTAAATCCCGTTCTTCAAGTTTCTACATTTCTGGAATTCCTGAAAATCGAAAGCAAAAGAAATCAGATTTAGTTTGATCTTTCTAACTTGCTTGCTATATATTTTCATTATATATATGGGCAGATCTCTAAAACCTTCAATAACAGGCAAAATCTTCAATAACAGGCAAAACCTTCAATAACAAAAAATAACAGGCACAATATTTTTACATCTCCAGAATTGTTTGAAAATGTTTAAAATATCAGAAAATAATCTTGAACATCGGAAATTTTGAGACCCTTATAAGTATAAACAAAAAATACTAATTTTTCTAGGTTTATATACATTTCATTAAAAATCATAAAAACGACAAAAGTATTATTTATTTAATAAACATATAAACTTATTGAACCTATTTTTCTTTTATTGAGCAATTTTTTCATTGTAATAATTTCATCCATATTTATCCTTTATTTTTCATCAAAAATTATTAGTATCATAAATGAATTGAAAAATTTTAATATTAAGTTAAATTGTTATAAAATGTATAAAAAGGCTTACTTTAATTATTTTCAGTCAAAAAATATCTTCAATTAGTAAAACATAGGGAAAAAACTAAGTTCTGATTTGTTAAATTCAATTAATTAATCCTGAGGTTACGGTTTGACAGGGTTACGGTCTGGACAACCTAGAGAATTTATCGAAAACTTTATTCAGATGCAACGCAATGCGATGCACACAACACAGAAAATAAATTAGGCATTGACAAACGTGTGATCAAAATTTTGATTGATTTTAACATTTACTTTTCAGATCTGCGTCTGATTACGGTCTTGACATCGTAACTGTAACCTCACAGAATGACAGTTTGAGATTATAAACCAAGAAAAATTAGTTCAAAAATTTTAATTTTTTGTTTATACTTATAAGGGCATCAAAATTTTCGATGTTCACGATTATTTTCTGATATTTTAAACTTTTTCGAACAATTCTGGAGGTGTTAAAAAAAGTGAGCCTATTATTTTTTATTATCAAAAGTTAAAGGTTTTAGAGATCTGCCCATATATTTGGTGTCATTAGAAATATTTTAAATGATTGAAATGAAACTTTAAATTATTTATTTCGTTTGACTAATTTTTTGTTACCCATGAAGCAAATTTATGTAATTTTATATTTGGTTTGGGTAGAAAATATAAAAAGACTCAATCGATACTTGCAATTCATTTCATGCGCCATATGTGCAACTTTATTCTTTTTAAATAAGGTCGAAAAAATTAAAATTTTGGGCTTACTATTACTTTTTTAACTCTAAAAAACTTTTTTAAAAGACTCAAAAACTTTTAAAAGGAAGTCATAACTAAATCATTCTTAAATTTCTCGTTGCTATACATTATAAAAATCATATACAGGGTTATTCATAATTCCCTCCGCCTGTAAACGCCATTTTTCTTCACTGCAACTGGCTTCCGTGATACATGTTACTGCCATCTACCTGCAACTGCTTAAATTAAAACTTGAATACTTTCGGAATAATTTCATATGTTCTTTTTTCCCATATTCGTCTTCGTTTTTTTACTATAACGCTTCGAAACCCCGGAGGGAATTACGAATTACCCAGTACATAATAAAATCATATATATTTATATATTGAAATTACAAGAAAGCTTCTCTTTTGTGACTAATGCGATATTTATTTGTATTAAGTATCAATAAACTGCATCTACACTTTGACCTAAAAATTTGGGTGGGAGTAAATAAGTTCATATATATATATATATATATATATATATATATATATATATATATATATATATATATATATATATATATATATATATATATATATATATATATATATATATATATATATATATAAATAACAAACTAACTGTCTTTCAGTGTTGTTGTATTGTTTTCTGAATTTCTAGAACATAAGTAGAAACATTTTATCATTTATATAGTTATGGTAGTATTTTTTTTAATCAAAAATTTTCTTTTGAGCAGTTTAAAGAAGCAGTTTATTGTTATATTTGAGAATAAAGGCGTACTATAATACTACTAAAGACATGCTAAAAATACGAAAAGTTCGTTATTTTTCAAAACGTTTGCTTAAAATAATCTTTATACCTTTTTAAAAGATAAAAACCATTTTTTTAAAATTTAAATCTATGCAAGTTAAAAGCTGTAACGAATAATACTAATCCCGATAATAATCCCAGAACTTATCCTGATATATATTTCAATTAAATCTCGCTTTCCCGGAAATTAAGCGAAACTCAAACGTGAATACCTGAAACACATTTTAGTGCTGTCTTAGATGTAACGACAAATGAAGGCCTCGTGATCGGTTAAAGCAGTGGTCAAAGGTCCGATTTAATGACATCCATTCCTTCTGAATCTTTGCTCTGCCAATCGTCTGCTCTCACGAATGCATTTGATTGATGCTTTACATGCTCGAATTTGATATAAAGGTAAGTGAATATCATCCAACAACTATTATGAATATTAAACATCTACACATAAATTTAAAAAAATAAAAATAATATTTAATTAGTTATTTAAATTTTAGTGGTAGTTTTTTAATTTTAATTGGTGAAGTGATTTAAAATATTTGAATCATTAAATGATTCTGAAAGTAAAATCGAATTTATTTTTCTTTAGGAACTTATAACAATTTCTTTTCATACAGAAAATCAAAAAAGAGCTGTCTCTCATCCAGGCATTTTAATTTCTGTAATTTTATTTTATTTTATGATCGCCGTTGAACAGCCGACCCAAATTTTGGGTTTACGACTACTAATGTTCAACGCCGTAGCCTTGTAATTTTGAACCAATCCAGAAGACAAGGAAACTCCTGGATCAGTACCCCCAGAGGTATTGATTTGTTATGGGAACATGGAGGACTTTGAGACTCGACAGCTTTAGCGTGCATCAGACATCATTTACTACACGGGCGGGGGACCGGCGGGGACCGAACCCACGAACTCTTAAATTTCTGTAATTGTAAGGGTCGGAGCTGTTATAAATTTCCATAAATTTAAAAAAATGTCTCCAAATTTTAATTTTGGCTCTAATTGTAATTTTTAAGGCCCTAATTCTAAATTTTATGATCCTAATTCAAGTAGGTTACTTTACAAAAGTTTGTATCCTAAAGTTTAGCTAATTTTTCTTATCACAACTTGCTTATGCACTATGGATTTTCATTGGTGTCTTGTAATTTTTAATTTATATTTTGAAATTTTACGAACTTTGTTTAATTTACGTATACTATTCTGTACGTGTTATGATCTGTATTAATTCACGTATATTAAGTGTGTTCTATTATGTATTTTTGGGATCTTCGTCAAAAAAATATAAAAAGGGTCCCAAATTAATATATAAACGGAGTAAAATCAAAATTACTATCGTAATTTGTAGAATCATTAGTGGGGAAGGCGGAATGGAAATCTTCAAAACGAGTTTGTTTGCCTGCCTAAACTTAGAGACCATTCTATTAATTGTTTTTTAACTCCTTCCCTGCTTCCTTCAAAAATCAAGCCAATTTTAAAATTTTCCTTCCTGTTTTTCCCAATAATGATTCGTCTGAATCTGATCACACAATGTCTGCGCTTCTGTTTCTGGCATACTTGACAAGAATTCCAAAAATACATAATAATGATGGTCATAACAAAACGAAAGAGCTAGAATGTAGAAATCCGCAGCAAGGAAGTAAAATATTACTTTGTCTGCTTGCAACACCAAATAAATTGTTTGGGTTACCTTGCTTTTTTCGCGTGATTGGCATATTTTTTAAAACAGCCAATTTAAATTAATGTCGATCTTGTCGAAGTTTAACTATCGGCTTAATTATAGCAGGCTATAGGTTAGCGTTTAAAATTATTCTAAAGTTTTAAGATAAAACTTCGTGTTTATCTGAATCTTATAAGAGTTTTTAATCATTATTTAATGTCAACATTAATCGTTTATATACATCTGTTCTTTTTATTTTATTTTTCATACTTAAAATAAATGGGAGGACATGATTTCGTGAAAAGGCTTTTAAATATCGATATGTTAACAATTTAATGACTGAATTACTCAATATGTGTACTCAATAATAAAGCGTGATTTATTACGAATACAGCTCATTGCATCAAACTAAATAAGCATATTTTATACAATTTGCGATCTTCTAGGTAAATGATCCATTTCGATATGTTCAAAGTGAGAAAAAGAACAGAAAGGAAGGAAAGAAAAGCAATTAAATTAATGGACTGAATGAAAAGCCAAGACACTACTAAATAATAAAGATATTAATAAAGATATAAAGACAAAACATAATAGAGGTTTTGATACTCAATGCTTCGTTTAAATATTATTATAACTACGTATTTTCTTTTGCCAAAAAAGATCACTAAAGCTTTATTTCTAACAGACAAAGTAGCATTGCATTTCCATACCTGCCAACATTCACTCTTTTCGAGAATGGATTTTCCAAGTGGTAGTAAAACAATTACCGAAAAATCATCTTTCTCAAAAATATATTTATATTTTAATCAGGTTGAAATTCGCTATCGTAAGGAATAATATGCTTATATATATTTGTTGTAATTATTATATATTTTATATATTTGTTGTGTATGTAGTGGTGGACAAACTGATTTAAAATTATTATTATAATTCAAAAAGTTTAGTGAAATAACATGAATTTCGCTAGCAATATGAAAATAAAATCTTCTGGGAAAACCGGAAGAGTTGGCAGCTATGCATTTCACTTCCTTTCCTCTGGTTCCTATTTTCTATAAATTTCATTGCAGAACACTCTGTATATTCCATTTCACTTGACTTGCTCAGGACAAGATCTTTTGACCTGTAATAATTTGTAGTATAACTTGTTTATTGCAAATAACCTTGCCTATTTTAACGTTGTTGTTTCAAAACACATCATACAAATATTATATGACTTGAACAATCAATTAATAGTCTTTGGATTCGTAAAAAAAGTTTAAAATACATACGCCTACACTGTAAAAAATTATAGATTAAATTACGGTATAAAATGCTGGTATTTTGATTTTACAATCCGCAAAATGCATTTTTGCTGTAAAATATTATACCTTGGTTTTTATAGTAATATTTATTTAATGAAAATGATTTTACGGTAACTATTTTACTATAAATGCAATATGATTACGGTAATTAATTATCGTAATTTGAGACGTAATTTTTTACAGTGTAGCGGGCTTAGATTTATCTTTTTGGTGTGAAATGCTCATATTAATTATTTGTGAATGTCTTTTTACTTATTAAGTTATTATAGATTAACATCTTTCAAAGAAATAACTTGAGCAAACTAATAGTCGAATATTTTTTTTCCGTTACCGACAAATCTTATAAAAAATATTATTTTTTTAAATATCGTAATTTCTAAGTGTATTTTAAATAAAAACATCTCTAAAGAAACATTTTTTCATCTTCTTATTTGATTTTTTATTGCATATAGTTTTCTGTTCAAATGGTTTAGTCATTTCCTTATTTAATAATATCTTTACTAATACAGTATCTCAACGAATTAAGAAAACTCAAATAGAAAATTTGAAGTATTTTAGCTATCTCTTCATTTATTAATTTTCTAAGCATACCTAAATGCATTTTAAATAAAAACAATTCTGATAAAGCATTTTAGTTTGATAGTGTTTTGAACATCAAAATACCTCAACTAATTTTATGTAAGTATTTCATGTAACTTATAATCTAATAATTTAGCTTTTCTCTGTCAACTAATAAACAACTAGATCAAAAATAAAAATGTTGTTGTAATTTTATAAGCCCTTAATTAAGCGTAAAAATAAATTTAAGATCACTTAAAAGATATTTTTCTTTAAATCTTTTACCGAAAACATAACTAAAAAAGTGAATTTTTATAACGTAAGAATTTCTACTTGAAAAGACAAAAGAAACTTTTTAGGGCAAACTTTTCCTTCGTGAAATTCCAAGAATGCAATTCAAACCATAACAGTAAAAATATACTTCCTTCCACAAATGCAATTTTCTTTTTCCTCAAAACAATAGATTCTTCTAGTTACAGCTCGACTAACTTTATATTTAGACTAAGTTTTTGTTTTCGGTTTGTTCTCCCGTTACTTAATATCTCACGGTCGTCGATTATGTTTGTGCCTTGAGAAAATATTGGAGTCCGCTATTTTCGGCCAAATTGTTTTTTCGCACTTTTTCTAATAGTTTGTGTCAGTTGAAATGAGTTGGCGTAAAAATGATAACGCCAGAAATGGCAAAAAGGCTTTTGTGATTTTCTTTATTAACTTCAGTTATTGCTTCGTACCAGATTAAGGTTAAAAAAGAGTTACAATGGACAAGAGAAAATAAAGTACGATGCTCTCATGTCTTTTGAGAACGATCTTTTTTCTTCTTTGGTGCTGTAGTTATTGGTTTGAATGTATATTTTAATTTTTAATTATCTTGACATAATTACTTTAGATATTTATATATTTACTGATTTAGAGGATTAGAAATCTGCTTTAGATTTATTGGTTTAAGTAGCATAGACAAGGAGCATTGGGGATAAAACCCTTCCCTGAAATCCAAATTATTTTTATTATATTTTAATTTTTAATTATCTTGACATAATTACCTTAGATATTTATACATTAACTAATTTAGAGAATTAGAAATCTGCATTATATTTATTGGTTTAAGTAGCATAGACATGGGACATTACGGGTAAGACCATTCCCAGAAATCCAAATTATTTTTATTATATTTTAATTTTTAATTATCTTGACATAATTACCTTAGATATTTATACATTAACTAATTTAAAGAATTAGAAATCTGCATTATATTTATTGGTTTAAGTAGCATAGACATCGGACATTACGGTTAAGACCATTCCCAGAAATCCAAATTATTTTTATTATATTTTAATTTTTAATTATCTTGACATAATTACCTTAAATATTTATACATTAACTAATTTAGAGAATTAGAAATCTGCATTATATTTATTGGTTTAAGTAGCATAGACATGGGACATTACGGGTAAGACCATTCCCAGAAATCCAAATTATTTTTATTATATTTTAATTTTTAATTATCTTGACATAATTACTTTAGATATTCACATTAACTAATTTAGAGAATTGGAAATCTGCTTTATATTTATTGGTTTAAGTAGCATAGACATGGGACATTACGGGTTAGATAACTCCCAGAAATCCAAATTATTTTTATTATATTTTAATTTTTAATTATCTTGACATAATTACTTTAGATATTTACATTAACTAATTTAGAGAATTGGAAATCTGCTTTATATTTATTGGTTTAAGTAGCATAGACATCGGACATTACGGGTAAGACCATTCCCAGAAATCCAAATTATTTTTATTATATTTTAATTTTTAATTATCTTGACATAATTACCTTAGATATTTATACATTAACTAATTTAGAGAATTAGAAATCTGCATTATATTTATTGGTTTAAGTAGCATAGACATCGGACATTACGGGTAAGACCATTCCCAGAAATCCAAATTATTTTTATTATATTTTAATTTTTAATTATCTTGACATAATTACCTTAGATATTTATACATTAACTAATTTAAAGAATTAGAAATCTGCATTATATTTATTGGTTTAAGTAGCATAGACATCGGACATTACGGGTAAGACCATTCCCAGAAATCCAAATTATTTTTATTATATTTTAATTTTTAATTATCTTGACATAATTACTTTAGATATTCACATTAACTAATTTAGAGAATTGGAAATCTGCTTTATATTTATTGGTTTAAGTAGCATAGACATGGGACATTACGGGTTAGATAACTCCCAGAAATCCAAATTATTTTTATTATATTTTAATTTTTAATTATCTTGACATAATTACTTTAGATATTTACATTAACTAATTTAGAGAATTGGAAATCTGCTTTATATTTATTGGTTTAAGTAGCATAGACATCGGACATTACGGGTAAGACCATTCCCAGAAATCCAAATTATTTTTATTATATTTTAATTTTTAATTATCTTGACATAATTACTTTAGATATTCACATTAACTAATTTAGAGAATTGGAAATCTGCTTTATATTTATTGGTTTAAGTAGCATAGACATGGGACATTACGGGTTAGATAACTCCCAGAAATCCAAATTATTTTTATTATATTTTAATTTTTAATTATCTTGACATAATTACTTTAGATATTTACATTAACTAATTTAGAGAATTGGAAATCTGCTTTATATTTATTGGTTTAAGTAGCATAGACATCGGACATTACGGGTAAGACCATTCCCAGAAATCCAAATTATTTTTATTATATTTTAATTTTTAATTATCTTGACATAATTACCTTAGATATTTATACATTAACTAATTTAGAGAATTAGAAATCTGCATTATATTTATTGGTTTAAGTAGCATAGACATCGGACATTACGGGTAAGACCATTCCCAGAAATCCAAATTATTTTTATTATATTTTAATTTTTAATTATCTTGACATAATTACCTTAGATATTTATACATTAACTAATTTAAAGAATTAGAAATCTGCATTATATTTATTGGTTTAAGTAGCATAGACATCGGACATTACGGGTAAGACCATTCCCAGAAATCCAAATTATTTTTATTATATTTTAATTTTTAATTATCTTGACATAATTACTTTAGATATTCACATTAACTAATTTAGAGAATTGGAAATCTGCTTTATATTTATTGGTTTAAGTAGCATAGACATGGGACATTACGGGTTAGATAACTCCCAGAAATCCAAATTATTTTTATTATATTTTAATTTTTAATTATCTTGACATAATTACTTTAGATATTTACATTAACTAATTTAGAGAATTGGAAATCTGCTTTATATTTATTGGTTTAAGTAGCATAGACATGGGACATTACGGGTAAGACCATTCCCAGAAATCCAAATTATTTTTATTATATTTTAATTTTTAATTATCTTGACATAATTACTTTAGATATTCACATTAACTAATTTAGAGAATTGGAAATCTGCTTTATATTTATTGGTTTAAGTAGCATAGACATGGGACATTACGGGTTAGATAACTCCCAGAAATCCAAATTATTTTTATTATATTTTAATTTTTAATTATCTTGACATAATTACTTTAGATATTCACATTAACTAATTTAGAGAATTGGAAATCTGCTTTATATTTATTGGTTTAAGTAGCATAGACATGGGACATTACGGGTTAGATAACTCCCAGAAATCCAAATTATTTTTATTATATTTTAATTTTTAATTATCTTGACATAATTACTTTAGATATTTACATTAACTAATTTAGAGAATTGGAAATCTGCTTTATATTTATTGGTTTAAGTAGCATAGACATCGGACATTACGGGTAAGACCATTCCCAGAAATCCAAATTATTTTTATTATATTTTAATTTTTAATTATCTTGACATAATTACCTTAGATATTTATACATTAACTAATTTAGAGAATTAGAAATCTGCATTATATTTATTGGTTTAAGTAGCATAGACATCGAACATTACGGGTAAGACCATTCCCAGAAATCCAAATTATTTTTATTATATTTTAATTTTTAATTATCTTGACATAATTACCTTAGATATTTATACATTAACTAATTTAGAGAATTATAAATCTGCATTATATTTATTGGTTTAAGTAGCATAGACATCGGACATTACGGGTAAGACCATTCCCAGAAATCCAAATTATTTTTATTATATTTTAATTTTTAATTATCTTGACATAATTACCTTAGATATTTATACATTAACTAATTTAGAGAATTAGAAATCTGCATTATATTTATTGGTTTAAGTAGCATAGACATGGGACATTACGGGTAAGACCATTCCCAGAAATCCAAATTATTTTTATTATATTTTAATTTTTAATTATCTTGACATAATTACTTTAGATATTCACATTAACTAATTTAGAGAATTGGAAATCTGCTTTATATTTATTGGTTTAAGTAGCATAGACATGGGACATTACGGGTTAGATAACTCCCAGAAATCCAAATTATTTTTATTATATTTTAATTTTTAATTATCTTGACATAATTACTTTAGATATTTACATTAACTAATTTAGAGAATTGGAAATCTGCTTTATATTTATTGGTTTAAGTAGCATAGACATCGGACATTACGGGTAAGACCATTCCCAGAAAAACAAATTATTTTTATTATATTTTAATTTTTAATTATCTTGACATAATAACCTTAGATTAGACATTAACTAATTTAACATTAACTAATTTAGAGAATTAGAAATCTGCATTATATTTATTGGTTTAAGTAGCATAGACAAGGAGCATTGGGGATAAAACCCTTCCCTGAAATCCAAATTATTTTTATTATATTTTAATTTTTAATTATCTTGGCATAATTACCTTAGATATTTATACATTAACTAATTTAGAGAAATCAAAATCTGCATTATATTTATTGATTTAAGTAGCATAGACAAGGGACATTACGCGTAAGACCATTCCCAGAAATCCAAATTATTTTTATTATATTTTAATTTTTAATTATCTTGACATAATTACTCTAAATATTTACATTAACTAATTTAGAGAATTGGAAATCTGCTTTATATTTATTGGTTTAAGTAGCATAGGCAAGGCTCATTGGGGATAAGGCCCTTCCCAGAAATCCAAATTATTTTTTATTTCCTTTTAATTATTAATTAGCTTGACATAATTACTATAAATATTTACATTAACTAGTTTAGGGAATTAGAAATCAGCTTTATATTTATTGGTTCAAGTAGCATAGACAAGGAGCATTGGGGGTAAGACCCTTCCCTGAAATCCGAATTATTTTTATTATATTTTGATTTTTAATTATCTTGACATTATCATTATATTATAATGTTATTTTTTATTACCATGATATTATCGAGAATTTCAAAATTTGAAAATCTATCTCAAAAGATGTAATTCATAAGAAGATATTTTATGTTAATAAAAGACATTATAAAATAACAATAGTGCAAAAATCAACACACTGCAAATAAACACACAAGTATCCTTTATCAAAATTGAAGCATTTCACAAGGTTGTGTTTTAAGTTTCTAGTAAGTGCTTATTGCTTCAATTGTGATGTATGAAGTGCCGATGGTGCTGTGAGCAGTATATATATAATTCAAAAAACTTTGTACTAATGTCGGATTTTCACTAACTAAAAACCAACCTAATTGTTTTAAAGCACAGCACTCAAATGGCTTATTAACTAGGGGCTAACAATGAATTAAGTTGTGGAATCAAGCAGAATTTTCTCTGAATAAACATTCCTTTTTTTATGGATTTTGATTTTGACCACCAAAATATGGGCGTTGCTTATGATCTGGAATGTATGCATAGTCCGAATATTTTAGTTTGGAAAGCAGTCGAAATTTAAAGTAATCTACTTTATATTAATTTCCCTTTTTGCATATTTTGTCTTATCTGAGGAACTTTTTAAACGAAACAAATTGCATATAAGTATTAAAGTAGTTTAACTGAAGATAATTTTTTTGTAATTATTTATCGCATTTCATATGATGATAGTTTGGAAATTTTTTGAATTGTAAGTGCACCAATTTTTGCCCCATTTTAAATTTTATAATCTGAATGTTGAATACAAAATCTAAATGAAATCTATCGCAGAGTTTCTAAGTTATAAAGCTTTAAAAAAGTCGTATTTTTAAAATTTGAAAAATAATTTAAATAAAATAATTGTAAATTTTTAGGCGTTATAAGTTTAAAAGTAGCTTATTATTTTAAGCTTTTCTCTTTATAATAAAAATTAACTAATTTTTTGCGATAAATTTTTTTTTATCAGAATACAGCATTGCGATAAAAAAAAAGAGATTGTGATAAAAAAGTGACAACTTATAGACTTTTATGTTTTAAAAGAAATTTCATATGTTCTTTTATATGGTAATGGAAAACATACCGTAATCAATATTGATTCGTGTCATTTCGTCATTAATTGAAATGCGATGTTCAACCCCGTAGTCTCATAATTTTGAACCCAATCCAAAAGACGAGGGAACTCTTGGATCAAGTATTGAGAGAAATTCGCCTTCGTGGAGAACTTCTTTGTAGAACTACCCACATTTGCGTTACAAGATAAGGTAGACAATGAAAACTTCCGACGGTTAGACTGACGGTTAGGGGACTCTAACACATGATCCACCTGACCCATGATACCACTGAGGATATTTTACATCAGCACTGTGATAAGTGCGAGTCGGGCGCGGAATTCGTATCAACCAGTCATTGCTTAGATTTGAACCCGGGTCATTTCATTGGGAGTTGAGCGCACTAACCCCTTAGCCATCACGGCTCAATTTATTAGATTTAGCAAGACACGCTTTTCACGTAGCTTATCACTTCACTATAGTGATTAACGATATTCAGTATCATCTGGCGCAATGCTGTTGGTCGAAGCCAACTCATTATATTTTAAATTTACTGCAATTAAGCAATTTTTTTTTGAAGTTATACTTCTTATGCGACTTCCAACAATGTTTCGTTAAACGTTTAACGCTAAATTTTAATTGGCCGGGAAATCACGTGGTAGGATCCAGTTTTCCCTCATTCATTTCCATATTGTTTTGGTTCTCACTAGCATAAAAATAATAAAAGTATTATTTTTCTATAAATATTTTTTTAGTTTGTTTCGATACACATATAATTTAATAGGGTAGTATTTTTTATTTTCAAATTTAGTGGATAACAATTGTAAAAAATGAGTGAAAACAATCCCACGGACAATGCGACGGATTTAAGGTTATGTCAAGGTACGTCTCTTGTGAATATCAATTGATTGTTAGGTTTTCTCTTCTGAAATTACATTATGACGCATTCACATACATTATTAATACAAATACATTTTCCATGGCGAGACGATGAGGCAACCACAAGCACTTCCACTGGTTCAAGAGGTTCACGAGGGAAAAATGCACAATATTACCATGATTACAGAGCACGGAAGCGAGCGGAGCAGGAAAAAGAGTCGTTGAATAGAGCTAGTGATCCTTCTACGACTGCTGATTCTTCTACTATTAACGTCGCAGATTGCGAAGTTTAACTTCTTCCGCGCGGAGGGACTCCACGCACTATTTTTTTTTTTAAATTTACTGCAATCAAGCATTTTTTTCCCCCTGTACTTACGTCTTCGAGGGATCGCAATAAATTTATTTCCAAAACATCTGAAATAAAAAGGTAAAGTACTGGTGCAGTTTTAATAGCTCCAAATTGACTCACAAAAATCTTTGAACCTGCATTAGTATATTTGTTACGTAATAGAACTGTACCAATTACCCTAATACCAGTGCTGTATGTTACCAATAATAATCAAGCATCATTGGTGAAAATAATAGTATGGCAGTTTTTTGTATTTCTCCTAACCGAATCAATATCATTTTTACATCCATATTCTGGCTTTTTAATACGTAGCTTACTTTTTTATTTCGATTAGCACTTATTACCAAAATTATGTGCGCATCATAGGCGTCAAAAAAGTGGGTTTTTCACTTTTCTCCTATCCGAATTAGTGCCATTTCTCCATTAATTTTATTTTAATACAATGGCTGTTTTTTTTAAATTCAATTAGTGTATATTACCAAAATTGATTGATCAGTATATGCTTCAAAAAAGGGTATGGTGATTTTTTCCTTTTTCCCTTAATAAATTAGTGCAATTTCTGTTTTTCAGTATGTAACTTTTGTATGTGTTTCAATTAGTACCTAACATCAAAATTAAGTATGTATCATTGGCATCAATTAAGTTTGGCAATTTTTTTAAATGTACGTACAAATACTGTTTGTGCTAAGATACGCGCATTGTATTTGCATCTGTACATTAATGCATAGTTCTTATATGCATACGTACTTAGATACATGTACATACATGCGTACAAATATTGCATGAGTTTAAAATATATCTAAATATAAAATATACGTTTAAAATATACGTACAAATATTGTATGAGTTAAAATATGTATGAGCAATTGTACGTATGCTACTTATACATACATATGTCAACATTCATACGAACTTACATGCATTGCCCGTCCAATAATAAATTGCATTTCTATACGTATTCGTACCTTCTACGGAGATAAAAATATGTTAACACATGCATACACATACATGCAAACTAAATAAGCATATAGTATGCAATCGCAATTACTTGGAATTATATATTTTGATTACTCACTCGTAATCGTTTCTTCTTGTGATTACAAGTAATCACAATATAATCTTATTCGCGTATTTACGTATGTATTTTCGTAATTGTATGTTAAAAGTTTTCATTCTTCATGTAATTCTATAATAAAAGTTTTCATAAACCAAACAATAGTAAACTAAACAATTAAATTAAATATAAATTTTAAGCATTGTTTTAAAAGTATTCAATTACCTACAATCCCTATTACTATGTAATCAAGCCCACTTGAAATTATAATTACATCTAATCGTGTTGTAATCATATATCTATCACAATTACTTGAATTTAAGATTACCTGTAATTGTTACATTATGATAACTAGTAGTTATGATTACAAGTAGTCACGAAGACTTGCATAATCCTAGGTCATGATTTTTCCAATTTTGATTATCTGTAATCACTTTTTATTGTGATTATAAATAATCATAACCGCTTGTAATAAGAAATAATAATTACTTGCTATTGTTATTACCTGTAATCTGGATCATTACAAGTAGTTGATTACTAAACAATCATTTTATATAATTAATTACATTTGTAATCGATTACTGTAATCGACAGGCAAATAGCAATAAAAATAAAAAAGGATTGCATTTTTCGCTAATTACTCAAGGTTTTAATCATTAAAATTAGACATGACTAATAAATTTACTCATAAATCATTATTTGAAAATTCGCATAAATTTGCATGTAATGAATAATGACTAAATTTGCATAAGAATAATCATTCAGAATAAATCATTCTAACTAAATTTAGCGATGAATAAAATTTCCGCGAATGATGCCCATCACTGGAGGAAAGAGTGAAATAATACTCCGATAAGGATCCATTTCATCAAAGCTCTCTAATGCATGTCAAACTGTCCTAACAAAACTTTCCCAACCCAAAATCAATTGCAGACTAAACATACTGCCATAGCATCATTAATGGTCATCATCGCGTAAGCCAAGAGAAACGAGCAGCGACATAAAGTAGAAAGAAGACATTCTATTTACTATATATTCCATTTATGTATACTAAATTCAATGCTGGTTCGTCCATGCTTCATTATTGAAATGTAAAAATAACGTAAAGAGATCTTAAATAATGAACATTTCCACTGGGAAATCCATTTTAACCAGGCGATTGATGATATTTTAGAAGAATAGCAAATTGTGTGCTTGGCATCTAAATTTCACAATTCAGCTCAATTAGAGGCAAGAGTGAAATCTCTTAAATGATACTCCGATAAAGATCCACTTTATCAAAGCTCTCTATTGCATGTCAAACTGTCCTAACAAAACTTTCCCAACCCAAAATCAATTGCAGACTAAACATACTGTCAGAGCATCATTAATGGTCATCATCGCGTAAGCCAGGGGAAACGAGCGTCGGGATAAAGTACAGAAAGAAGACATTTCTTTATCACAAAATCAATCACATCAAAAACCCTTGCAGAGAACATTTGACAACTGCACAGCTGCGTTCGAGGTTATTAGGAAATCCGAAAACGATTTCGAATTGTCACGGGTTTCGATTCTAACTGCGACCGAGATCGGAAAGGAATTTTTAAAATGCAGGTTTTGTGAATCGATAAGCGCTTTAGCGACGAGGGAAGGTCTTCTTTTACGGTTGAAGAAACAGTTAAGGTAAATAAATATGACATTTTGAAAGCTGGGAAACAAAAGGGAGTAAAAAATTTAACTCGTTAAGGTCATAGAGAAAGTTTTCCTTCTGTCGTAATAAATCTGATCGATTGGAATTATTCTTTGTTTCCCATATTTCCAATGTTTGGTTGGTAATTAGGATGAATTGCTATATGCGTTCAATAAATAAAAATTTTTTACTTTCTAAAAAAAAATATTGAATAAACGGTTTAAATTTTTTTTATTTATTTCTATAATAAATTACATCCCCTTTCAAATGACCGAATTCATATTAAAGACAATGATAAATTTAAAATCAATGTGTGATATTCATTTCACATCGCATTTTCTTTATTTTTTTTATCATATAATATCATAATTTTAAATTTGAAAATAAATATTAACTTAGAGGAAAGATATTGCTAAGTAGGATACTTAAAGATAGTTTTGCAAATAGTTCAGAGATGTGTAGAAAATAAATTTAAAAAAAGTAATATTTATGTCATTTTTAAAATCTTTACTATTATTTTCAATATTCCAATTTGAAGCACTCTATATACGGATATATTCAAACTGGCTCAATATACCCTATAGGTAACACACAATGAGAAATACTGCTCTCATACAAATACATCATCATCCTTGCCGATACCTGCTAGCAAGTCATGAGTTCATATGTTATATTCATTGTAGTTGATCTATCCTTCGCTGGCAAATGTATATATCGATGCAGTTTAATAATGCAATATCTATATTTAATTAAGATTGCTCTTCTGACTAAACTATTGCGACCATATGTACCTGATAGTGACAATCTTTGAGGATTAAAAATACATCAGAGAAAGGGAATGTTTATTCAGTTTAAGTACTTCATTTGCTTCGTATTTCGTAACTTAAAATATTATCAGCAGTAATTCATCAACATATTTAGGGCTAGAACATCGAACCATTAATATGTGTTATTGTTTCGGAAAAATACCTTAACAACTATTTAAACAAATTATTAGAATGTTCTGCTGTTTTTTATTTATTTATTTCGCTTATATGAAGTAGTGAATTTGGGGAAATGAGCTTTAAAATTCGTACTTTCCTTGTTATTGTTACTGTTTTAATGTTTTTAGTACATTTATGAAAAAAGGATTGTGACATAGGAGAATTTTTAATAATGTTTGGGTATAGCATTCGCTTGTTTTCATGGAAGAATTTTAATGTTTTTGAACGTATATAATTTTATTTAAAAAGCTAAAATAATTTTTAGGTTTATATTCACGAAATAAAATTTTTGCATCCTCAATTCGGGACAAACTAGCATCAAATTTATCTAGGCTTGTTAATTCGGTAAACGTCCAAAAATGATTCGGAAGCAACTTGATCTCCACATTCGCGGACTTGTTGTTTCTAATGCCACTTGCCACATGAGCAAGCCTGCTTGGTGAAACCGAGCAAATTTAAGGCAGAGTGTGCGTTTCTTGTTTTTCAGTGGCGCCATCTATGGCCAAGAATTCGACTTCTGCCACACCATACGTCGTACCCGTTTATAAGGCGAACCCATTCATACATCTATTCATTCATCCACAGATCGTAAGTTTGACCTGAATCAGAGAACGATCGATCTCCAATCCAGTACCCCCAGAGGTCTTGATTTGTTATGGGAACATGGAGGACTTTTGCGACTCGACAGATTTAACGTGCATCAGTCACTTTACTACACGGGGAGTCTTCGGCCGGCGGGGTTCGAACCCACGAACTCTCGGACATGGGCCCAGCGCCCTACCGACCAGGCTCTCTCTGCCTACATTCGCGGAGTAGATGCTTTAACTGGCGAAAGCTCAGTAAATGTGTTGATTTAAAAAAATTTCTTTTTAAATTGCACTAATTGTGGACAAAATGTTATGTAATTTTGTTACATTTGGCTGAAGTATGACTAATACAGAATAAAAGTAGTTTTATTAGTTTTGATACAAAAATATCTACAGCTGTTAAAATACATAGATTATTTTCAATTTTTTAATGAAAAATTAGCAGTTTTAAGGAAATATGCTTTTAAAACTGTTTGGGGTATTTTTTTTTTTTTTGCTATCGTGATAAGTTATGTCATCATGATTATTATACTACTCATTTTTCTGGATAATTTTAATTACCACTTCACAAATTTAAGGTATTGAACGGCTAATCCACTCAAAGAATATGCAGTTTTCTTTCATTTTCAACTCCTTAGTCCTGAATCTAGAAGACACGAGAACACCTGTTTAAAGACTGAGACCCAGGAACTTTTGAGAACAATTTTTTTACTAATCCGCACTTGCCCAAAATGGAGGTGAAAACCTGTCATGGTGAGACTGATGCCAATGAAGCTCTGATATGTTATTACCAAAGCATAATTTGCATCAACAATGCAATTTTCAGGGAGCAAAATGAAGTTTTACCTCCTATCGCTCCCGTGTCTTTATAAACACACATAATATTATTTTTTGTGGATATAGTGAACTAAAAGAAGAAAGGAAATTGGATCTTGTCAACTTTTTTCTGCCACTGACTGATTTTCTTTCTTCCTTTTATGGTAATTTTAAAATTTCTTCGTAAAATACATATTTTAAAAGCATCAATTGTGTGGAATGTAGCCATAAGCATTTTTTCTTGTTTGCTTCTTCTATCTCAATTTCCCATCCCTAAATAAAAGCTATCCTTAAATTTTTTGTACGCAATACAAAGAGTAATAAAAAAATAAAAATTAACTCACTTTTTGTTGCTACATATGGTTTTTTAATCATTTTTGTATTTCTTTTCTTCTGTCATTTATTTAAATAATGTGTAATAAAGGGGAACAGTTCGAAAAAATTACCTAAAATTGTTCGCAGTACGAATATAGTGAACTCCCGGTTATAGTGAACCAAAATTTCGATCCCTTGAAGGTTTACTATAGCGGGGTTTGACTGTATATAAGACGTACGCTTAACATATAGGATTTAACACTTCATCTTTTAAGTATGCTGACACGTTTTAAAGACTGCTGATAGGCTCCTTTTTATTTTCAATTTAAAATTAATAATTCGAAGGAAAAAAAAGAACGTTTTTTGGTCATAGATATTGCTTATGTTATATTAGTTTTATGATGAGTTTTATGATTAGTTATGATGTTTTAGCAGGTACTATATACGTTAATTTTGGTTAATGATATACCACGATACATGCAATAAAAACCATGGAAATAAGCTTTTTATGGCCAGACGAATAGGATAAGTATCGGAGATAATTGTGATTATGGTAATTTTGACTATCAGGAGTTGGCCTCAAACAATAACATTATGACAATTGATACTGAAGATGGTTAATCTTTATTTTGATCTGATGAACTTCTTAAAACATGTTTTGTTTTATCTAATAGCTAATGGTCATCAGGAAAGGCAAATATAATAAATAAAAAAACTTGCATTGTTTTAACTTAAATGTGTCAGTATATATCTTTTAGTTTAGTTGTCAGTTGATACCGAAGATGGTTAATCTTTATTTTGATCAGATAAACTTCTAAAAACATGTTTTGTTTCATCTAACAGCTTATGGCCATCAGGAAAGGTAAATATAATAAATAAAAAAAACTTGCATTGTTTTATTTTAATTGCGTCAGTATATATCTTTTGGTTTTCTGCTTTTCGTAGTGCTGATTATTATCGATTATTACATTTTTTTTCGATCTGTAGAAAGAACTAGTATTCAGTTAATAACAATAATAATAAGAGGAAAAAATTCGCATAAACACAAAATAATATTTGTTTTAAGCGTGACTTATCTCATTAAAAAAATTTAATTCATTCAAAGTAGTGTGTTTGAAACACCTAGTATTAGAGTCAGAAACAATAAAAATATGATGTAACCTATCTTTCTAGTTTTCATTTATTAATTCGTAAAGAAATCTACATTCTTCTTAAATAAATGGAAGTTGCTGTTTAAAGTTTTCCATTTCCTCAATGCGTCATAAATCTGTCATACCGTCGGACGAGATAAGTCGTCCTCCAGGAATATTCGCTGTGCTCTATAAACACCTTGAGCAGCTTACGGCAACTTCCCGTATCTGAAATAAAATACACCATTTGTCCAGTTTTATACGAAATAGAGATTTTTAGAGTTTCTTAAGCAATTTTGCTTCCTTTTTCAGTTGCACAAAGCACTTTCATCGTAAGTCAAATATAATTAAGTTTAGCCTGTAAAATAAAGGCTCTATAATAGTGCAATTAAACGTGTAAAAATTATTCAACTGGTTTTCCTGTTAAATTTGTTATTTATGACTCAGTGTCAAATAGCTTAGAAAACAAAACTGTAAAATTTAATACATGCTGCAGTAAAAAAACCTATGAAATATCAATCAGCGTTTACAGAAAAAAAATCTAGTAATATTGAAAGAAATAAAAATGAACTAAAAATTATTTCTTACTCTCATTCCAAAAAATATACAATAAATAAATAAATAGCATAAAAAAATTAATTCTTGAAAGCTCAGTAATTTAAAATTTGAACTGCTTCCAAAAAATTACTCATTAATGTTAACTCTTCTTCTCTCGCTAATTCTTCGGCAATATTTCTCTTGTTAATTCTTCGGTATCTTCGTTAATCAAAAATATTGAGAAGTCATTTACGTATTTTTTTTTGTCCACTAAATAATTTAGGAATTGTTTCTAGATAGGTTCATAGGTTGATTCTATATAGGCTAAAAGGGGTTGATTTTAGAATTTTTACTGCAGTTTAAGTGGGTTTTTTTATTTATTGTAACGCAATCTAATACGTTCTGCAATTAAAACGTCAAACGAAGTCTCACGATAAAAAAAACTTCAACAGAACTAAAAATATAAGTGCAATGAAAAGAAATAAAAATGGATTTAAAAAAATTTTGCTTGAAATAATTTAAAACTGGAACTTAATTAGCTCTTAAGGGGACTAAAATTGTCATTAATGTTAATTCTCTCAAGACTTCAAAGATTCCTTGAAAAGAGAAGATTGACATTTCATTCCCGTATTTTATTTCTCAACTAAATATTTTCTAAACATAATTTGCATGTGTGGGAAATTTGCATCTTTCTAGAATTCTTGTAATACTTTTTGCAGATTCTGGAAGACTTTTTTATTGCAATTCAGTGTCGTTTTTTTAATGCAATCTAATGCGTACTGCAATAAAAGTATCACTAACCAACTTCAACTGAATGAAGAATAAAAATAACATTAACAGACATAAAAAAGGGAAAAAAAATATTTTTTGCCGATTCTCATATAAAAAACTTGGAAACTTTCAGTGATTTAAAATTGGAACTTAATTAGTTCTTTGGAGAAGTAAAGTTATCATTAATGTTAATTTTCCCACTACTTCAATGGTTTCGTTAATGAAGAAAATAATAATGCCATTTCATTTACGTATTTTATTTCTCAACTGAGCTTTTCCTCTATATAATTTATGCCTTTGGGAAATTTCTTTTTTCATTTACCTGACAACTTATCAAGGGAGATTTTTTTTTATAAATGATATAACTTATTTTTTTCGTCACAACCAAATTAGAGTCTGCATTAAGACTAATGCGAAAAGAAGTTTCTTAAAGAAACTATGCAAAAAAATTAAATACACTCTCCATGATTGAGTGTAAAGATTGCTCCAGGTTTCAGCTAAATTCTGAAAAGAAGCCAGAAAAAATCATTTTAAAGAGAGAAAAAATCGAATTTAAGATGAAGTAAAAAGACATGATTTTTTTACGTATTAAGCCTTAAAAAGACATAAAAGAAAGTTTAGGTTTAATATACTCAAATAAAACAAAAATGGATGAACCGTAAGTTGAAATGTTAAGAAATGGAGTTTAAAAAGTGCTTTTTTTTCTTCATTTTTTGAGAATAATATAAGATTTGCAAGAAACTATTTTAAAAAATGTAATTATTCTCTAGGTTTTTCAAGAAAAAAAAATTACTTGAAAGAAGTAGTATACATTTAAAAGTGAAAAAAAATAAAATTAACGATTAAAGAACTTCAAGAAAATTAAATTTAAGAAGAGACAAGTTTGATTTTTTAATAGTACTTCTGCAAACATTTTCTCGAAGTATATCAACTTAAATAAAAAGTCGAATAATAAAGTAATTTTTTAATATTTTTTTGTTCCGAACATAAAGAAAAAGATAATTAGATCTTGATCTCCTTTGTACCTTAAATTTGTTTAGAGAAACAAATAATTTTTAAAAAAGACCGGTGAATTATGTAAGATTTTCTTAGGGAAAAAATGAAACACTTATTAAATTTTGAAATAATTAAGTTTTAAAGTAAAAGAAATGACAAAAGAACTCTATGATCATATTTAACTCAACTTCGTTGATAAAAAAAAGAAATTAAATTTTAACTTTTTTCTGCATACTATTACAAGATTAAAGTAAAAGATAAATAAAGTGGATACAAATAATTTACAAAAATGCAAATAGATAAACTGAGTGTAATTATTTCTCAAGTTTAAATGGTTTCTGATACGTTTTATATATATTTTTTTTTAATTCGACAATGATTATTGTTACAATTTTATATAAAAAATGTTTAGTCGAACAATTGAATACAATTTGAAGTGCGCAAGAGAACTAAAAAAAATTCAAAATTTGATGAATTACGTAACATATGTAGCTAAAATAAAACATTCATTAGATTGGAAGTAATTGTTATAAAATAAAAGAAATTACAAAAGAACTCTTTTTATGATCATATATTACTCAACTTCGTTCTTCAGTGATAAAAAAAAATTACATTTTCTGAGTAATTATTATTAATAATAATTAATACTTTTCAAATTATTTTGTTCATAAAGTTCTTCAGATGCATCGAAGCAAAGTTAAAATATTCCTTTCTTACACGGAAAATCTGTTAAGTCAAAATACAAAAAGAATAAAATGATTTAAAAATTTAAACTATGTTCTTAGCATTGGTTTTAGTTAGTTTCTGATACTTTTTTCTTTCAGCTATTCACAAACACATTCAAATGTGATGTATAAAACAAAAAAACAAATTAATATCGTTATAATAAAATATGTGCCATTATTATAAACATTATAAAACCCAGCTTCTCTTAGATATTTTTTTACGAATATTATGTTTTTAAGAAAATGCAAACTCACATAATTTAAACATTTGTTTTTCTTTTTTTCTTGCTGCTAGTGTACAGTCCGCAAAAAAAAATATATATCACCCTGAATAACTAATGATCGAATTTTCAGGAACTAAGTGTCAATCTTAATGGTTCCTGGGGGTGACCTCAAATATGCTAATTAATTAGTGCTAACTATTAATTAAGTTACGAAATCAGACACAAAAACGTACTTTCTCTGAATAAACATATAATTTTTTTTTACATATTTGGATTCTTAACCTTCAAAATATAGGGGGTAGCCGCAATCTGGGAAATATGGTCCCCATAGTTTGGTCAGGAGAGCGATCAAAAGTTCGTACCCCTTAATGTTAATTTCACTTTTTGCGTTTTTAGTCATATTTTTAAAACTAATAAAGCAATTCAAAGAAAATTTCACCCAGTCATAAAAATCACTTACCCAAAGATCAACCCAAAGATAAAAATCACTTACCCAATCACTTACCCATTTTTTTTCTCACAGTTTAGTAGTCCGTTCTAAATTATGAGCGTTTATCATTGTGTAATCCGGTGATGTTTTTATTATTATTATAATTAGATCACTTTTTTGTTTACTCTTTTCCCTATATTTTTTAAGCTTTTTTAAAAATCTTTTTAAGTATTTTTCTTCTCTTCGTCATACTTTCTGCTTTAACTTTTTTTTCCAGCTCTTTCAATCTCTTTAAATTTTCGTTCTTTTTCTGAAGTTAATGCAAAAAAGTAATTTATTTCTTTTTCTTTTGATTTAACCTTCCTCTTTTTTCCAAATTTTTGGCCAATGTAAATGTATCTTCGAAATTTCTTTTGATTTTTCCAGTACCATTTCTAGAATTCCTCATTGGATAATAAATGAGAAAAAGGAGTTTCGAAGTTTGAGCAAAATCCATCTCCCATTGACTTACATCTAGTGGATCTTCAGCAGTACTTACCATTTACTTATGGAACTAATTTTTTTTGCAACTAACAATGCCTCAAGAGGATTTATATCAAAATCAGTTTCCAAGATACTTTCATTATCAATGTTAGTTGTATCAGCTTCAGTGCCAAAATTTGATTAACTAAATGTTCTTTTTGAAATAAATTCTTCAATATTGAGAAAAGCACAGGCTATTGGATATTTGGGAGATTAAACTTTTCGGTCAATGTTCCTTTAAAAATTTGCAACATAACTTGTGAGATTTCCTTCTCAAGCTTCTGAAGAAATAGAGCATCGTTACTCTCGAAGCATGTGCTTTGTTAATAAGCTGTCTTGCTCATTAACTCTTGGTGTCTGTCTCACATGCATTTGTTAAAGTAAACGTTTTCTACATCGAATGGAAAAATATCGCATTTCATAAAAGCATTTTAACTTCATCAGTTGAGGCCTTAAAATCTTATTTAAAAATGGATGTAGAATTTTCCCGGCATATGTTTTACAATTCTTTTGTTTTCAAGATCTAACGGGAGAGTTCCATGAATTAGGTACTAAACCAGAAAATTTGTTTTGATGAACAAAACTTGCTCAGTTTCAAATTGATATGAGATTTATATCTATCCAGAAGAAGCAAAATAGGGAATTTGATAACATTTTTAATTAGCCATGGGTAGAAACATCTGCAATATATTTGTAAAATGTTGCTGCGGTCATCGTTTCATTTCATGAATCGCTTTTTCCAATGAAATATATAGTAGTGACTGATTCTGTAATCTCAAAGAATTCTTCAGTAAGGAAAAACTACCAATGGAGGTACTTTTTTCTTTCCTAGGTACTTTAGAATATAAATCCTTATAATTTTTTGGGCCAAAGATTTTTCCCGTTTAAGGACCTTACCACCCTGACCTTATAATTTGTCAAAGAAACAAGGCGTTGAACAGATACTAACAAATTCAAAACTTTTTCCAGAGAAGACTCTAAGACCAGGTAACTCAGTGCATTGTTAGATGACTTCCTATTGTTAGGTAGTAAGCTACTGTTACCAATTAATCGAAATCAAAACGATTAAAATCGTATTTTTAAAAAATATCTATGAAATGTTCCTTCACTGGGGTGTGTTCCTTCACTTGTTGGTTTACCCTATATCGTCTTAATCTTAAAAGAAATTTCCGGAAGTGTTTCGCAGAACTATTTTACCAACTATTTAATTAAAGTTTAACATTTTTAAAAAACTTATTCTTTATCCTTTTAAGTTTATTATTTCCTCATTAATATACTAATCAATTTTTTTAGTACTTTAATTTAGGTTTTCGTTAAAGTAAAGTTCCTTTCAAAATTATAGTCAAGTTTTTTTTAAAGACTTATATTGCTCCAAGGGATCTACTCAATAATTTCGCTATTTCCAGAATGAAATCTGTTTGATCGAAACATATTATTCCTTGAAAATTAATTTTTATTATTTATCTAAGCTTATTCCATTTATAACGGTATTAAGGTTAAGGATATGCGATGGAAGCCCCGTTTACTATTATACTATAAATGCATTAAATCATGCAGCTTGAATAATTTATTTCAAGCAAATTATTTAATAATTTTAAGCAAATAAAGGTGTAAAAATAAACTCGATCGAAATATTCTGAATGTATACCCTAAAATATATGTAGAATAAACTTTGAAATCGATATATAAAAAATACCTTTTCAAACAACTTCGAGTAGGACAGGAACGCTAACTTGTTTTAAATAGTTGTCCTTGTAACTATTTAATTTCGATTCCTGGTGCTAGGGGACATTCCATTTTCACATTCGACTTTTGAAATTTCAGTTGTAAACGGAATTTTTTTATGTCCTTGAATTAAAATGTTAAGGTTTGCAGCAAAAAAAATTGTATTGCATTGATTTTTTCACAAAGCAGTGAATTATTAATTTTTTCAATCTAAGAACCTGTGCCTCTAACTTATGAAAAACTTATTTTAATATCGAGTGAAATAATTGTTGTGTAACTAATTGGATAATCCCGAGAAACTGAATCGAAAATATAAAAGCTTCATTGATTTAAAAAAATAATACATAATTGTAAAAATAGACATGTTTTGAGCGTAGAATAATAAAAGTCACAAGTTATTCAAACCTGACAAGTCTTGAGAATGGGTGATTATATTTGAACGCTCGAAACTTGTCGACTTTTAGTACCCTCTTCATATGTTTTGAAGCCAGTTGACTTTTTATTGTCAATTATACTGTTTTACAGTTGAGTCTTGATCATTATTTTGATAAGGATTTTACACTCGTTAAAGTAAACATATGCATTTTAATATTTTAACTGGATTCATGTGGTCTTTAAAAATGTAAGAGCATCAATATTGCAAAAGTTATATTTAACTTAAAAATTAAAATTTTGTGACCAGATATTTTCAGTTAATGAAATTAAATATTTTATCTTTTAAGTTTTTGTGCCCCTATTTCAGTATCTTAAATATCTTACAAGCTCTGTTTAGAAAGAGAGTATCAGATATACATAAGGGAAACAAAAATAATCATAGGAGCAGTATTTGGTGGTAAATGTAGCTTATCGTAATTGAAGAATATGCTGTGCGACACTTAATGGTGAATTTGAGAACGTAAGTTTCAGAATGTATCGAAACATGAGGATGCTATTTTCTAATCATCTTTATCCAAAGAAAACCATGTAACCTAAATATCTAGCAGAATGAAGTGATTTTTTAAACAATTAATCATACAATATGCAACATATTATTTCAATATCTTATTCTTAAACATAACATATTTCAATGCTTTTAAAATGCCACTAAACATTCAGCAATTCCTTGAGTTATAGAAAAAAGAAATATCGTAAATTATAGAAAACTCTGTGAATGTGCATTAGAATTACTATACAATCTACATTTTATTTTTCAAGCACTTTTTTTCCTTTCAAAAATGATAATCCCTAAAATTTTGTATATAGCTATAATAAGTTATGTTAATTTGATTTTAGTATGAAATCCTCGAATAAATATAGCAAAAACAACATAATCTAAATAATATAAGATGAAAAGTTCATGTGTTTAAATACTAAAAACTCAGAAAGTAATAAATAATTTATAAATCGATTCAAATTTTCTTTTCAAAGGGGATTAAAAAAAGTTTTTTTTTTTTTTTTTTTTTGCTTTTTGGGCAGAAATCAGTTTAAAAATTGTCTATTGCCTAGAAACTTCGAGATATTTTCTATTAATAATTAATAAAACCTCTTAAAGCAATCACAGAACTTTATTTCAATTTTTTTACGGTCAGATTTTTGTTGCTTAGCAACCTAGTAAAATTAAGCATTCCTCTTTTGAATTATTCAATGGGTTACCTTAAAATATTCATTTGCGCAGGCGACTTTTTTTGGTGGTTTTCTGGACTATCGCCAAATATATAAACCTTTATTGCTACCCAATTTACCACCCAATTTTTTTAAAATTTTGTCTGCCCCCCCCCCCCTAATTCAAGTGTCTAGATTCCAAATATGTAAAAAAATATATATGTTTATTCAGAGAAAGTACGTTTTTGTGTCTGATTTCGTAACTTAATTAATAGTTAGCACTAATTAATTAGCATATTTGAGGTCACCCCCAGAAACCATTAAGATTGATACTTAGTTTGTGAAAATCCGATGATTAGAACGAAAGTTATTCAGGGTGATATCTTTTTTTTTGCGGACTGTACAGCACATGTAAACTAAATAAAGTAGTATAGAAATGTCAAATATTAAAAGCGATCTTCATTTGTTATCAAATAATTAAAAAACAAATACAAATGAAATAAAGAGGTTTATTTAAAACTGTCCTTAATGTCTCTAAAATAAGAGAAAGTACACACAAACCATTTTTAAATTTTAATATAATTTGCTACAAAATTACTAAATTTGAAGCATATTTTAAATAATCAACAACATGTTAGTTCATACTTTTTCAAAAGTTATAATAGTTCGAATTTCAGCTGTAACTATTGGTTTCATTCGTCTAGTTCGCATTGATAATTTCGCGAAATTAAAATTTCCACCCTATTTACTTGTCGCCTAACTGCTTAGGCAAATATTAAAACACTTCCTCCGCATGTAATGCGAATAGTTAGTTTCCTTCAAGTAATGAAATCTTTACCATAATGTTTGATTTAAGAGTTCTACTGTATTCTGAAATGGGTTTAAATTTATCACTTAAACTAAAAAATAACGAAAGAAATTCATACATTTTACATACTTTCATTGTTTGAATTCCACAAAGAAGATTTATGATCTGTTTTTATCTTTATAAATACGTATTTTTCTATTTTCTCTATCTCCTTCTCCTCTTTATCATTCACACTAACTAACTTTATGACTCTTAACTAACTTCAGCATATTTACACCTTTTATAGCTTCCTCGTGTTTTAACAACCACCATTAAAATTCTTAAGACTATTAAAAACCTTAATATTAAGTTTCGTTTGGAGAAACTTAATTAGTGTATTTTTTCACATTAATAATTTTAAATTCGAACTTTCACTATTTTTCGCTCCAATTCCTTGTTTTCTTCTTATACGTTACCTTTTTTAATTTTTTTCAACATTCATTTTCAAGTTTTATTTTTACATTCGTCTTCATTCACAAATGCTCCAATCCTGTCAATTTTCAAATTTTTCGAAACTAAACATTTTCCGGAATTCACTTTTCCATATCGTCTTCAGTATTGTTATCAATCTTGGTATTATTTTTCATTGTTAGATTAACACCCTATGTCTACAAGATATAGATAATACACCTTATAAATACAAATTATTTGCATTATTAAATAAATAAAGTTTACAAGAACTTAATTTAATCTAAATGCATTTATTCTGCATAAATATTTAATTATCTTTCAGAAATCCTTTTATCTCCCTTGCCCGCAAATGTCGATTTGTTAAACAATTCTAAAATTAACATCTATCAACTCAGAAAATACATCCTAACTCTAACAATTATGCTCGTTATCGTCGTTAATGTATATCAACTGCCGCTGATTAGAAAACGACAGCCTCGAAAATTCATAACTTTCGGCCATGTTGCTTTCATTTGCCTCAAAGCTTATGCAGACTAAAGTTGCAGAGACAACTAAAGCTTTCCTGCATCTACCAATTCAGGGAATTCCCATGATCTTCTGATTAAATTTCAAATACTCTCCTTGTCAAAGAGCAGCGTAAATCTGACACATGGCGGCGTAGGGAAAAGCACTTTGAAACATCGTTTGCCTGGAAGACGTCATTTTCTGTTCGCAAAGTTTCCAAGCTGCGTGGTCAAGTTTGTTTTAGATTTTCGTTGAAGGGATTAAAGATGAGCTGTGTTTTAAATTGACAGGATAGAATGATGTTAATGAAGGCGCTCCCTGAATATTCCGGAACTATGTATTATGTTGTAATACTGAATAAATACGGTCATATATTTCGAATGCATTTTAAATTGTGTTATTTATTGAACTTGTAGAAAATAACTGTTATACAGAAATTTTAGTGTGATTTTTAATGTTATTTTTAGAACAAATTTACCCTTCTAAAAATATATATTGTAAAATTGGATTTTTTAATGAACTTTTTACAATAATAGTTATTGTTACCATAGACGATTCGTTTGATTTTAGTTTAAAACTGCCGTTGAGAACCAATCTATTTTTTGGTTTACGACTATTAATGTTCAACTCAGCAGCTTTTTAATTTTGAACCCAACCCAGAATACAAGGTAACTCTTAAGTCAAGTATAAAAACAAATTAGCTTTCATTGAGAAATGTTTGATGGATCTAATCCCTATTTGCGTTGTATAGAGACGAAAACCTCCCATGGTTAGCCAGACAGCAAGTGTATTCTAACCCTTGATTCATCTTCCACTGAGGGTATTTTAAGTTGGCACTACTTATGCTGTTCAAGATGAGATCAGAATTCTTATGGACCAACTATCACTGAGTTTTTGAGTCTGAGTCATCTCTGGTGAATAGTCTATCTCTTGAGCCACCGACGCTCATTTCAGACCGACGCTCATTTTAACCAGCAAATAAAAAATAAAGACAATATTTCAATTGTTGAAACTTACGTACACTTACATTGTCGTAGAAAAAGTAAATAATTATTTAATATCATTAAATTAAAAGGCAAATGATTTAAGGGCAAAGGGAAGTATATCATCCCATTCATGCAATCAAATTTAAGATAAATAAAAACTGGTGATAGAATTCTTTTAATGCGGTATTTTTTTCTGCGTGAACTAATTTTACTTGAAAAAAAAAACTGATTTAACGTGATTTTTATATTTGAAAGAGTCAGAGTCAATAAAACATTCATTTTGTTCGATAAAATTTTATCAAGTCTTATTTGAAAATATGACTATATTTAACAAATTAAAAAATAATCGACTGGCTTTTATTTGTTGTTTTCACTTTCTGATTATTTCGAAATAATTTAAATTAATTTAATTACTGTCATGTTTGCATAAAAATTTCGTGGGTGTGAAAATTAAAAAAAAAGTTAAGATGCAAACCTTATATATTTTTAACCATTCAAACTAAATCACTTTTTTCTAAATAAAGGTATATACATATTGATTTGAGCTAAAAAAAAACGATTTAAAATGTAGTTTTTTGGTTTTAACTATATCGTTTGCAGATGTCGTTGTATTTATTTTTAATAAATAATTTTTCAGTCGAAAAATATTATTTTCTTTTTCATATACTTTAATCCTCTTAAGCCCATGGGAAGCATACTTCCCACGATTTTCATAAATTTTTAAATATCGGTGAAAAGCTATTTTCCCACTTCTTATTTGTGCTGGCATCTGCTAACAATTTATGAAGTACAAAAAAATACCAATGAATGACTCCATTTACATAAATGTGGGTAACGAAAAAAATTAACTTAGAGTCATAAAGAAAGGTAAACATTGGAGAGCTATTTTCTCTTGTTCTTTATGCGTTCGTTAATTATATCATTTCTCATCGAGATTATTCGGATTTATTCGATTGTGTATAACCACAGAAACTCAAATTTCTGACAGATTCTTTACAGTAGAAAAAAGTTTTTAAAATCCATCCTACCTTCTCACCAAAAGGAACGGCAATTAATTTTCAAATTCAATCGGATATCAAATTAATTTTAGGTTATATGCTAAATGAATCCCTTTTTATAAACCAATTCCAATCCCAAAAATATTTTAACATAACATTACTGAAAAAAATTATCCTATAAAGCAGTGATTCCCAAACTTATGACTTTTGTGTACCCTTTCTAAATTTTTCGCAACGCTGTGTACCACTAATGAAAAAATGAATGTATTTTTTACTATAAAAAAATTGCAAAAATTGAAGTTAAAAATCACAACTGGTTGTTGACACCACTAATTATTAACTGTTAACTCTGCAAAATATAGCCAATAGAAAAATACGTAATCGTAAATTTTCATGGCTAGCTTTGTTTTTAGTTTTGAAATTTTCCTGTTGCAAGATATTTCGCATAAGAACTCGTACCCCCACTAAACTGTTCCCGTACCCTTGAGGGTAAGCGTACCACACTTTGGGAAACACTGCTATAAAGTGTTAATAATGATTAGTACGCATTAAAATTCTATTTCCTACTTTTAATTTTTTAAATATATTTCTTGTACTATCATTTTTTACTATTTCCAAAAACTACTTGTTTTCTTCCGTTACGTTTCAATTAAGTACTTTTTTTACTCGATAATTACTATTGTCAGTATTTTTTAATTGGAAATTGTTGCTTTAAGTTACAAGGTCCAGGGTTAATTTAAGTCTTTATTTTTCAAAAGTAACTTTTCCGTGTTTGTTCAAACCTAAAGCTTATATAAAATGCCCTCAATCATAATTTCAAGGAGAAAAAAGACAAACTATCTGAAATCCAACTAATAAAGAATTCATCTTCAGGGAAGAAGCAAAATCTTCCTAAATCCAAGTTAATGAGTTACGAAAAGCATGCTTAAGATTGTAGCAACATTCCCTGAAATTTTAATCATAAAACAAAGTTCCCAAAGTTATTCAAAATTATCTTGTATGAATTAAAACCTTGAAATATTTTAACGAACATCTTAAAACAGAATTCCGCCTATTGGTCATGAATAATTTTCTTCGTTTACGCAGCTCATATTCTTATCCTGAAGGAACCATAAAGTTTCCCTATTTACCTGCAACCGTAATCGATTTCAAGACGGCAAAAAGCCTTATCCTAAGACCGAGTTAATAAGGAACATAAAAATGAAACATTTGATTGGCTCAAATTCAAAGAGATAATTGGTTAAAGTTTTAAGTCTTCAGCAATTGCCTGGAAAGGGGATTAGAGTTTGTTAAGTAAAGAAACAACTGGTCATTTACTTCGATTTGAGGATTATGTCTTAGCGCAAAAGACTTTTCCATCTATTTTGACACATATGCCCAGTGCAGTTTCAGTATTTAAGCTCTGTAAAGAATAGAACAAAGCAGATTTTTCAAAAACGACAGAATATTTCCAATTAAATATTTGTGAAATACCTAATTAGTAGCTTTACCCGTCTCTTGGTGATTACGTTGCTTTGGTTCTTTTAAAGATCCTAATTTAACAATCATTTTTTCGTCTCGTTATACCTAAATGATTGATTTATCTTTTGAAATATATTGTGTTTTTATAAAAAAAAATTTAAATTTTAAGTACAAACATTTAAAAGTATTATATTTGGCCTCTTTTCGAATCATGACTAAATTTCACTAATTGCAATATTGCGTAATTACACGTCTATATCCTATCTTTTAATTTTTTTAATGTTTATAGATTGAAATTTATTAAAAAGTAAATTAAACTAAGTATTATTTGCGTATAATACCAACAAAAAAAATGGTATTGACTTTTAAATTATACTAAAGGAACTTTTTAATAAAGGAGAAAAACTTTTATCCCTTATTTATGGCATTTTTAATGATGTTTTCAAAATCTGTAGTTTAGTAAAGTTCGTAATTTTTTAATTAAGTTATTTTTTTGAAAAATTTGCACAGCTGTTTAAATCAAAAGTTACTGTTAGGTTACTGTTAAATAACTGTTCATATTATAAAAAGTTATTGTTTGCTGTTCTGAAAATACCAAGCTTTTAAAAAAATTTGCTTTCATTGAGAGTTTGCAAAGCTATTAGATTTCTGAGTTCGGCTTGAATTATGAAGATTAAATATTTCATTTCATAGCTGCCAACTTATTTACTTTTTAGAAAAGAAATTTTTAAAATGGCTTCTTACATAAATAATGCTTTACGATTAATCCACAAAAAAGTGGTCATAAAAATAAAATTGAATATCCCTTAAATATGCATGAAATGTTGTATATTAACTGCATGAGTGTCTACTATTTCATAATTCAATGAAAACTAATGAAACTTTTGTCATTAATTTGCTTATTTTAATTTATAAAGTGACGCTATGTCTGTGTGAAAATGCTGCGTCAAAAATCTTGACGTTTCATGGTCTAGTACAGCTGATCAAATAATTCTGCAAATCCCTAAATTTATATGCATAACTTGATGGCTATTTTTTTTCTTTCATTACGACGAGAGTTTCTGACTGCAGAAAAGTGTCAATAATCTTGGTTATAAACTAATTTATACTTAATTATTGTCACACTCGCGATTAAAAGTTATAAAAGTTAAAAGTTTATATCTTCACAGAAAAATTTCTTTGGGTGTAGGTTATGAAATTTTGTATTAAAAAATAGTTGATTAAGATACTTTAAACTACAGACATAAAAAAATAATTATTTAATTTTTTAATTATAGTAATTAAACATTACAAACGTTATTTGGTCCTGTTGTGGGTGTAACATTTATTTAAAGTCACACGGCATAAGTAGCTATTATCTTTGATTCAGTTATGTAAACTGCAGTTAATAAATAAAAACTTGCAACATTTGCGCATGGCACATCGTTGTGTAATTTATTTATTCAGCTTGTATTGATAAGTTGCTACTCCTACAATAAAATTTTTTAAATGATATATGATTAAGAAAAGGAATTAAAAGATAAAAATTCTATTGAAGTTCAAACGATCAAAACAATTTTGTAGGAAATATTTTTACTACACATGTATAAATTTGTTATATGCAGCATTTTTAAAATTTATTTTTAAAAATTATAATATTAGGTGAGATTTTTTTTCAAATTTTATAAGGAGAAGAAATAAGAAAATAAGAATAATCATAATATATATTAATTATAGCCCATTTTAGTTTTATGCTAACTAATTTACAACCAATATTAATTACAAAATAGACAGTAGTTGACAACAGAAACAGCTTTATGCTTGCATATACAGCAAAATGTGTACTAAAGCTCTAATCTACAACTTGGATGCCGAGATTTATAGGGCAAAATTAAGACAAAATTCAACGATTAAACATGACTAATGGTAATTAAAAATTTATCCGCTGATTGCCATTTTTACCACTGATACTGCACTTCATGTGTGTTTTATTGCTATTATTTTTTTAATGAATATGGAATTATTATGAATATTTATATTCCAAAAATTACTTTTTTTCTTACTTATTTCATTTTGGAAATGAATCTTGTAATGTTTTCCATATTTTGATCAATGCTTCAAAACAAATGACATTATTAAAATCAACAGTTTATCAGGCTTTTAAATTTTGCCACAGTGGAAAAAATGCTACAACTAGCCACTTTCCTTATAGCAAAATTTCTTAATTTTTTTCTCAATTCAGCGAGTCTTTATTCCAAAAACTTATAAACTTTTCAAAGTCAAACGAACAAAAAAACCTGAACGATGAATAATGGAATCCAAAATGGTGCCATTGGTAAAAAAAAAAAAAAATTATCTGTGCAATATGGATTGACTTTCAGCTCAGTAAACTACATCTTTTGACAGATGGTTTATTCGAGAAATATAAAAGTTTAATAATTTTTCATAGTAAGAAAGGAAGATTTCTGTGTAGTTGTCACCTGTCATGAACTATTTCTAAAATCCTGAACAAGTTTTCTGGAAAGATTGTGTCTCTAAAGTGTTATGAATTTCAACAGAGATTTTATGTGAATTTGTTTCACGCCTTGGAAATAAAATATGCTTTAGGGAAATCGTATGGAAAAGAACAATTTAACTTTGTTATAGAGTATAAGAGTATAAGTAGCATAAGAATAATAAATATAAGTAAAATAAGCAGTATAATAAGTATAAATATGATAAATTAAAGTATAATATGAAGTATAATAAGTATAAGTAAGTATATTAAGTAAGCATAAAAATTAAAAAATACAATAAATATAACAGTTATATATATAAGTAAGGAGCAAAACAGTAATAGAGTAATAGAGTCATAAGGTTTTTAAATGCATTCATTTTGTTAAATAGAATGTGATGTAATTGTAATACGGTGAAACACCCAGCAAACAACAGTTCATAAATATCATTCGTATAAAGTTTTACGGGTTCAAGATCTAAAACCGACGATGCATTTTATTCTGACACAATTGGCGCGATGCTTCTTATTTTGTATGACCATTTAATGTTGCACAATATTAAGCTGGAGCATAAAAGCGAAAGTCTGACTGTATGCTTGTTCACTAATAACTCGAGAGTGGAAGCACAGTTTTGGATCGTATTTTTTCTACAGTTTGAAAATTTTTATGGCATGACTTCTAAACAATCGCCACTTTTTGAGGACATATAGTTAGGGAGAATTATTGGAAATACAAAATTGTGTTGTCTCATACACCGAAGAGCCATTACATTATGACCACCCTCCATCTATAACAATGGGCTCGCCCAGGTTTTCATGGTTTCTTGCCCAGGAACAATGTTTTTATGGGGCACACTAGGACCCGTAATCCTCATAGAACTCTGACGTCTGTAAGCTACTTGAACATAGTTCACCCATTCATGGCAACAGTTTTTCCTGCAGGGGATGGATGGTATTTACCAACAGGATGATGCACCATGTCATAAGGGTCGAATCGTCATGGATTGGTTCGAGGAACATTCCAGTGACTTTCAAGTCATGTCTTGGCCCCCAAATTCACCTGACCTTAATCCATTAGAGCATTTGTGGTCCTACTTGTAAAACCAAATTCATGCTGCCATGCTACACCTTCGCAATGTGAGGGAATTGCAGGACCAGTTGGTGAGCGCTTGGTACCAGATACCTCAGACTACCTATCAGCACCTTGTGGAATCAATGCCACTGCGGGTGCTAGCAGTTTTGAGGGCTGCTAATAGCATGGTCCTGCATGCTATTAGCAGGGTGGTCATAATGTAATGATGTATATCTTTTGAATAGCTTAGCCGGAACAGCCTGGTTGGTAAGTTCAATCCTCGCCGGCAGAAGACTCACCGTGTAGTAAATGGTGACCAGTGCACGCTAAATCTGTTGGGTCATAAAATCGTCCATATTCCCATAAGAAATCAATATCTCTAGGGGTACTGAATTGGAGCTTGGTCGCTCTCTGGTTTAGGTCGAAATTAAGATCTGTGGGAAAATGAATGGACCCGCCCTATGAACTCGCTGTGACGTGTGTGCTTTGCTTGAAGACGTATTCTTAGCTAAAGATGGCGTCACTGAAAAACAAGAAACGCACCACCTCTTCCTTGAATTCGCTTGGTTTCACCAAGCAGATTTTCTGATATTTGTAAGTGGAGTTAGAAATAATAACATGGCTTTGCCAATTGGCATTTTTTTGTTAAAGCGAAATAATATTTTTCGGATCATTTTGTGATATTTTCCATCTCTCTACGTTGAGTTGTTTGACCAATTCCACCTGAATCTGAACCTCGGCGGTTTCAATATTCACATAAGGGCTCATCACCCATTGAGGGACTTCCAGGGACAAAAGATCTTTAAAACGGTATGAAAAGTCCATGTGCGAAGACTCAAGATGTTGACAATATTCTTGTGTATTATCTGAGAGGATTTTCATTGCTCTTTTTAAAATCCGATAAGATTGGAAATTGGCTGAACTCATTCCTACCAAAATTCTGCTTCCACAAAATGAGTTTTTTATAACTTAAACCTAACTTGCACTTATACCTAAGTGGACTACAAAAATAAGGTACCTTCAGTGGTCAACTTGCACAATTTTCACTGTACATTTTATAATGTCAAAATCTCTGTCGGTTTTTTAAAATTATTCTTCATTTAGATTTATGCATTTTTTTCGTTGTTTTCTACTTTATTATATTGCAGTTCAGCAATAACTCTTCAACCTGTGAAAACAGAAGTACAGTGAAACCTCTCGGTAAGGGCCACCTGTCGTTCCATTGAAAATTGGCCCTTATGAAGGGTGGCCCTTAAATGGGGGTGACCAAAAAATAAAGTGAAGAAATCAAAATTTATGTAGAAAAAAACTGTTTATTAACATTTTAAGTTTTTATACATGTTTAAAAAAAATTTCAATTGAAGTTTGTTTACTTTTTACAACTTTTTCGCAAACAATTTTAGTTTCTAATGATTCCTTAACTCTATAGAACAAATTAGTTAAATTCTCATCATTTATTAATACCTTGGATTGGGATATCAGTTTATTTACTTCTATTAGCGTTTCTTGGTTTGATAAATATGGCACGGGGGACTCATTCTCATTATCTGAATCAGACTGAACTCCTGAAAAAATTGAACAAATAAGTTTTAAAAAAATATGTATTGTATTTTTTTAAAACTTAAAACGATATAATTTTTGAGAAATTTTTCTTAAAAATAAATGGCCTTTATTGGAGGTAGTCAGGAAAATGTGACCCTCTAATGGGAGCAAAATTAACATTATGTCTATGGGGAAAATTTTCGTTCCTCAAAATATTGGCCCTTAATAGAGGTGGCCCTTAAGTAGAGGTGGCCTTTAGGAGAAGTTTCACTGTATATTGATCTTATACATATAAAGCAGACTATTATAAAATTTTAATTTAAACTAAGTATTTTTTAATTTAATAATGTAGTAAACTGCAGTTGATAAAAAATAAATGTTAGTAAGTTGGCGTTTATAAAAAAAAATGTATTAAAATTTAGTGGAAATATTTTAAATTATCTGCTTCAAACGAGCATATATGAATTTCGTAATAAATAATAATAATTAATAATATAATAAAATAATAATAATATAAATTGCATAAATTTTAGCTAATTTATAAAATTTTATTTCTTATTATATAAGGTATAAATATTTAAAATCTTACACACCGTATATGCTTTCAAACTTCTGAAGTTGCTAAGAATACAAAGCAAATAGTACGTTTCCTCTCAAACCTTAAGCATTAAAAATAATAATAGTGCATTTTTCGTATATTAGTCGCTAAAATGAACACTTATGAAAAGCATTAAAAAAACTTAACGATAATTATTGAATCAAATTTTTATTTTTTATTAATTTAAATGCATGATTAAAAATTTCAATAAGAAAATCTTATTCAAAATTCTAGAAGTACATTTTTATATTTAATGCCACTAACCAATTAAAAATAATATTTTTAGAAAGCTTCATTCGTGTTGAAAATAGCTTTCAACAAAAGGTTCTCTAAATTAAGGCGAATTTTTATTCTTTATTAAAATATATTACGAAGATATGCTTATCCAAATTAGTAATACAGCTTTTCATTCAGTAAAATTTTACATTTCAAAATCGCACTCAAAAATTAATTAATTCATGGCAGTATTTCTTTTATTTTGACATCTCACGGTTTCAGATTTAACTTATATATTGATTTTATTTTCAAATGAATGCATGAATGAAGTCCGCGACTAATTAAAGAAGATAATTCTCACAAATGTAAGGAAAATTTTGAATATCTTAAAGGTATTTAAATGTGTTAGGTTCAAACTTTCGTTGAATTCTAACAATGAGCTAAAAATTCGAACAATAATGAACATCTCTTATTTAAAAGTTTTGTTTCTGTTTTTATTTAATTATGCACGATATAGCGCATATATAGGAGGAGTATTTATTTTAATTAATTGCAAAATAAAATTTTGTTAGCTTATTAGGATATATTAATTATTTAAAATATCAACAAAATAAGTAACCAGAACTGCCAGCTTGTTAGATTTTTAAGGGAAAAAAATGTTAAATTGGTAGTAAAATAATAATAATTAAAGAAAGAAATTTCGAAAATTCAAGCTACTTCGCTAACATATCAAAGCTTATTTGTCTAATTGGAAAATTTTTTAACGAATCTAAAAGATTTTTTGTAATTAAAAAAAAAGAAAAGCATGATTTATAATATATATTGCTATATTTAAGAAACATTTTCCTCCGCGGCGATGTAAGTTAGCTAGGCAGAACCGTCAGTTACTCTGGTTTCCAACACCACGTTTCCCCAAACATTTTAAGCCGTGAAAAACTTTGTTCTGATATTTGATTTAAAATGCTTTTGACTACCAATACATTTAAAAATGCAAAGATATATAAAAGATCTTATCAGTAGATGTTAATGTTTTAAGTACTGCAAAATGTTAAAAACATTTGCATTCTTAATTGTTATTTTAATACCACTTTACATATTTTATTTTATAACCATTGTTAAACAGCAGACCCAATTCTGAGTTTACGACCATTAATGATCAACTCCGTAGCCTTGTAATTTTGAACCCAATACGGAAGACAAAGAACTCCTGGATCATACATTGGGAGAAATTTGTCCTTCAGGGGGTCTTTTTATGGAACTAACCCACATTTGCGTTACATGGAAAGGAAAACCAGGAAAACGTCCAACGGTTTGCCTGATGGCAAAGGGGCTCTAACCCATGATACCACTGAGGATACTTTACATCAATACTGTGCTCAGAGCGAGCTGAGTGTGGAGTTCGTATCAACCAGCCATCGCTGGGATTCATACCTGGGTCACCTCATTAGGAGTCACCACAGTTCACCCTTATCATAATTTATTTTATAACCGTAATTGAACTGCCAACCAAATTTTTGAGAATACGACTATCATTGTTTCAATCCATAATATTGCGTATTTGTCCCCAGTTCAGAAGACAAAGAAACTTTTGGATCAAGTATTGTGAAAAATGTGCCTTCGTGGTGAATTTTTTGATTTTACTAACCCGCATTTGCGTTACACGGAGAGGTAAACAACGAAAATTACCTGTGGTTAGCCTGACAGCAAGGGGACTCTGACCCATGATCCTCTCTCTCCACGCGCTCTATCTTAAGGGAAAATAGAAATATTTAGAAGCATTTTTTATTTTATTACTATTTTATATCGCCTGCCAGCAGGCCGAGCAGTCAACGTGTCTGACCTTGAAACCAATGGTTCCGGGTTCCAATCCCGCAGTGATCTGAATGTTGTTTCTCTTTATGTGTTGTCTTCTGTTGCTTGATGTGGGAATGTGGACCACCCTATAAATGGGTATCTGTGGTAGTGTGGCATGTCTAACGATGCTCGTCTAAGTGATTTAGGTTCGCAGGTGCCCAACAGGTAACATTAAATGAGCAGCAGTTCAGGCATTTTCTGAAGCTAAGAACGAGAAGTTCAGTGCCTGCTGTTAGGGAAATAAATTATTATTTTATAAGTATATTAAAAAACCAATGGATAAAGGAGTAAAAAATAGAAGTAACTAATATTTAATAATTTCTTGAGCAATGACTTCGGTCATTCGTTCCTGTTATTGTTATCTTTCTATATTACAATTTTTTTTCCTTTTTATGTAGTCTTGCCAGTAGAAATGTGAGGGGGAAAAATTAAGTAGGATTTATGCTTAAAAGTTGCGAGTGAAGAAACAGCGTCTTCTGTAAATTGTTATGAAATAAACATTCCATAATAATGTATAATCATAAAAAGTCATAAAATAATATATGAATGAAATTTTGTTTTAATTGTGACTACTACTAGCGATGACATAGTTGACTCTTTTTTAAAATACTAATTCAATAGAGATGGAAATAACAGTTATTTTTGAAAACTTTATGAACTTCAACTAGAAAATATTGTTTAATTGAATTTTAACTTCATAAAACTTTTAATTGTTAATGCAAAAAAATCTCCTTATGCAATAAAATGTTGCTATGTAGGAACAGCATATAAAACCTGTTTTTATATGCTTCCCAAAGGTTTGAGTAAAGTACCTTTTGAGTCGTACCCATTTGAGGAGCTTATAAAAAATTGCTTCATTTCAGTCGCTGAGGGTGAGAAAAGCTGTTTGTTTGTCCCTTTATAGGCGGTTGGTTTTTCAATTTACGATAATTAACTTATAAGAATTCTAAAGACTCTTTTCTTTAAGAAGAGTTATAATTGACAATAAAGAAAAATAATACTTTCTTTATCCAGTTTTTTTGACACACAAACTTCGTTTAAACGGGCTCATTTGCTCACTATTAATATATGATGTATAATATAATAATACTACATTAAAGCGTATTAGGAAAAACAGCGTACGAAATCGAATTTTAAGTATCTGCCTTTTTTGAAATTCAATTTCTCTGGAACTATTCGACCGATTTCATTTAAATTTTGTATTTCATCATGTAAAGTTACACTCTTTAAACTGATGTGAAAATTATATACCTTACATTTCAAAATTTTCTCAACCATTATTGAATAAAATGATAAAAAATAATAAATATTTACTAAAAGTTATTTTTTGCATGGAATTTTTTTGGAAAAATAAAATTCATAATTGTGTGCAAGAATTTTCAATTTGCTTAAAAGATTCTCGAGATATAGCGAAATGTTCAAAAATGATAATTAACATTAAGAGGTCCAAAATTTGGAGTGTTATCTACATCTATAAACATTGTGGAGAGCTAGTATTTCAGGGTTAGCAACTCTACTGTAAGGAATTCCGGAAAGTGGCTCATAAATTAAAAGTAAAAAGTCTGGGTAACCTTAAAATAAATCAGGTTGAATGTGATTGTTATTAAAAATAAACATATTTCATACGTTTAAAAAATAAACATGTTTTTAAATAAACATATTTCATACGCTGATATTTTCTTAATCTATCCTTATTCTATCGTAATAAAAATAAAAAATAAAAAAATTAAAACATCTTAACTACTACAAAAATATATATATACAAGAAACACTTTGCTTGTTTTTTTCCTTAGTTGTAGTTAGAATGTTTTTATACAAGGATTTACAAAACAGTCTGTCTCTTATACAATGATTTAAAAAAACAAGGAAACAAGGAGTATTTTCACTGATCAGGAGTTTATATTTTATATGAAAATATTTATAATATACGTAGATATAACTATTTTAGTATATTAAAATTTAATCCTACACGACTTATAATAAAATTTATGCTTTAAAAATAATATTTAAAATAATAAGAGCTTATACTTAAATGAATATTTAATAAATCTTAAAACTTTTAAGGTAATTTACATTTTAAACTACTCAAACATATTCATATTTGTTTAAGCCTGTTTGCTAGCATGGAGCATTAAAAATTTAAATCAAGAAAAAAAAAAAGGCAATTCATCAGATAAAATATCTCGAAAATTGAATTCATTTTGCATCCTGCTTCCCTATCTCTAATTTAAGAAGTAAGTTGTACTCTATAACCTTTTGCTTAACTTCATAAAATAAAGATAGGCAGAGCATCCTGACTTTTATAGTTCTTTTATTGCTACTGATGAAGGGGCATAAAAGTTAGGTTATTTATGCAAGTTTACAACATCGCAAAGAAGCATCGGAAATCGAAGTACTCTAGGGGAATCTAGAAATTCGTGTATTAGTTAGTGATTAGTTTTCGTAATACATGTTTTACGAGATATAGTTTGCTGTAATCGCATTCTTTCCATCGTATATCTTGCTGTAAATAACTCGCTTATTCGAATCTATTGACCTGATCTTCGGCTTTTAATTAAAATTCAAAAGCATATTTCGGGTTATAGAATCGTGTTTTTCTTTATCAGAATATTGGTATCTTATTTTTGTATATCGGATGCATAAAATTTTTGTGATGTAATGCTAAATGATGATTGATAATATTAGGAAATAAAATGATTAATGCATTTTCGATAATTGCGATACGTTAGCAAATCGGCGAGTATTTTTAAAACGACAAATTGGAATATTGCATTTGTTATAAAAACGATATTTAATTTCATCTGTAGGCTTAAAAAATTTAATTTTAAATCGTGAAACAGACTTTGTGCTTGTATTATTAAGAAGAATATAAGGTAACTAGTGAGCCTACGCCCCCTGCTCGTTGACGCTCGCCAACCCCCGAAAATTGCTACCCAATTTTATATGGTTTGCTTCGCAAACCAAGCTTCTTCGCTCATTGCAAATGCACAAAATTTTAAGAATTCAAAAAAATCATTCAAATCCATATAACAACTTTTTTTTTTAAAAAAAATTGCACCTTTTTAGTAAATACTAAGTCATTAAAACAAATTTGAATTCAAATAAATGACATGTAATTCGTTAAACCTATTAGAAATGTGCTATAGTATAAAATCTTAAAGCGTAACAGCACGACCGAGACTCATTTTTCAAAGAATAACTAATCACAATAATAAAACAAATAAATTCGTGAAATAAATCAAAAATCGTCACATCAATTCGCAATTTATAAATTCGTGAAAAAAGCGCTAGCGACAAAATACTAACATAGAGATCTATCGACAAAGACTACTCACTTCTGCCTAGCTTAATAGTATGAGATTGCCGCAGCTGATAGGGTGAATTTCGGAAGAGATCACATTTGGTGAGAATGCTCTCTCTGATTATTTCCACTTTTAAAAACACTATATGTTGAGCCACCTCAGCTTTATTTGGCATGTGAGATTTTTAGCGACAATCATTGGTCGATTTTCTAGCGTTGCCATTCGGGGAGTTGTAATGAGGCTTCTTTTTGTCGCCGTGTAAGAGAATATATATATATATATATATATATATATATATATATATATATATATATATATATATATATATATATATATATATATATATAGATGATTTCTTTTGAACAATTGAAGTGATGTCATAGTAAGTAAATCGTGTCATTTTTCGATTCAGGATTCAATCAGGTTCGACACACACGTGTAACAACGCTTACAGTTATCCAATTAAATCTTATTTAAATTACATAGGTAGACATCATCACTTCTTCCTCTTGAGTTGCAAGTAATTAATTGACATTGAAATAGTTTTCATACATTTTGATAAATTTTATCAGCAATTAAGGTATTACAACAAATCTAAATTAAAATGAAACAACTACAACTTCAATGACAAATAGTAATAGAAAGGAGGAAATCGAAGATTTTTATGCAAATTACTCGATTAATCAAAGCATTTGACTATTATTTCGCTTTTAATTAAAATTTAAAAGTATCTTTCAGGTTATAAAGTAGTGCGTTTTAACGGAATATTATTTTTGAATTTTATATGAGAGAAAGCTTTGTGATGTAAAGTTAAATGATAATTCTTATAATTGATAATAATTTGCGATTAAATATTCAATGCATTTTCGAAAATTGCGATAGGTTAGCAACTTTAAATATCAATATGCAATTTCTGAAAGATAAGATAGATTTGAAGCGTTGCATTTGTTCGAAAGACGATATTTAATTTCATTGGTAAGATTAAAAGTAGTTTGAAATATAAAATGAATTTTAAGATGATATTATGAAGAAAAATAATTTGCTTGGGAGAATAATTTGAGAAAAAAATTTGAAACAATTATTTCCTTCAAACAATTGAGAATGGGAGGACGATTATATATAAAACTCATAAAAATGATTGTAAGAAAAATAGCCTTAAGCATAATAGTTATAAGAAAAAGAATAATGACATCACTAAGAATAGGAAAATAAATAATGATAACACGAAAAATAAAAAAAGGAATAATAATAAGAATAGGAATAAGCAAAAGTTTAATAAGCATGGGAAGAGTAAGAAAAACATGAAGCTAAATGGGTAGACGAAACGGAAGAAAAAAAAGTTGAAGAAAAATTATCGGAATAAAAAATATATTACGCACAATAGTAACAAAATAAAAATATTAATAAGACAAAGAATATTAATAAGGTGAACAATAATAATAGTAACGAAACAGAGAACATTAATACTAATACCAAATGCAAGAAAAGAATTGAGTAATTCTTTATTACATTTATAATGCTGTTATAATTGTTCCACTCAAGTTTGTTATACCATTAGTAATATTGCATTGTGTAAATAACAATTTAATGTACCTGTATGTACCTTTATCTCTTAAAGATTACATATATACCTCTTAACATATACCTCTTTAAGATTCTGGAGTATTCCATAATGGTGATTACCAATACAAAACTTTTATAAACATCGACAAGGATTACAAGAGTAAGTTAAGCAAAAACATAAGATAAGTAAATCGATTAAAATTAAATAAATTTAGGATACGAAAATGAGTTGTATTTCTTTCGCATAGTTCTCTAAATCCCTTTATAATTTGAAATAAAATTGTATAATATAAAATTTTATATATGTTACAATGATAATTTATTGTTATTACTCCTTTGTTACTGTTACAATATTGAATTTTATAAATTCGAATACTTACTTATTTAAATGACAAATGTAAAATAAATAAGCGCAAATGCAATCCCCCCCGACCTATATTTTTAAAAGAAATAAAATAATCTATGAGTTGAAACTGATATAACTATTAAAAATTCCCTGACAGTTCTAGCGAGGTATTAATTAGAATTCTCAGTGTTTTTATTTAAATAAAATGTGGTTTTAATTTGCTTGAAAACGAATGAGTAACAAAATTCTTTTGCCTCTATTTTCTCAAAAAGGAATTAAATTATTTATGCGAAGGTATGAAATTTACGAAAAGGAAAGAGGAAAGTTGGAATATATTTTTAAAACTTAAGGATTAAATCTACTGTTGCATCTTTAGAAATTTTAAGAAGATACATTAATTTCATTTGAGAACGTTGATAAATTTCAAGTTTTAAAATTTAATACTTATTCATGTTTCTCTTAATTCTTTTAGATACGTTTCTACTTAAGACTGAGTGGTTTTAACTGAAAACTAAACTAAGAAACTAAATTTTAAACACTTTAATATTTAAGCTTTAATTTAATTTCAATAACATTTTTAAAAACTAAAAATGAGTGTTGGAGCAGCATTTAAATTTTACACATGAACGTATGATATCTATGTAAGTGTTTATACTGTTTATTTTTAATATAACTAAGTATATATATATATGTATATAATATCTTTTCTTCGTTTTTTTTCCGGATTTTTAATTTTTTTTTCAATAATTAAAAATTGTATTTTTTTAAATATTTTTGAAAAATCTATCTATCTATATTATATAAAACGCTAATACGTACGTATGTATGTATGTATCAATAAAACCGATGATATTTCTTTTCTAGCGCTGGCAACAGTTTTCATTTTTAATTGATTGGATTCGGCGCGCAAGAGCACGTAGTGAGCAACCAGATAACAATAACCAGAGTGAGCATTATCAGGTTGTTCAATTCAGATTCATGCACTAAAAACATGACAATATTTAATTTAAACTCAATTGGGTATACTATAGCCTACGTCACAGGTTGTGTTATTCCTACTAAATTTAACCCATGAACGGCATTTTCTGCGAGCCTAACTTCAAGCCACAAATAAACAAACGAAGTGTTTGATCGTTTAAATAGTTGCTCGCCAGATTTTATTGCATTATAAAGAAAAGTAATTGATATTCGATTTTTGATTAATAATTGATTTATGTGGATAGTGGCATTTATGTGGATAGTGGCATAGAATTTAGCATTGCGTCTTGGTAATTGTTATTCCTACTAAGTGGAAGTAGTTGTGTTTTTTTTATATTATGCCCAATTAGGAATTAATTAATTAATTGAAGTGAGAATGCTTTAAAAGGCCGCTGTTGAATTGATATTTTTCTACTGGGAGCTACCTAAACGTCTAAAAAACGTTTAAGTGTTTGTATTGAATGCATTGAATTTTTTTATATTTCGCGTTTATTTATGCATTGAATTTTCACGCTTTAAAATGCAGAATATTAGTGAAGCAATATTTGATCATTTATTTTGCTAATGTGTTTCTTATTTAGCTAATGTTTGGATTTTTTCACCATGTACAATCTAAATAGCTAATATACTTTTTTAAAAGACAATAAGAACATTGGTAGAATTCTTCTACACAAGTACAATACTATGTTTTTGATGATAAAATACTATGTCTTTGATGATAATATATTATGTCTTTGTGCTAGAACATTGTGTTCATTGGCGAGCGAGCGCAGCCATGGTTCACGGCGTGAACCACATAGGATTGCGTAGCAATTCTCGGGGGTTGGCGAGCGTTAACGTGCAGGGGGCGGAGCCTCCAAGTGTTTTTAATAATTTTCTTCTCTTGTCATTATTTCTTATCATTTTCCATATTTTCTCTATATTTTAGCTTATTTTATGAGTTCTATATACTTGCAGCTTATGCGCAGTTAATAAAACTTATTAATTTTCCTCGTTTTTCTCTTTGTTTTTATTGTGATATGTTATAGTGATCATATTTAATGCAGCTTTAGCGCTTGATATTATCTACTATTAACTTATTTTCGTTTTCTTTTTGTTTCCGTGTTTAGTTCGGTTTTCTAATTTCATGTTTTTAAGGCATCGCTCTTTGAGCCTAATTTTTGGATTTCAGCACTAATAATAATTTGGCGCCTGCTAAAAATCAATTCAAAACGAGCAAGTCCTGTTTCCTTTTTTTTTTTTTTGGAAATAATTGTTAATTTTCTAAAATTATTATAATTATCAAACTTATAAATTGCAAACTTTAAATTATCCTGTCTAATATTATTATCTTGCGCACATCCATTTTCGGGCCCATCCAAGGTAACTAACAAATTAGACACGCTTCAGTATTGCAGTACGAGCGTGCCATAAGATATCACTTTATTTATGCTTCTGTTTTCATATTTAGTAATTTGGCAATCCTATTACGAAAATATTTTAAATCATTCTTGAAAGATTCCAGTACGCGTAAGTTCATTTTATTCGCTCCTCACTATGTAGATTTACTTTCATGTACTGTTCTCTAATCTCTTTACATTTTATTTTCTGTTTTTTGCTTGATTTATTTGTTTGTTTTTTTCGTATATATTTTTTACTAAATGTGTTCTTATTTCGTTTCAATTTTTTTGAGTGCACCTCGCACTATTGTATTGATATATTTTGCTTTGGCTATATTAATACAATATTAGAAAGCACTCCTTTTTGGGGATATAATCGTGTGGGCTGATGAAGAGATAATGTCTTTTTGTTTTGTTTTGTTTTCCGGATTTTTAATTTTTTTTTTCGATAATCAAAAATTATATTTTTATAAATATTTTTGAAGAAAATTTTAATAATTTTCTTCTCTTGTCATTATTTTTTATTATTTTCCACATATATATATATATATATATATATATATATATACACACACAGTTAACCTTACCGGAAAACTTACAATAAGCTGTAGAAAAAGAATTTTACCTTGGAAAATAAATAAAACGAATCTTATAAGCATAATCTAGTGCTCAGATATAATCCATTTCTTTCGAATTGAACTTTACTACATTTTTGCAAATGTTTTCAATGGTTGTATATGTTTCAAGGAGCCATTGAATACACCTTTTACATTTCATCGTTTTTAGTTATGGTATTGTATACTTCACCACAGCTAGCACACTGATATTTAATTTTGAATGTATCGAGTAATATGTGAGTAAGTTATGGGGTTCTAATGTGTAATATGTTAGGTATGTAGAATCGGAATATAATATGCAGAATTTGTAATTCAGTAATGTAATAAAAAAAAGTTAAGAATTTTTTATTAGATTTCCACATAAAATTGCGAAACCAAACGAAAACCATCATTAAATCCAAACATTTAGTAACTGAATTTATTTATTTGGAGATGTTGAGCTGGTAAATGCAAAGGCAAACATTTAGTTCAAAAAAATGTTAAGTCGCCAATTTTCGACATAGGTAAAAGCAGATCTACGTAACTGTGTGGCATACGCTCAAGGGAATTGTGCTGCTTTTAATTTACTCATTGCAATTGCATAACAGTTCAGGTACAGAAGTAAATGGATTCCCAATTTATAAAATAAGTAAAAAAATTGTAAGATTTTCTTTTCTCAAATGAAAGCTGCAAGAACACTCTTTGGGTCTGTGGCTTTGCAGCTGTCTTGCCGTAATTAAACATTTCATTCCTGAAATTAATGTGTGTGTTTTTTTATATCTAACTTCACGTATTAAAAAAAAGTTTTAATTTTTTTTTGTTGTAATATGCTTTTAAAGACAGAATTTAAATTAAACACAGTTGCTCCATTACCGACTGAGATTGCATATAATTTAGTTTTTTTTATTATTATTCAAAACAAAACAAAAATGGTAGCACGGGAAAACAAAACTTATACGTTCACTGTTGTATCGAATTATCAAAATACTTCGAAAATTGATCTGTGACTATTAAAGTAGGAGCTAAATATCCCCGTTGTTCGTATTGGTGAAAATAAAAAGTAAATCTTCATTAAATGAGTACTGAGCTACTACAAAATGATTCTCAATACTGAAAGACGTTAACCAACGCATGGAGCAAAAACAATTTCAATTTTTCTTTCTTTACTATTATGTTTTGTTGTTTCTGGTGGCTATACATTATTAGATTTGTTTTTTTTAGTTGTTTTTATTTGTTTTTTTATATTCTTCCTTGAACAGCCGCCAAATTTTAGATTTACGACTACTAATGTTCAACTCCGTAACCTTGTAATTTTGAACCAATCCAGAAGACAACGAAACTCCTGGATCAGTACCCCCAAAGGTATTGATTTGTTATGGGAACATAGAGGACTTTGTGACTCGGCAGATTTAACGTGCATCAGTCACCATTTACTACATGGGGAGTCTTCGGCCGTCGGGGGGGGGGATCGAACCCACGAACTCTTGTACATGGGTCCAGTGCCCTACTAACCAGGCTATCCCGGCCTTATTTGTTTGTTTGTTTGTCGTTTTCTTTTGTTGATTCTTAGTTAATTAGCTCATCCAAATAAAGATTAACTGTATTCTATTATTTGATTATCATTCTCAAGTCCCACTCATGATAATTAAAATTTACCACAATGAAGCAATTTTTGTTCTTGTTTTTATCCATTTCGAAGGGGCCGTAAAAACCCTCCCTCTCTATATTATCTATATTAAAAATGCACAGTACTGCTGCAGTTTAAATACCAAATTTACAATATAATGCTTTGTACCGAAAATAGTATATTTAGTACCTTTTCAATCTGGACACATTACCATAGTAGCAGTAGTACATATTTTCAAAACTAATTTAACATAATCTGCGTCAATAATAACATGGTGATCTTTTACGTTTTTCTTAAACGAATTAGTACCTTATCTCTAATTTCGCTTTTTAGTACGTGCTTATTTTTTTTTATTACAATCTCTTACCAAAGTTTTTCATTGTAATATCAAAAAGCATCGTTGGTGTCAAAAAATAGTATAGAGATTTTTTACTTTCCCCCTAACCTAATTTGTACCATTTCTCCATAAATTTTGCTATAGCAAAACGTAAATAAACATTTGTTAACAAAATAAGTTAATGAGAATTAATAAGCATTAATAAGAATATGGCAAATTTATACTCTTTTTTTTAAACGAATTAGTAATATTTTTTCGTTAATTTCTTAGTCCCGCAGTGAACTGATCATAAATGCACGGTTCCCAGTTGAACATCGAAATCAAGCATCACTGATGGTTGCGGTAAGTTAGCGGTCAGTCTGGTAAGGGATTAGGGACCGAGGGTTTCTCGGTATCGGTTATGGTTAAACTGTTCTTTTGCGCATTATTAAACTGATTCAATCTTTTCAAATAAAAGCAATTTTAAAAATGAAAGAAATAACTGCTATTATGTTTCGATAAAATCATAACAAAATAAGTAATTTCCTTTTTGTTATATAAGTTATTTTCTTGAATTTTCATACATTGTAATTCAGTAAAAATATTTATTAATAATTAAATTGACAAAAACACCTGTATGCCACAACTCTTATATTTTTGCTGAAATGCGTTTTAAAATGACATTTTTTAACATATAACCTGATTCATTTACCAATTTATTTGTAACTTCGTGCATTTTTCATTCGTTAATTCTGCTGATAGAAATTTCCATTATCAAAATAAGGATAATGATTTTTTTTTTAAATTCTCATGATTAAGAGTAGAAAAAAAACAGTCTAGACAATGTTTCTATTCTTTTTCATTTAATATAGTGTAGGTGATGTTAAAGATAAAAATTTTACTTAATAGCGACTGACTTTGATTTGAAAGGGAAACAGAATATAACTTGACATTTTTCTGATGAGAAAATTCTTTTAGAAAGTTACACAATGATACCTTTTAAAGAAAAATATAAATATAAAATAAAAATTTAAGTATTTAAATAACGGGAATATGTTGCATTTTAACAATTTTGACAACTTTTACTATTCATATATTTATATTTTTAGTTTTCTTTAAAATATTCACTCCTTTTGCTCTACCGAAAACTGAAGATGCATCAGTTAGGATGGAGAAGGTCATTGTGATGTAGAGTAAACGTTTAAGTCTGTGTTCCATTTTAGAAATTTTTAGCATGCTGATTTTTAAATTTTTTCATTATATCTGTTTAAATTATACATATGTACTGGTGGACAATTTTTCATTCTAATTTTTTAAAAATATTAACACACTATTTTTAGAAGAAAAAATATTTTCTGACTATACAAAAATTCCGTAATAGTTTGAGGTTATGAAAGTATAGAGAATGGGCAGAATAAATAAAGTTAGTTGAAAAATATTTATGATTTAATGTGTTTTATTCCTGTTGGAGTATCAAAAAATGTGAAGGTAAGTTATATTCGGTAGATAAAACCTAGTCTTCAAAGAAGTAGAAAAGATTTCTTGGAAAATAAATAGTATGTAATATCTTTTCGATTCATGTAAGGGCATTGGAAATGTAATTAAATATCATAGAAAGACTCTTTTTGATAAATAAGGAAGCATCTCTTATCTTTCAAGTAGTTACGGTTAAAGAAGCAATGCCAGTAATGTATTTTTACTCTCTTTCGGTATTAGAAATATAATTACTAGTCAAATAGAAAAGATATTTGTTCGTTTATTTTTTAAAACTTTTTATGGGTAGCGCAAACTTACATTTATTTAATTAAGTCAAAAATGTTACGTTATTGTTTTTTTCTCGATATAGCTTATATTGTCTTTCTAATCCTATTACGGCTTTTGGAATATAACTAACTATCAAAGAAAAGTTTATTAAATTTAAGCAGATTATTATGTTGTACTTATAATAACTTTAGCAAAATCAATTTCGAATTTAATCGCAACGAACAAAAATGGGTTAAAACTTTGCAACTTGTTAGAAGTCTAGTTGCTAAAAGGCTCTTAATTTTTCCTTTGTTACGTTTATGATATTAATGGCGTATATTTTGCAATTCAAAACAGCAAACTAATTGTCAATTTAAAAATAATTAAGCTTTATGTTACAAAAATTTGTATTCCACCAAAAAGCACGTTTTAATTTATATCTTATCAAAAGAATAAAAACAGCAAATGAAACTGATTAAAGTATTACAACAGTTTCCCTGTTTATTGATAATTTTCAGACAATTAGAAGCTGCAAATTAATAAACCAGGAAATAAAAAGATAATAGAAATAAAGATATTATTTTGAAAGATTAGATGAATACATTATTTTAAAATGGAATAACTTCATTCATAATGAATACGACAAATGAACTTCTGTTTTAGAAATTAAATGTCGTCTTTTATGCTAAAAACTATTTAGAAGAGTTGATGACTATGCATGAAATTAGATTTTAATCTCCACTTTAAAATTTTTATTTTTAATTCCATTTAATTTATTTTCATTGAAGAAGAAATTCATAAAAATAATTGAGAGTTACAATAGAGGCATCTTCCCTTATCAATTTTGATTCGTTTTCACTTTAGTTTATTGCTTATATAATTAATTTATTATTCGTATGATCTTTTTTGTAAAAAGCAATACTTTTTAGCCACTAGTGTACAGTTGATGTAGACTAAAAAATTAGTTTAATAAGTTATAAAGTATGCAGTTTTTTAATTCCTTATATCAAGAAAATACACTAAGTAAAGTTAGCTACATTCTTTAGAAAAACTAATACCATTTTATCTATAATATTTACAGAATTTGAAAGGTTAAGCTTATTCTATTTTTCTATACAATCGCCAAATCGATCTATTGTTGTTTTTAGAAGTATATTTGGACAAGCCAATACTCAAAATAAAGTTTTCTTCATTTTTCAGGAACGCAAAACTATTTTATCAATTATATCTATAGAATTTTAAAAGTTAAGGCTGTTTTTCGAAGACTCCGTCGTAATATTAAATTATTCTTTTTTACGAATAATGTGATATTTTTATAACTGCTGTAAATTTGCAACTGTTACTCGTGACTGTTAGGTGTAAGTTTAGCCTATTTAAGAACAGTATAGAGCCAATTTATTGCTGTAGTCTGTCTACGCTTAATTTGAAAATGATAAAAGCGTTTAAAATCAAAACTTCAAAATAGAGGAAAGCCACAGTTTTGTGAAAATGAAAAAAGCGTTTATTGTCTACTTTTTTAATATTTAAAAACTTACTCATGTACTGCATTAACTGGGCTCATAAAAAATTTGCAAAAACTGAGAATAAGGCAATGATTTCGATAATTTTCATCTACGTGGAAAATGTTTTTTGCGATTTTTAAAAGATTTTAATAATAACTTTCAAAATATTTAAGTTAATTGTTTGTTTAAAATCCCAGATAATTCTTCATGGCAAGATTATGTATATAGTTTAAAATAATCACATTGCTTCAAGTGTTAGGCACTTAAACTATGGCTTTTTCCTTTTCCTTGGCGACAGAGCATCGAAAAACACCGTTATGCCATTTCTATTTTTCTATATAATCACCAAATCGATCGCTAGATATTTTTTAGAAGTACATTTGTTTGTCCATGTCCTACTTTTTCCCGCCAAGTACTTGAGAGTACAAGCCAAGTGAGAAAGCGTTGAAACTCATTTTCACCTTATCATCATATAGCCTCGTTCAAAGTCAGAGTAAAACAAAATTATGTATTCGCGAACCACCATAAACACTAAAAGATACTGCGAAAGTGGAACTCAGTTGAAGCTTTCAAAACTGGAGAAGCAGAATGTTACGCAAGTGCGTAAGCACTCTTCGCTTATCGCAATTCAAACTGTCGTTCTTCTTGCAACTGTTATGGAATTTCATCAAACATGAATTCTTTAGTCTGGGTATAGAACCCAGTGACCACCAGCGATTGCACAATTTGAAAGAATACATGGTTGGATGTAGATTCAGCTCTTTGGTGACATAAAAGATGAGGTTAGAACATGGCGGAAAACTGGTATGACTTAAAGAAACAAAAATTGTCTCAGCGACTGCAAAAAAGAGACTCGAATAATTTGTCGGGAATGTAGAAAAACAAAATAACGTCCAATTTATAAAATAATGCTAACATTATAAAAAATAAACGAAAACAATTCAATCATGAACTGTACAGCAAATTCAAGGAACCCAACATCCTGAGCATCATTTAGGTAAATTTTTAGCGATGTCTTGAACATTTACAGAAATTGGAAGACTCTACTAGGCAAACACATCTGACATTCAGCAAACCTCCAGATGTCAGGAAAAGAAGGAGGTTACTTAATAGGTGGCTTGACAAAGTTTATTAAAAAGACCTCAGCATGCTGGGGATCAGAAATTGGAAGTTTGGGTGCTGGACAGGTAGCAATGGCAAAAAATGGCTGGACTGTTCTAGGCTGTAGTGTTCAAGAGGCAGAAGAAACTGATTTTCATGTTTCTAAAAAAATAGATCTTTTGAGATAGCCCTTGCAGTTATTACAGAAGCAATAATCTAAAATAATTTAGCATTCCGGCATTAGAAAAAGGGACATTATTTTGTCATGATTTTATTTCATTTATATTGGTTTGACAAAGAATTAAAAATACCTAACGTTGAAAGCAAGTTTTTAACTACAGTAACACCAAATATTGCTGAATTAAAAAATTATCTTTACTATTCTTATATATCTATTTTTAGCAAGAAAAGCACACACACATCCATATATATATATATATATATATATATATATATATATATATATATATATATATATATATATATATATATATATATATATATATATATATATATATATATATATATATATATATATATATATATATATATATATATATATATATATATATATATATATATATGTATAAAAACTTTATTTTCAATAATAAGGATAATTTAAATAAGAATAACAATTCAACAAATTTTTCTAATATTGTTCAATCAATTAAGCAACTTCAAAAAAATTTTGTAATTACTCCCATAGACAAAGCTAACAATAATTATGCTATATTCTGTAAAAAATTCTATGCTGAACTTTTAAATACGGAATTAAAAAATAGTAAAAATTTTGAACTTAGTAATTTCAATAATAATATTGCCATTAAAAAAATTTTAGCTTTTTACAAGAGATTAAAAATTAAAATTAGCAATATACAATTTCCTTACTTAATTATCAGTCCTAAATTTCATAAAATTCCAGTAAAATTTAGAACTATCACATGTGGGTCTAATACTTATTTAACTAAACCTGGCACCATTTTCTCTAACTACTTAAATAAGATTATTAACTATATTACTAAAGAAGGTTTCTCTTGGATAATCACTAATAATCAACCGATTTTAGATTTCATTAAACATAATAAAATTAATTCTATTGCGACTTTTGATTTCCAGGATCTTTTCAATAGCATTCCCCTTTCTAAACTAAAAGATGTCCTTTTGAATTATTACCATGATTTTAAAAATATCCTTTGTTGCGATTTTGATTATTGGGAAATTCTGATTAATTTTTGTCTTTTTAGGAATTATCTTTACAATGGAAGGGATATCTTTCTTCAAATTAATGGAATACCACAGGGATCTAATTATTCATCTCTCTTAGCTAACTTATTTTTGCATTATTATGAAAAAAATTTTACTCTGAGTATTAAATTTGTTTTTAGATATATTGATGACTTAATTATCTTTAATTTCCAAGATTTTACTGTTTTATTGAGTGATATATACCCTGAGGAATTAATCTTACTTCGTAATCATGATGATAATATTAATTTCAGTTTTTTGGATTTGGGTATTATGAAAGTTGAAAATATCTGCTTTGTTGATTTATATGATAAAAGAAATGATTTTAATTTTAATATTAATAAACTAGTTACTTGGAATTCTAATGTTTCTAGGAGCATCTATTTAAATACCACTTTTAATGAAATGAACAGAATTAAAAGAATATGTAGTAATATTTATTTATCCAAAATACAAATCGATAAACTCTCTCAAAATCTGATAAAAAACAATGGATACCCAACTAATGTAATAAAATTTTATATAAAATCATTGAATTAATCGTATATTTTGGTGGATATATTTTCTAAACATTTTTTTTTTTGTTAATTTTTATGATTTTCCCATGTGCAAATCCATTTCAGGCCAAAATTCATTACCAAAATTATTCACTAAATAATTTCTTTGTTATTTTATGTAATTTTTCCATGTGCAAATCCATTTCGGGCAAATCCGTGGCTATAATTATGTACTAAAATTTTTTCTTTGTTAATCTTTCCATGTGCAAATCCATTTCGGGCAAATCCGTGGTTAGAATTATTTACTAAAAATTCCTTTGCTAAATAATTTCCCTTGTTAATCTATACAGTTTTTCCATGTGCAAATCCATTTCGGGCAAATCCGTGGATAAATTTGTTTGCTAAAAATTTCTTTATTAATTTATACAATTCCATGTGCAAATCCATTTCGGGCAAATCCGTGGTTAAAATTATCTGCTAAAATTTTTTCTTTGTTAATTTTTCCATGTGCAAATCCATTTCGGGCAAATCCGTGTTAAAAATTATCTATTGAAAAGAATTTTTTCTTTGATAATTTAAATAATTTTTCTATGTGCTAATCCATATGGTGCAAATCCGCGGCTAAAATTATTTGCAAAGCAGGCAATTTATGTTTCTCTTTTCTATTTTATATTTTTTCTTAAATAAACATCTATCTTCTAAAACTATTTATGATCAATTTTTAAAATTATCCAGTATAATATTACCTTGTGCACATCCATTTCGGGCCCATCCTTGGTAACTAACAAATCAAAACTCAGAATAACAAATCACTTCAGCAGTGCAGTAAGAACGACACTTTAGAACCCTTTTGTTACACTCAATTTGCGCTTTTGTTTTCATCTTTTGTTTTCATATTTTGTAATCTGGCAATCTTTCTGCGAAAACATTTTTAAATCATTCTTGAAAAATAACTGTCCATGTAAGTTGTTATGATTTTGCTACTCGCTTTATAGTCCCCCCTTTTTAATGTTTTTTCTTTTTATTTTATTTTATTATCTGTTTTTACATGTTATATTTACTTTTTATGATCTATTTTTATGTAGTTATTTTATAAAAAAAATTTTTTTGAGTGCTCCTCACACTATTGTATTAATATATTTTGCTTTGGCTTTATTGATACAATATCAGAAAGCACTCTGTTTAGCGGATATAATTGTGTGGGCTGAAGAAAAGATTATATCTTATAAAGATTATATCCCCTTTTTTTCATATGTCTATAATTTTTCTTTGTTTTATTCTTCATTTTGAACTTATATATATATGTATATATATATGTATATATATATATATATATATATATATATATATATATATATATATATATATATATATATATATATATATATATATATATATATATATATATATATATATATATATATATATATATATATATATATATATATAAAGGCATTTCCTAGAGAAACATAAAGTTGCAGAAAAAGTAGCGAAATTGGTCTTTAACAAATAATAACGACATAAAAAATTGATTCCCTGAATTACTGTCCATGTATTATTAATGAGAAAACTAAAGAAAGAAAGAATAAATTCGCATTTCCTCTAAAGACTAATGAAAAGACAAAAAAAAAATATCTTACATACCAACACCAAATGGGGAAAGAAAGAGAAAGAATTGTCTTTTATTCGTTGGATCAGGGCAACACATCTTGTGATTGATCCAAGCTAATTTTTTACTCTGCCACAGAAGCAAATAATAAAAGAAGAAAATCTCACTCAAAGTCGGAAATAAAAGAAGAGGGACACGAAAGTAAATGCTATCACGGACATTTCCTTTTGTCTAAGCTAGATTGGCATTTATTACATAAAGGACTGGTCAACAAATTGGTCAGTGTATAAAAGTTTTGAAGCATACCTTATTTAAATTGTATTGTGGCGATAGTAATATAGTATGCTTGTTTATAATACTACACATCATTAAGAACGTCCTAACAAAAGCATCGCATTGAAATTCTGTAGAAAACTCTTTTATCACTTTTTATTAATATTAAAATTTTTAATTAACTACAAACTGGGTGATGAAAAAGAAGCGACGATTTGAAAAAAAATAAAGAAAAAACAACTGAAGGAGATATATCGGGTGCCTTGTCACTTTCTGTTATAGAAACGAATTATTTATTTTTACCAAACATTAAAGATAATTGCAAAGTTCATAAACAGATGGCGTTTTAAACTAAGAAAAATATAAAACGATACTAAAAAAGTTACCGCAAGTGAAATAACAACGTGGTGTATTCCGAGAAGTTTCAAATTTTCGATAAACTAGCTGAATACCCGCTCTTCGTAATATTAGTTAATATGAAACAATTCCATTTTTTTTCCGCCCTTCCCGGTGATTTTAGTAACGATAATAATATTAAGAAATTAAAACATTTACTCGAATTATATGTTTCTAATAATCTTTGCTTTGCCGGTCACCCGTGACCTCCGAACGTGTTAAGCAAAACATGTTTTTACACATTCATCCCATCAAAATAAAAATAATCATTTGGAATAATGTTATTTCCCGAGATCAATTCCTGACCATCAGAATTACTATTATCTACAATTTTCTCCGGTACTTAACAGTTAGATGACCATAAAAATCTATTTCCACATTACCTATAATTGATATATTGGCATCAATATTAGTATCTATTAAAAACACCAGTAAATAAAAACAGTAGTGCCTATTACTAACATTAAGCATCATTGTCGCCAATGTTAATAAAGCTATTTCTTATGGTTTTCCTAGCTGAATAAGTATCTTTTCCCCATTAGTTTAGCTTTTTAGTACAAAAGTTATTATTTTTTTTATTTAAATATGTGCATTTTTCTAATATTAATTAATCATATTTGGCAGCTATAACAATTTTTTCGGTTCTCATACAGTTTTTTTCTATCAATTTAGTTTTTTAATATAAAACTTTCTGATTTCAATTTATATCTACGACCAAAACAAATTAATTGTAATTCAAATAACTAATAACACCACTAATATTTTTGTGTTCATTTTTGGCGAGCAAACTAATATCGGTGCTTATTTCGAAGGCCTTGAAAAATCGACAAACTGTTATTGACGCCAGTAGCATCTAATTAAATTTTATATTAAATACTACTGTTCTTTCTGTTATAGATACTGTTGTAATAATAACCAACTGTTCCAACATAAATGCCTAATATAAGTACTGTGTTAATAAGTTGTATTGCTACCCACCGAAACAGAAAAGTATCCTAATATAACTATTCTATATGTTCAGGACACCTAATACATAACCTTTTTCTTTCTTCTTTGTTGTATATTTCGATGCGGCTTCTTACTATTAGATCTACCATAATCCTAAAGTATCCTAATATCACCATACTATATATGCAAGACATCTAATACGCAACCTTTATTTTCTTTCTTGTTTGTTGTATAGTCCGATGCGGCTTCCTACTATTAGATCTACCATAATCCTAAAGTATCCTAATATCACCATACTATATATACAAGACATCTAATACGCAACCTTTATTTTCTTTCTTGTTTGTTGTATAGTCCGATGCGGCTTCCTACTATTAGATCTACCATAATCCTAAAGTATCCTAAATATCACCATACTATATATGCAAGACATCTAATACGCAACCTTTATTTTCTTTCTTGTTTGTTGTATAGTCCGATGCGGCTTCCTACTATTAGATCTACCATAATCCTAAAGTATCCTAATATCACCATACTATATATACAAGACATCTAATACGCAACCTTTATTTTTTTTCTTGTTTGTTGTATAGTCCGATGCGGCATCCTACTATTAGATCTACCATAATCCTAAAGTATCCTAATATCACCATACTATATATGCAAGACATCTAATACGCAGCCTAATACGAAATTGAAGGACTCGGAAAAATGCATTGATAAGCCACTATTTCAAATAAAAAAGACAATAGAATTTACCTGAGGGCAAAATTGTATGTCCGAATAATCAAAAGAAACTGAATGTCTAATCATTATATTGTTTCAAATGGTTCAATAGAGAGGTTTTGGTTAAGAACAAAAATGAAGACAATAATATGTACCTAAATGATTGAAAGAAATTGAATCGCATGGTAATATCTTTGGATAAGCTAACTTTATTATTGTGAGCAGAACTTTTTTAATTTGCTGAAAAAGTTCACAAGACATGGTGAAATACGCAAGAAGTAAAATTAATATTGCGGGATTCAAATTTTTGACCAGCCTCCTAAGAAAATCATAGGGTCCATATTGCCCAGATTGCTGCTACCCCTTATTTTTGGTGGTCAGAAATCCGAATCCGTCTAAAAAAGTTGTGTTTATTTAGAGAAAGTACGTTTTTGTGTCTGATTTCGTAGCTTAAGTTATCGTTTGCACTAATTTATCAGCATATTTGAGATCATTCTTACGATCACTTACGATTCATGGATCTATTAAGAACGCAAAGGTCTGACGATTAGATTAAAAGTTATTCACCGTGGTTTGCTTTTTTTTTGCGCACTGTACACCGTTTCGACATAAATACAAATTTTTCTAATTATTTTCATTAAAGATTCACAGTTATGTTCATTATCACAGTTATCTTCATCATCGCAGTTATCTTCATCATCAAAGTTACCTTCACTATCACAGTTATCTTCATTATCACAGTTACCTTCACTATCACAATTACCTTCATTATCACAGTTACCTTCACTATCACAGTTATCTTCATTATCACAGTTACCTTCACTATCACAGTTATCTTCATTATCACAGTTACCTTCACTATCACAGTTATCTTCATTATCACAGTTACCTTCACTATCACAGTTATTTTCACTGTCACAGTTATGTCTCATAAAGTCACTGTCTCCCTCTGTCTAATACTTCGTATGAATGACTAGAGACATAGATTTTTTTGGAAGTAAAACGGGTCGGAAAAGGGGGTTTTACGGTTGAGAAATCAAGAAGGTTAAGATTTAAGTAATCTGTACTACGAATTAGGAAATACATTTTTTTCCTCCATTTGTATGACTTATAAAAAAAGCTAACATTGTTTTATCATGAACACAAATTTCTCTAATTATCTTTATTAAATATTCACAATTATCCTTTTTATCATTTCCTAAAGTCATTCTCAGATTCTGTCTAAGACTTTTGTATGAATAATGAGAAAGATAAATTTTTAGATGTAAAACGGATCGGAAAATTAGGTTTTATGGTTAAAAAAATAAAACGGTAAAGATTTAAACAATATATACTAAGAATGCTGCATGCAAATTCACCCCCTCAATTTTAAAATTGTATTTTACTGTTTTAAAAAGCGAAGCGGGTTGGGGGGAAATATTTAATGGAAAACAAAACAAAACAAAAAAAAAATAGCTGATTTTACGGAGAACAAAAAAACAAGAAACGGAAGGAAAACAAAATGAATAGAAATAAAAAATATTTTATCGATAAGAAGGCAAACCCGGATAGGTAAAAATAAATTTTACAATGTAAACGGACAAGAAAACGAAACAAAGAGAAAAAATTGATTTTACTTAATCCGAAAAAATTCGGATAAGAAGAAATAACGGATTTTACTTAGAAGGAAAACAAAATAGATTGAAATAAAAAGTATTTTATGGATAAGAAGACACACCCGTATAATTTGGGATTAATTTTACAATATAAACGAATAAGAAAACGAAACGAAGAGAAAAAATTAATTTTACTTAATAAGAAAACAATTCGGATAAGAAAAAAATAGATTTAGTGGATAGATATGAAAAAAAGGGGTCGCATTCATTTCATCGACAATCACTTCATCAACAGGCCATTTCATCGACACTTCATCGACAGCCCGTTTCATCGACTAGGTCATTTCGTCGACAGACCGTTTCCTCGACAGGCTATTTCGTCGACAGGGTCATTTCGTCGACAAGTCATTTCGTCGACAGGGTCATTTCGTCGACAAGTCATTTTGTCGACAGGGTCATTTCGTCGACAGGGTTATTTCGTCGACAGGGTCATTTCGTCGACAGGGTCATTTCATCTACAGGGTCGTATCTTTACCAAGGTAATTACGTCGACAAGTCATTTCGTCGACAGGGTCATTTCATCTACAGGGTCGTATCTTTACCAAGGTAATTACATCGACAGGGTAGTTTTGTCGGCAGGGTCATTTCATCGACAGGGTCATTTTGTCGACAGGGTCATTTCATCGACATGATCGTTTCATCGACTGGGTCATTTCATCGACAAATCATTTCGTCGACAGGGTCATTTCGTCGACAAAATGACTTGTCGACGAAATCACTTGTCGACGCTGTCGACCCTGTCGACAAAATGACTTGTCGACGAAATGACCCTGTCGACGAAATGGCCCGTCGACGAAACGGCCTGTCGACAAAATGACCTAGTCGATGAAATGGCCTGTCGATGAAGTGGTGTCGATGAAATGGCCTGTCGATGAAGTGATTGTCGATGAAATGAACCAGACCCGAAAAAAAGTTATAAAAAATTTATTTTACGATTTAAGAAAACAAAACGAGTAGAAAACATAGTTTTTATGGACAAGAAAGCAAAACGGAAAAGAAAAATAACGGATTTTGCAGTTGAGAAAACAAAATAAATGGAAATAAAAATACTTTACAGTTAAGGAGACAAACCAGATAAGAAAGAATGGATATTATAATATAAATTGATAAAAAACGAAAGGAAGAGAAAAAATAGATTTTACTCAAAAAGAAAACAATTGGATAGATAAGAAAATGGAATGGATAAAAAAAAATGGATTTTACATACGGATAAGTAAAAAAACGGATAAAAAATACATAATGTGAATACATGTTAGGAAAGCAAAATGAATAGAGAAAATGTATTTTACGGTTTAAAGAAACAAAACTGGTTGGAAAAAAAGGATTTTATGGATAAGAAAACAAAACACAAAAGAAAGATAACGGATTTTATGGATAAAAAAAAACAAAATGGATGGAAGTTCAAATATTTTATGGATAGGAAGACAAACCTGATAAAAAAAATGGATTTTGCAATTTAAACAGGTAAGAAAATGAAACGAAGAGAAAAATTTTATTTTACTTAAAAAGAAAACAATTGGATAGATAAGAAAATAGAATGGATTAGAAAATGGATTTTACATACGAATGGGTAAAAAAACGGATAAAAATAAATGTTATGGTTAAAAAAACAAAATGGATAGAAAAAATATATTTTACGGATTAAGAAAGCAAAACGAGTAGGAAAAAATGGATTTTATGAGTAAGAAAACAAATTGGATAAAAACGATTTCGGATTTTATGGATAAGAAAACAAAATGGATAGAAATGAAAATATTTTATGGATAAGAAGACAAGCCAGATAAAAAAAAACAATACATTTTACAATATAAACCGGTAGGAAAACGAAACGATGGGAAAAAATTGGTTTTACTCGATAAGACAACTCCAGTAAAAAAATGAATTTTATGGATAGATAAGAAAATAAAACAGATAAAAAAGTACATGTTGCAGATAAGAAAACAAAATGGATAGAAAACTATGTATTTTAGATACAGAAAGGAAAACAAAATGGATAAAAATAGGTGTTACTGATATGAAGACAAAATGCATAAAATACATGCCGTGGTTAAGAAAACAAAATAGATAGAGAAACAATGGATTTTATATACAGATAAGAAATTATAGAGGATAAAAAATAGATATTGTAGGTAAAAAAGTTTGAGTGGATAAAAAATTGATGCTATGGATAAGAAAATGAGAGAAGGATGATAAGGATAAGAAAAAAGGAATTTTATAAACAGATAAAAAAAACTGTTATTAAGAGTAGTATAATAAGGATACGAAAAAAAAATAGATAGAGAAACAATGGATTTTATATACAGATAAGAAATTATAGAGGATAAAAAATAGATATTGTAGGTAAAAAAGTTTGAGTGGATAAAAAATTGATGCTATGGATAAGAAAATGAGAGAAGGATGATAAGGATAAGAAAAAAGGAATTTTATAAACAGATAAAAAAAACTGTTATTAAGAGTAGTATAATAAGGATACGAAACAAAATAGATAGAGAAACAATGGATTTTATATACAGATAAGAAATTATAGAGGATAAAAAATAGATATTATAGGTAAAAAAGTTTAAGTGGATAAAAAATGGATGATATGGATAAGAAAATGAGAGAAGGATGATGAGGATAAGGATGAGAAAAAAGGAATTTTATAAACAGATAAAAAAGCGATAATGTGTAATTAAAAGTGGGATATTAAGGATACGAAGCCAAATAGATAGAGAAACAATGGATTTTATATACAGATAAGAAATTATAGAGGATAAAAAATAGATATTATAGGTAAAAAAGTTTGACTGGATGAAAAATGGACGGTATGGATAAGAAAATGAGAGAAGGACGCTAAAGATAAGGATGAGAAAGAAGGAATTTTATAAACAGATAAAAAAAAACTATAATGTGTAATTAAAAGTGGGATATTAAGGATACGTAAATAAAATGGATAGAAAAAAAATTTGCAGATAAGAAAAAAATGGTAAAGTAATATAATTCTAAAATAACGCCAATAAATTGCTTCTTCGTTTCTAATACTTAACAAATAAAACTGCAATCGATTTATTTTAAATATAAATTTTAATTATAATCTCACAAACAATAAAATAAAGAAGATATTTTCCTAAATATAAAAATAAAATCAATTAAGTTCTTTTTGTACAAACTAAAGTTTTTTTTTCATTGTTATTGAAAATTTTGATGAAATATTTCAAACAATTATTAAGGACAAACCATAAAACGTAATTGTTACTAGTCCTGAAGAATTCAAAGAATACAAGAAATAATTTATAAAAGTATTTAAAATTTTGCAAGATTTCAAAGAATAAAACGAAAGAAACTCAAATAGTTTGAATTCAAAGGATATCCTTTTAAAAGCTTCATTAAAACAAAGAGGCGTTCTCCATTTTTAAATAAATAAGTAGTTTTACGAAAGAATTCTACGTTAAGTAAAATGACTGGAAACTAGAATTAAATTTAGTACACAATTTAAAAGCGGCTTTTGATTCTGCGTAATTGTATTTTTTTATTATCTTTCTTTTGAGAAATTTATTTCTTGGGTTCAAGGCTATTGTTGTAAAGAAGTTTTGCAGGAAAACCGAACTCATATTTTGTAATTAAAAGAATTGCTAGATAAATTTCAAGGTTCATTTATTATTTAAATGAATCTTTCTACTTTTTGTTCAGAAGGAATTTTATTTTGTATATTTAAGTTTTAAATGAATTTCTTAGCTGTTTCTTAAAAATTGCTTTTTTTTTCTTTACCTAGCGTAAATAATTTCTGAACGCTTGCTGGTAATTTTGGAGTAATTGGATTTTTTTCTTATTAAAACTTACGCTACGCAATGGGATTTTTAAATCTCTATTTAAGTAAAAGAACCAAAACTCATATCTAATAGAAAAATAGATGGAAGAAACCCAGATTTAAGAACACTAGTGTTAAATTTATGTTAGGCACATTGCCTAAGGAATAATGACTAACAGAAAATTTTCAAAAATTATACGTTTGATAAAATACGTCTTAAACCTAATTCCTGCTTATGCTACGAAAACGAATCATTTTGTTATGTTCTAAAAAAATGCTTCATAGAAAAAATATTAATAGTTAAACAACGTGGGTGTATTCTAGAGTTAGCTACCACTATAGTATTAAAAGTCACTGCTGCCATTACGTTTAATGTAATTCTTTAGAACTTAGCGTTATAGTTTGAGAACGTATCCCTTTCTCTCTATCACCATCTTTCAGCATTTCACAGAGGAGCTCTAATTTGCAATCCAGCTGCCTTTAATAACTCACTCTTTCTTTTTTTTTCTTTTTTTTTTTTTTGAGATTTTCCTTACTGCTGTAGTTGGTTTTATGAATAATGCAAGCTTTTATTTCTTTTAAAATTTTTACCTAAACTAAACTTAAAAAAAAAAAAATCAAGAATCAAGTTTTTATTTATTTATTTACGTAAATACCAAACAGGAGGGCAGGTCCGTAAGGCAGTTGGATTGGAAAATAGTACCAGTGAGCAGCATTCATATCGACCAGCTAACACAGGGATTCGAATCCAGGTCACTTCATTGGGAGGCAAGTGCTCTATCCCCTGCAGGCATACGATACATAGCATTAACGCAATATAATTTTAAACTTTTCTGTCTCGAATTAGGAGTTGTCATATGATACATCGTATTTACCGCCTACAAATGTAAACAAAAATTGATGGTCTGTTTTATGATTTTCCAAGTCTTCTTAAGAAGTAAAAATAAAACAGATAACATCACCTAGATTTAACACTCCCTCGTGGTAAAGTTGACGTATCACAAAGTCGACAATCGGGTGACGTCATTTATTATTATTTCTTTAAAACCATTTCTTTTTTTACTTTTATTTAGTTTCTCCGTTGTGGCAACGAAGTAGAAAAGAAATTCCCAGGCGACAAGTTAGGAACTTTTTCTCTCGTAACGTTTGCAGGTCCGATTCTTTTTGACAATCAATGACTTTTGAGGGCGTAAAAATCTCTACCTACAAAAAGTTTAGAAAGGAGAAGAAAAAAATAAAATAAGAAGTAACTCTTCGAAACCAAGACAGTAATGGGGGTATGCTTTTAAAATGGAGAAAGCTTCAATACTTTTAAAGGTAGTACCCGCGGGTACAGTAAATTGAGGCTATAATGACATCAGAAACTAAAGATTGCCAGCGGTTAAGGCGGGTTCCTGATCAAACAAGGAAAAACGGCGATGGAGATTTTCAATTCCTTTTGTAAGCATTATTTTTTATGGAACTTGCTTTCTATCTTTATTTGAGTTACAATGAATACGGTGAGTAAATAAGTATTTTAAGGAACTGAAAACTCTTTTTCTCTTCTACTTTAAAGTCAAAAAATTCTGAAAGGAAATGTTTATTAAACTCATAAAAAAGCAAAGAAAGATTTCTGCGTAAGTTTTTTTTCTCTCTTTGCTGAGGTTTTTATTATATGAGAATATATGTCTTGAAAATGCGTTCTTTAATGTTTAATTTTACTCAATGCTTAAGTTTGGTACCGCAAAATAGTGGTAGATTTGATATTTTAATTTAAATTTTAAGATATTCTGCTAACTTTAATGTAAATACAGTGGGCTGAAGAGGACACCATCTTGATTTACTTTTATGATTTGTCGTTCATCATGTCTCGCAGGATTTACCTACAGTGAGTAGCAAGTGCTAGTATCTATCTATAATGTAGCATCCATCTGCTTTATCTAATGTATTATCCATCTGCTTTATCTAATGTATAATCATTCCTCTTTATATTCTTAACATGTGTGTCAAAAATTGATCAACGATTTGAAACCTAAATAAAAGGGGTACAATTTTGTATGCATTCTTTTAAAGAAACTACTAGTTCATGCTCAACAAATTTCCTCATTAGTTATTAAGCTCATAACCAGAAGACACTTCTAAATAGTAAAATAGTATTTTTTGCCATAAAATAGTATTTTATGCTGCATGCCAGGTCATTTAGACTAAAATATTTGCTTTGTCGTTTGTTAATTTTGCCCGCCGAAAGCAATTCGTTATTGCTGCAAAAGTCGGTTACTTTGAAGTTAAAGCTTTGTAGGTTTAATAGCGTCAAACTGCGCATTTCTACTTATTCCCATTTTTCCTTAAATGAATTCAATTCATGGCTTGTTTCTGGGACGTACAGTATATTTTCACTTTTCATAATTTCACATGAAATCTTTATATTTCAAAATCATTCAGATGTATAGAAAGTGATCAAAGCATTCAGAAATCTGCAGAGGAACTTAATCATTGGGACAAACTTTCGTTCGTGTATACCTTATTTGGTGAAACTAACCGACTCTTACGTGGCATAAACAAAAACATGAAAACTTCCAACAGTTAATTCTTTGCCAAGGGGATTTACACCTATAACCCGCCTACCACTACGTACATATACTTACCGTATTATGTACGAGTTCAAAGTAGCATAAGAGTCTCTATGGAATTCGATCATTACATTTCAATTCTGAAGATCAATTTTTTGATTTTAAAAATCGAATCAAGTTCAACTTGAAATTTTCTAAGATTTAAGGTGACGTCACTTGAAAGAAACGAAAATCGGCAGAAAAAAAATTGAATTGGATCATAAAATGGCCAAGTAAAAAATTTAATGGCATTGATGAAGTTGCTATGCAATAGTTTCTAGGCAATCACATAACCCAAAATATACACCGAAGAGCCATAACATTATGACCACTCTGCTAATAATATGTAGGACCACCTTTAACCCTCAAAACTGTTATCACCCGCCGTGGCATTGATTCCACAAGGTCTGGTATCTGGTACCAAGCGCTCACCAACTGGTCCTGCAATTCCCTCACATTACGAGGGGGTAGCGGGGCAGCACGAATTTGGTTTTCCAAGTAGGACCACAAATGCTCTATTGGATTAAGGTCAGGTGAATTTGGGGGCCAAGACATGACTTGAAAGTCACTGGAATGTTCCTCGACGATTCGGCCCTTATGACATGGTGCATTATCCTGTTGGTAAACTGGTTGAAAAACTGTTGCCATGAATGGATAAACCTGGTCTGCAACCATGTTCAAGTAGCTTACAGACGTCAGGGATTATTCTATGAGGATTATGGGTCCTAATGTACCCCATGAAAAAATTGTTCCTGGGCGAGAAACCATGAAAACCTGGGCGAGCCCATTGTTATAAATGGAGGGTGGTTAGAATGTAATGGCTCTTCGGTGTATATTCTCGTGGGATAGTATAAAGAATGCTTGTAATTGTGCTTGATATTTATGAAATATGCTTTTGACAAACAAAATATAGCCTTTACAGGTCAAAACAAAATAACTTTCATTTGTCATAGATCATGCTAAGTGAATGACATAAGTCCTCTACCATCAAAAAATTTCTTTTTTCAAAAATGATAATCCCGAGATATGTCTTTAGAAGTAGCTGTCATTTTCGTATATATAACGATTTACATTAAATTTTAAATTATTGCTCCAAATGCTGCATTAGCCCCTTATCAAGACTCAAAATTAAATAAAGTTTTAATTAGTTTGGAAAAATAAGATGCAGAAATATTAAAAGTAGCAATATCAAAGTTTATGAGCCTGTAGTACTAATTAAATTTTCCATTAGTCGCTTTTGATTGAAAAGGAAATGAAAATGCCTTCAAAATTATTGTTCCGTGATGGTCATGAAATGGATAAGTATTATAGTTAGGGAACAATGAATATTTATGATTATTTCTTAGTGGCTCTTTGATTAGTAGAGCAGTATAAATCCAGTGAATAATACATTAAGACTTAACAAAAAAATATTGCTAAGAATAAATTAAAGTGGAGAGAATGAAAAACAGATGCATCCAACTGACGTGAGTGATGACGTCAGCTAGTGGAGTTGAGTAATATTCTTATAAGCTCGAGCCAAATTTTAGTGTGTCCGCGAACCAACGGATCACCATTAAATCTGAGCACCGTTTTTACTGATTGAAATTTGTAGTTCATATTGTCTTCGAAACGCTGAAGTTTTTACGGAAATTAAACATCTTTTTTGCGGACCTCATTTTAAATTTAGGACGTCGTTTTAAATTTAAGACGACCATTTTAAAAGTCCAAAAATAATTTCAAACAGAAAAACTTTCATCACTTATGTGCGTCCTGAATTTTCTAGCCCTTTTATTTAAAATTCATATTAATGAGACATTTCTGAGCATATATATTATTAATAAAATTGCCATCAGAGGGAAAAATTGAAATGAATTCCTTTCCGTGCGAGATCGAAATTTCCCTATTCTTTTGAGGCTTTTAAAATGTGAGATTGTTTAGGTGTCTAACTTTAATCAGGATTTCAAAAGTTATTTAAATATATTCTCGACAGCTCTTTTTGAAAATATCTATTTCATACGAGTGTCAACTTTTATTCAAATAAGGCCTTTTGTATAATAAATTCCAACTCGAAGGTATTTATCTTTTCAACTTCAGACTATGAATGCGACAAGATCAAGAATCATATTTCATTCTGGAAAGATATTTTGATAATTGAAGATATTTTGAATTTCTCGTAGTTGGAAAGATTTTAAATTCTTTCAAATAAACTGAAGCAAGAGTTTTGAGTTGCTCAAATATTAACACGAAGCACGTAAAATGAGCTTTTTGCATATGATTCCATAAAAATTTCAAATTTTAAGACATTGCACTTTCGCGAAAAAATTATTTAAGAAACTGCTATTTGCAGTTAAGTTTGCTTTTCACAAATAATATACCAGTCAAATCTTGAACTTGATAAATAAATATTGCACAACTATAAAAACGCTAAGTTTTTATAAAGAAATAACAATATAAATTGAGAGATTTATATTTTTTCTTCGGTAAAAATATTTCAAATACTTAACCATTTGGTGCAGAATGTTTATTAAACATATTTTTCATACTTTATTTCTCTATTTTGTATTAATTTAAGCCAAAATATATTAAAAAATATTTCGTGTTTTAATAAGTTATGGTTATGAAATACAGCATGAAAGCAGTTATTCATCATTGAAATTTCTTTAATTTGTAAAATAAATCACTGATAAATTTTTGAATATAAATGGAAAAAAAATAATTCAATCAAGTTTTTTTCAATTCATTTCAAAAATTTATCAATGACTGATTTTGTAAATTTAAGAAATTTTAATGATGAATAACTGTGTCTCTTTTACTGCAAACATGGTTGTTACGGCAAATAAGTGCTAATTTGAAAATTTATTGCTTGGCAATAATCTGTGTTAGGAAGATTTTACCTTTAACGCAAAAGAGATAAAAGCACCGGTGTTTCATGATATATTCCATACCCATAAATTATTAAAATACTAAATATAATACTTTTTATTTATTTAATACTAAACAATGAAAAAAGTATGATAAATATATTTAATAAAATTTTTGCGTCAACGGTTAATATATATAAAGGAAAAAGAGAAATAAGTTATACATTTTTAATTGAGTATAATATTAGTTTTAATGTAAATCTAAGAAAACAATCTAATTTATGCCATGATATCATAAACGATGCTTTTGACAAAATAAATAATTATTTTAAATTTTCGCATTATTTTAATAAATATTAATTTTTATCATGAATGGGCATTTTTGCTGGAAAGATTGACATTTGTATTACTTAATTAAAAAATGTAGAAATCTACGATACAATGAAAAGTAAGTGTAATTCAGATCGAAGGAACAACACAAATATGTCCGTTTTTAGAAGACCTATCGATTGCCTTGTGAACTTAGGCATCAATTTCTGTACCCCATAAGTTCATCTTGATGCCCTCTAGTCTTGTATTAGAACGCTAACTCCTTGATAAATGACATCATTTTTGCTCCACTCCTATCTTCTGCATGGAAATAGATGTTGTGATCTTGCTCATCACGCATTCTCTCTCTCTTTTATTTTACCAATTACTCAATAAAGCACTTTAACTTCGTTATCTTCCATTGCAATCCCTTAAGCTTGTCGCTCTATGCAAGCTGTAAGCTAATTCTCGCATCTTGATATCTTCTGATTTTACGTTTTAAATGCTTTCCGAACTTTCGAGATGCCTGCAAACGAAAGTATTCGTCAGAAAAATTTCCGGTAAATTCTATCTAGAAATTTGTTAATAGTTTGTCCATATGTAGAAAGGTGATTTGAGCTAAGATTATATAGATGTGATGAGGAAAATAAATTACAACTTAGATGTAACGGAATGAGCTCCAATTGTTGATAAAAAATTTAAAAGATATATACTGTGCCACTTTTATTTATTTATTATTTTATTTATTTATTTATTTTGAACCCTGCTTATGAATTCCTAAAGTTGCTACTCCGCAGTTAATGCGCTCATGTGATAAAAAAAAATATTGAAATCAAATGCTTTTTAAAATAGTTTTTGAAATTTCAAACATTTTTTGGTTTCGTGATGCTAACATGCCTACAAATGTTACCTTGATTTGTTTCTGCCGGTACCGTTACTGAAGCAACGTGCTTTTATTGGCTTTTACACGCATTATTTTCTTTTGTATATTTCTATTTGCAATTCCGTGTTTTCTTACTTCTAACCACTTATGTTTTTATAACTCCCATATTGTTGTCTTGAGAATTAAGACCCTATTGGAGCTCTTTAAGCACGCAAAGCTTTTCCACTTCAATTATAAATCAAATGAATTTATTATTAACAAATACAATGATTGAAATAATACTTTAAAGTCAAGGAAAAAATTTCGTTACATTTTATACAGATATCAAATTTTAATACTCAATATTTCATAATCTAATTTCATACATCCTTTATTACAACCACTACTTTAACAAAATATTTTGAATTAAATTTAAAGCATTTATTACTTTCTTTGTGAAGTGCTTTTAATCAGTTTTCATCCTTTAATTCGATAAAATAATACTCAAACGTGAAGACAAATTTCTGGGTTTAAAGAATCCTCTTCCACCTTAGGGAAGAAGATTTATAAGCAGCTTATACTGAAAATAGAATTGTGTCAAAATTATTGCCTTGAGCATTTTGGAGAACACGATATTTCCTTTTCAGATATATATTTGGGCTTATGAGAGTCCTTGCTGAATATAGCTAAATCCTTTTTTGTTGTTTTTGCGTTTCGAGCCGACTTATCCCCCCACCTCGTAACTCACACCCTCTTGGGAACAATCTCACAGTTTTTAACTATCCTCTCGTTCGTAAACTGGTAAGGAACCAATGAGTTGAAACGGAAAAAGCCTCTTCTAAAATCATTCATTTAAGTCACCGGAGAAAACCATTTGTTTCTTCGATCTGTCAGCCGACATTGAAAGGAAGAAAGCTTTTTCAGTAGAGTTGTGCTGTCCACCTCCTGCTTCCATTCGTTTATTATTTGTCCCAAGCGGCTTTGGATGGGTATACATTTGGAGTCCTTGGTTGTTTCTTGAGTTTGACAGTATCTTGATGCGTGGGATTTCGTAACTATGGTTTTGGGATGGATGTTGGTAAAGACCAAGCATTACAAGGAATGTTCCTTAAGTGAAATCGTAGAGTTGGAAAGCTCTAGTTGTGATTTTTTTTTTCCTTTTTTGGATTTACTCAGTAAAAGGAAATTTACAGTTAAAGAAAATGTTTAAAAGGTGGAATAATTCCTTTTGAATGATTCGAAGACACCAAATCGCTTTAAAAGGCTCTTAAAATCTTCTACTTTATATCAAGTAATGGTAGTCTGGATGTAACTTGAAATTCCATTGAGGAATTGTGGATTTTTCTCACGATTCAACAGATAAATATCCAAGAATGTCCGGAATTCGTAAAAATAAATAAATGAAGAGAAATAAAGAACAGGTTTTATGTAGTTTCACAATTATTTTACAAAGTTTTATAATAACCTTATGCTCTCGAAAGGGAATTGGTAACAATGTAAGGTGAATTTTTGTTATATTTTGATGCATAGAACACATCATTAAATACTGTAACCCGAGGTAACTTAGCCAGATTTTCTTAAGACTCCGGTTTTTGAGCATTTGACAAAAAAATAAAGGTGACAATTGCCGTCTTCTCTATTGTTTTATTGTTTCCTATTAAGTTACTCTGAAAGTGCACTGTAAAAAGTTTAGTATTTCTTAACATCAAAACAAGGTGGCAACTACTTTACAGCAAAGTGTTTTTCCACTACACCTAGTGGCACAGTTCCACTATGCCTAGTTCCAGTTGTAGTCAATCGCCAATAATGTTTTTTTACACTACTAGATATAAAGCAACAGTCATAAAAATTTTTAATCTGTAATATTAAATTTTTGAATTGTATTAAGATATGATCCGCATAAGAATCAGTAATAAGAAGTTAATTTTACGATGAAATATAAAGTTGCAATCAATAACTTACGATGATTATACGATGATGTTACATGCATACAATATTTTTCAAAATAAAATTTTTCTGTTATTCATCCATACAGATAGCACAGCGAGAACATTAATATTAATTCAAATTAGGCTTAAATAAACCGAAAGGAATGGAAGTTAAACCTTATTATATTATTTAATACAATTTAATGATTTACGTAAATTTTATGGGAGCATAAATACCTTAAACATGAAACTAAAAACATGCGTGATTTTTATAACTGTTCACTTAAGTAATTTGTGAAATCAATCCAACTAGATTAAAATTACTTGGTAAATAATAGATAGTTTTCAATATTCTTAATCAATTAGCAATGTCGATTGAAATTTTTTTGGTATTAAATGGGCTATGATCAAATTGTCAACTCAGTCCGATAAAAATATTTAAATTACTTGGCAAATAACCGACTACGTTTTTCGAACTTGCACTCCCGTAGTTACAGGGGTGGATAGTTAAACCTAGTTAGGCTTCAATGTTGGCCATAATAGATCGAAGATTGAAATAGTTCATATTATCTGATATAATGTTGAAAATTAAGCAAACTCTCTCATTAGGTGTAGCAGGAGTCTTTTGTCATCGATTATATCACTTCTAACACAAATAAAATCACAACTCACCTTTATTTTCCCAAAATTTAGAGAGCACTTCAAAACAACATGTCCTCCAGCTTTGAACGAAATAGAAAAAAAATCTGAGCCCCGTGTTAAGCTTTATCAATTAATTGCATTAAAATTTAACTTCATTGACGCTTGAATCGGTATTAACTTGAAAACTCGGTATTAAATATGATGGGGAATTTAAATGTCGATAAAAAAAAGATTGGTAAAAGATTGGTTTTAAGATTGGTAAAAAAAAAAGTATTCATGTTTGGTTAAGCTGACACCGGTGTAAAATAAAACGTTTTAAGTTGACTCATTAATGTGCTTGTTAAAAATAAGATATTTTTCAAGTACGACACGTGGCGAGAAAGCATAGCTGAAGTGTTTGCAATTTTAATGTCAAAAAACTTAAAGCTCGCGAAATATGGTCATATTTCTTTTGGCGAGAATTCAAAATTGGCATATCATTCTGTTTCTTTGGTTCACTACGATCTAAAACTTTTAAACAAGATTTGATTTTTTTAATCATTTATTTCTACAATACTCCAAATAAGTTGACTTGAGCCACGATGGCTCACGGGATAGAGCCTTCGCCTTCCAATGAGGTGAACCGGATTTGAATCCATGCTATGGCTGGTCGATACGAATTCCGCATCCAGCTTGCACCGATCACAGTGCTGACGTGAAATATCATCAGTGGTAGACGGATCATGGGTTAGAGTCCCTTTCCCATCAAGCTAACCGTGGGAGGTTCTCTTTATCTTTCTCCCCAAGTAACGCAAATGCGGGTTAGTTCCATCAAAAAGTTCTCCTCGAAGGCAAGTTCCTCCCATTACTTTATCCAGGAGTTCCCTTGTCTTCTGAATTGGGTTCAAAATTATAAGGCTACAGAGTTGAACATTAGTAGTAGTAAACCCAAAAATTGGGTTGGCTGTTTAACAACGATTATAAAATAAAATATAAAATAAGTTCTCTTCGTTTCGAATTCCTTAGCTTTCTTCGCTTAAATCGTTGGAATAAACTCTACCGGTTCGCTTTAAGCTCACGTTGCATCCGCTAACTTGTTGTGGTTGATTGTTGTTGTTGTAGTTCATTTACGTCGCACTAGAGCTGCACAATAGGCTATTGGCGACGGTCTGGGAAGCATCCCTGAGGATGATCCGAAGACATGCCATCACAATTTTGATCCTCTGCAGAAGGGATGGCACCCCCGCTTCGGTAGCCCACCGACCTGCACGCGAAGTCGAGCACTTTACGGTAGCACAGTTTAACGAGGACCAATACCGCACATCCTCGGTCCCTATGCAGACTGATCCAAGTGGTCACCCGCCCGCACACTGACCGCAGCCAGTGATGCTTGACTTCGGTGATCTGCTGGGAACCGTGTCTTAACGATCAGTCCACTGCGGGACTGTTGTGGTTGAATAATAGCCTTTATGACAAAGATTGGTATTAATTTACGTCGCACTTGAGCCACACAATAGGCTATTGGCGACGGTCTGGGAAACATCCCTGAGGATGATCCGAAGACATGCCATCATAATTTTGCTCCTCTGCAGAGGGGGTGGCACCCCCCCCCCCCCGCTTCGGTAGCCCGACGACCTGCACACGAAGTCGTGCACTTTATGGTAGAACAGTTTAACGGGGACCAATATGACAAAGAAGAAATCAGTTTGTTTTGTGGTACGTTGTAAAATATTGACTCAGAAGGATTTGAGGTTTTTTTTCACAAAGCACCACGATTTCAGATGGCACCACAATACACTAAATCATCTTATCGCCTACATGGAAATCGAAATGTTTTTAAATAAATATTCTATCTTAAACAATTAGAATGTATGGCTTTGCATTATATTGCTCCAAACATACTAAATATATTTTAAAAGATATTATTTTTGGATCAACATAAATAAAAATTGTATATGATTCTAAGTATTTTAATTTGCTCGGAATACTTTTTAATAATTTATTTGCATTTTTTAAACGAAGATTGGTTTAATTAAATACCTATTTTATTTACCTCAGAAAAACCTTAACATGCATCTCAAAGGGATTAAAGATCTTTTTATTCGAAGTAATTCCTTTCATTTGAGGTAAAAAAAATGTAATAAGCAATTAAGGCAATCAAGCAATAATAAAACGAATTGGATTGGTAACGAGATTACATATTCCCCAGAATTGATCAAATATCCTTAATTAGAAAAATATATTTATATTTAAAGGATTTATTTTCATTTGGAAGATCATTGGGGATTTTGACTTATCATTGTCATTAAAGCAAATTGAATTTAATTCCTTAAAACCTAGTAGCATTATATATTCATATCAAAAGTTAACAAAAAAATTTAAAAATGCATAATCTTGCTTTAATAAGAGTAAATTAAGTAGGGAAATAAGAAAGAAACATAATTATATTGAATAAATTTTTAGGATACGCCAATCATAAGATATCAATCAATAGGTACGATGATGCATATATTAACCGACTAGCTGTTTTGACAATTCATCCTATTCATTTTTTTTCTATTTATGCAAGTACTTATACGAGTTACTAAGCTAGTCAACAAATGCCGTTGCCAATTGAGATTTAACAATATTTTCAAAATAACCACATTCTCAGCAATAACGTGGTGCAGTTTGAAGGGTAAAATTATCATGGTCTGTTTAAAAAAATTAACAGTTAGGTGTTTCAGTTGGAATGGTTTGGTTTGAATCAGGAAATATTGTTTTATTGTTTTTTCCAGTAAAAAAAAACTCAATTTTTTTTTATTCTTAAACAATTTTGAAATATTGTGAGTAAAATTGCTAAGTTCTCTACTTCAACGCAGCAAACAGAACATTTTTGTTTCTTTTCGTTTTTCTTAAATTCATTTTTGAAACTGCTGGAAACTTTTAGGCATTCCGGTAAAATGATTGTTTTGTTTAACACATTTTTTTTCTAAATTATTGGACATTTTTGAGAATGCCGGAAAAATAATTATGTTATTTAACACATATTTCGAATTATTGAATATTTTTGGGAACATCGGGAAAATAAATATGTTGTTTCACACTTCTTTAAAAAGTACCGGAAATTTTTGGAACTTCCTATATAAGAACTATGTTCATGAACACATTTTGTTTTCTAATTATTATATATCTTCCAATAAAAAATATTGTGTTGTTCAACACATTTTTTTAAGTTGCAGAAAATTTTTGTACTTTCAGCAAACGAATTTGTTGTTTAACACATTTTTTATTGTTATAACATTAAGTGATTAAAATATATATACAAATATTTAGGAAAAATGAACTTTTAGCCAATACTCACTTGCTGCCAAAGCGCACTCGATTTGTCAGTCATAACTACTTTACAGCAGCTGAATTAAATTTCAATTAAGCATTTCGTTTATGAATAATAGGGTTGATTACATAAACATAGTAAAACAATGTTTGCCCCCAATTACTCACTACTGGCTTCAGACCAGTTTCCAATTAGTTTTGCAAACGCTTAAGACCAGTTCAAATGAATGGTGAAATGTTATATGAATCAAAATATGCATATTTGCTGTCATTATACTGTTATATTACACCGATGCATTTTGATTAGTTTATATTAATGTATTGCTACGAATTTAGTAAGGATGAATTGCAACGTAGGCTTGAGATTTATTCGAAGCTTTCATATAAATTATTAATGACACCCTATGACTTATACAAAGTAATTCTTCGAAATATTTATTTCCTTAAGTTTTAGATTTATTTAGTTTATTCTCTTTTGTTTCGTTTTTTACAACTTTTTTAACAAGCATTTGTCCTCATTAAAATTTATTTCTTTGTCAATAGAAGAATGGATAATGAAAAAGCTTTTAACAAACTTCACCAAAAATGTTTACATTTGTTAAAGCCCTTGGGATAATTTGTGATTGTTGTTTGAAACACTAGCATATAGAATGATATATTAAAATGATTAAACAAAATACTATTCAAGCAAATTGAAGAAAGCAATTGAACAAAATACTATTCAAGCAAATTGAAAGAAGCAAGTCTATCACTGTGTTAAATAATATGAAAATGCTTTCGCTTCCAAAAATGTAATTTAAGGATTCATTACCCGTTGGCCAAATGGGTCTTGATTTGGATTTCATGGCGTCCACATTTTTAAACTACAATAAGCAAGAGTAATAGTAAACAGTGTGCATGCGTTGCTATGGCAACCGCTGCTGGTTGATAATTTTTCTTAGAATTCTTTTTTTCACTTTTATTTTTGTTATGCATCTAGTTGGTGAGTTTATTTTTGAGATACTGGATCAGAGAGATCCCATAAATACTTCTTGAGTTGTTCGAGAGAGAGTTTAATTTTTGTTCCTCACATGTTCGTATTGTATTGTGAAGAATTTATAATTAAAATGTTCATAACAACATATGATAACATTTGAAAAAAAATTAAAAAATGCTAATTATCTTACTGATACTTTTAATGGATAATGGAACAAATAAGCAATCTTTTTAAAATCATACTGTGTCCTGATTTGCTTTTGTTAATCAAGCAAACCAATGATTTTTTTTGTAAGAGGTTTTTTTAGGCCATAAAGAAAAAAAAACAATTTTTATAAGTTTCTATTAATTTACAAGCATGACCTATAATACTTAAGAAAAGAGCCCCTGAATTAAACTGATTCGCGATCGCAACGAACTATAGGGGGCGTTGTTGTATGAGACGGATACCTGCGATTTCTATATGAACAGTGATTCAGTTACTCTAGAGAGGTCTTTAATGTAGTACGTAGCATTGCAACGTTCCTTCTTTATTGTGGCTAATTAAATTTAAAAAAGAAAAATGCTTGATATTCTTTCTTATGCAAACGAAAACAAAATGGTATCTCTTTTTATTAGAGAAGGAAAATCCAAAACACATCGGAAAAATATTTGTACATTACCAGAAAAAAATATGTATATTCTTATAAGAGTTAAAACCTAATGCCCGAGAAATAGTTTTACTAAATTTAATGATATAACATGAAAGGCCAATTTAAACTTTACATTCTATAGTTTTAAGAATCATATTACTTCAAAAATTAAAATGAACAAAAAGTATACATAAGCCTCATAATTTTATGAAATTTAATTTAGTAAAAAAAGTTTTTTGACAACAATTTTTATCAAAAAATTTCAAGTTTCAATAAAAATCATTATTTAGAAACGAAGAAACGTAAAATAAAGAATGCTGACGAAACAAAAACAAAAAAACAATTCTTTTTTGTCGCCATTTTTAGTGCTACAAAAATTCGTCTTTGAGATTTGCCGAAAACAAAACAAGATGCAATTTTATTTTTTCAGGTGGGAAATATTTTACCGAAAGAACGAAAATGTATCAATTCCCACAACATGAAACTTTATCTTGGTAAACTTACGTTTTGGAAATGTTATTTCATTTGGAATGTTATTTATCAGAGTTCATATGACGATATGATTATTTTGAATCTATGCTAAACTCTATATCGGCTCATTTTCCACCGAAATCCGATTGACTACTTTGATTTTAAATAAAGTGTTTTATTTTATGAGTTGTCGCAAAAATTTTAAGTGTAGATTGGCGGCACTTAAAAACAACCAAATCTGTAGCGGCGGTGGCGTTAATACGTAAGTACCGAATTTTTATTCCATACTTTTCTGAATCATATTACTTCAAACATTAGACTATACAAGAAGTATACATAAACACATAATGTTATACCATTTAATTTTTCAAAAAAAAGTATTTTGACAACAATTTTTATCAAAAAATTATAAACTAAAAAACGGAAAATAAAGAATTCTTAGGATAAAAAACGATTTTAAGAATTCTTTACATTGAAATAAAAACTTTCATATTGTTTCTTTTCTTATTCTTATAGTTCTTAATCAGACGTGATAAACCATTCTGTAGAGAACTATCATCAAATAAGAAAAAAAAATATTTACAAGCAAATTTTTTATTATAAAAATCATAACACTCACCTGTTTTATAAATCCACAGAATTCCAAATGAAATGTTCTTCGTTTGAAAATTTTATTTTCAAATAATATATGCATTGATTATCCGTTCATTACTTTTAGATAACATACCACACATCAAAATTTTATAAATGTAAGATCTCGATATGAATTTGAATATGTAGCTTAAAAACAGAATAGCTGAATTATAGTTGAAATTATTCCTTCAAAACTAAAAAATACTTACCAAGAAAACGATAGAAATTTATTAATAATCAGCACAAATGAATCTATTTCAAGTAGTTCGGATGATTCTTTATTGTTGTTTTACGAATAATATAGATGCAGAAATATATACTATTCTATAAAGAAGAACAATATTCTATAACTATTATACAGTTCTGTGCATATTCTGAATTCTTATTTATTCATTGGAATGACGAAAGCAATGCTGACTTAACTTTAATTTGCAATGAATTGAAGACAGAAAAAATTATTTTACCGTAATACACACAATCTGTAGCAGCAAGTGATCATGAAATTGGAAGTTATGTTGTTGGTAATAGAAAGGTAAAAATTATTGAGAAATTGTTCTTCAAATGCTTGGCGTGTTCTGCTTCAATGTTTGGCATGTTCTGATTAGTTTTTTCAAGAAGTTCTACCTTTTTCTTAGGGAAATTTTGCTTCTTATTTACTGCTAATAAAATGGCGTCCGTCATGGCCAATGGATTTGTGGGAACTAATGTCCGATATTTTCAGTCTCCCGCTAGATGGCGTACTCGAGCGTTGCGATCGCGAATAGTATAGGAGCCTTACTTAAGAATGATCCTCTCTGACATCATCACGACGCATTTCTTGAAGTTTTTCCTGGCCTAAATGCCAATGTTTTAGCAATACTTAACGGAAACGGTTAGTTGAATCAGTAGATGTGGAAAGTTGTCACTCTACGGTATATCATGTAGTATCTCTGGCATATTTTTGTTTACTTCTGTATGATCATACACTGGTTATCATAAATTAAGGAAAAATCACAAAAATAGCGATAACTCTTTCAAAAGTAAGCCAAACCGTGCAAAATTTGCATATGTTGTCCACTAAGAGTAGCTGAGTAAAATTGCAATATGCAAATTAGTGGCGCTGCACTCGGCTTACGTCATCTGCCTGGAGCATAAAAGTCAAAGTTTGAGAGAAAGCACACAAATTTTACTGTGATTGCGACATTGAAAATCTGAGATAGCCAATTCGTAATAATGACCTCTAGGCATCATTTGCCTGAAGAACTACGATGGAGAGCCATCGGGAGACTAGAGGCAGGGCAGAGTCAATCAGAAGTGGCCAGATGGCTAAATGTGAGTCCATCTGTGGTTCATAGACTTTGGAGGCAATTTCAAACCACAGATTCGGCATCTAGGAAGTTCAGTCAAGGACGGCCAACTGTTACGACCAGTGCCGATGACCGATATTTGACATTAAGTGCACGCAGGAATAGAACCGCTACTCCGACACATCTTAGATCCTCTCTTGCTGCAGCCACCGGAAGGTTGGTGTCAACGTCAACTGTGCGCAGAAGGCTCCACGAAGGTGGTCTGTATGCGAGACGACCAGCCATTTGCGTGCCGCTCACATCACGCCATAGGAGAGACCGTTTGCAGTGGGCCCGACAACATGTCCACTGGACGTCAGATCAATGGAGGCCTGTTCTCTTTACGGATGAGTCCAGGTTTAGTCTAGAAAGTGACAGTAGACGTTATTTGATATGGAGAGAACCTGGGACCCGTTATCATCCATCAAACATCCGTGAAAGAGATGCATACGGAAGGCGTATTGACAAAACATACCGTAGATTATAAAAGGGTTGGCGAAACTTTCTATTGGCGTTAAACGAACGTTCTCGCAAATCGCCAAACAGCTGTGTGCTTATGTTTTTGTTTTGTTTTTTGGTATCACGTATCTATCATTCACCAAGTTACATATGGGTGTGATATTTCAGAGTTTCAAATAAGCTGATCTTCATTAGATTCTTCTGCATTAAATGAAATATAAAGCGTATTTTTTTTATAGCTCCTACATAATCATTTGTATCTGTTGACATAATTGTGTTTATTAGCGTTTTTTAAAAGGTCGTAATAAAACTAAGATAAAAAAATTGTACATTATTACCTCCATAATTCTGTATTTTCATAACTTTCATTAAATGTATTTCGAGTAGTGAACTTCTTTACCTACTCATCCACTAAATAAAATTAAAATTTCACAATAACCTCTAATCCTTAATAATGAAATGATTTTATTACAATAATTTTAAATTTTATTTAATTTTCAGTTATTATGGGATTCCTTAAATAACCTTCCTTAAATATTTTTCGACGTAGAGATTTAGCAATAATGCGAAAAGCTGAAATTTATAAATGTATAATATTTATAAATGTTTAAGAGAATTTTAGCATCTATTTTGTACTAATTATTTTAGTTGAACTGTTCATTATACACAGTTTTATAAAAATAATCGTAAAATTCATTGAACGATTGAGTATTACATTTTAAAATGCAAGTAGAATTCAACAATTATTTCATTTTATATATGTAAAACGGTAGATAAGTAACTTCGTCATAAAGTTTTACATGATACGAGATTATTATGCGATTGCTTTATAATGAAAGAACAACATTTTAAGTTTTAAACTTTTTGTGGAAAAGAAGAAAAAAACGAAATTTTTTTCCTGTCATCGGTTTTAGCAATTAGAGAGTGTTTTATCGTATAAATATTCAGTCAGCACTGTTCAATTTTAAATAAAAATGCATTTCGCTCCGGAAAAAAAATTACTTGAATTTGTCAATAGAAATTCCCTAATTATCGCAACAAGAACTTTTAAATTTCAAATCAAACTTTTTCCTTTATTATAATTTTGTGCAAATAATTATTATTAATAATATAAATGACTATTAAAAGGAATTAATTGAGAATACCCAATTTTAATAAATTAACAGTTTACGCTATCAGATTAATAACTTTTTTCATAATTTACAAATGGAGAAAAAGTCTTTCACAGTTTAAAAGTGAAGAGAAAAATAAAATTGAGATTAAATTTATAAAATAAGCATAACTCGAAGGAGGTTGAAGTAAGGGCATTAAAATCAAAATTTCAAAAGAAAAAAAAAATCGCGTTTTAGTGTACAGTGAGCAGTAAACGAAAAATCTAAAACTAACTTTTGATCTAATGATCAGATGTTTACGTTCTAGGACTCAAACTTTAGATTTAGAATTTCCTCAATTCCCTACTACTATTGTAAGATATTTACTTTTCACCTAACTTGTAAAATTATATAGTTTAGAATTCTTTACAAAATCACTCAGGCGAAGAGATTGTGTTTTATTTAAATATTATTTAGAAAGAATTTTTCTAAAAGTATTTCATTTAAAGTTTTTATCAAACTTTTGTTTTTTATTTATCTATAGTTATTGAAAATTAAGTTGATGATTTTTAAGTTGAAATGAATGCCGCCCTGCTTTGCATATTTCAACTTAACATTAAACACCCAGAATTTACAATTGTAATACAAATCAAATCACTTCAATCAAATCAAATTAATCAAACAATCACTACATTTATTTATTAAAAAACACTCTTATGACCTGATAATACATTGATCTAACTCTTAAATGTGAGTTTTATAACATATAATTTATTTAAACTCAGCACATACATCTAACCTCTGTTGTCGCCAATGGCTCAATTTTAAAATATAGTTTTTCTCTTATAAATTTTTTGATACTTTCATATGAAGGATAGTATTAAGTTCGAGAATTAAAAATTTGTGCCCAAAAAAGTTGTTAAAAAATTATAATTATTATTAATATTTGACAACAGGAAATTTTTAATTGAAGATTGACATTTTTTTAATTATGTTATTTTTTAAATATGTTATTTTTTAATTATATTTTTAATTAACAAACTCATATAACAGTATTTAGGAATCTATAAGTTTATGTTACGTATGATAGTTGCAGAATAACCTGTGCGCAATATATGTAAATAAAATATATTTTTAAAATTGTGCATTTTCTATTAATTGCATTTATTATTCTTATATTGAAAAAGTATCAAGTTATCTATGACCTCCATAATGAATGAAGTATTTACCGACTTTTATATATATTAAGGAATTGAATCAATTTTTCACGAAGTTTAAGATCTCGTCTCATCGCAAAAAAAAGTTATTTAATAAAATTATGCAAACAAAGTAATTTAATATTTTTTTTTTATAATTAATGCTTCTAGTAATGAAACAAACGCTTTCAAACTTTATTTTAAAAATATTGATTATTTCGTTTACAAGAAATTATTACTTTAAAGTGTGATAACATTTTTGAATACTCTATTTTTTTCTAGTAAATAATATGCCTTTGTTAATTTCTAAAAAAAAATAATCTTTATAAAAAAGCTTACATTATTCTTTTATAGAGAAAATTGATTTAATAGAGAATATCACTAAAATAAAACAGGTTATGTTTTCTTACAATAAAAGCTAAATAGAATTAATTCTTCAAAATAGCGTTTCAATAAAACATAGTATTAAAATGTTACGTTATTTTTTGTGATTGGTTCATTAATAAATTATTTTTATTTCTTCGCAAACACAATTCTTACGAATTGCCAACACAATTCTTCTAAAAAAAAATTAAAAAATTTAATCTGTTATATCAAAAAACTAGATCGTTTTATAAAATATAAATTATAGCGTTTAATAAAATATGAATACAGTGTATTTGTAAAGTGATCCTGACAGTAAAAAGGTCATTTTCTTTTTTAATTATCTTCTAAAAAGAATTAATGAGTTATTTTTATTCATCATGGCTAGTCGAGGAGGAGAAAAAGAAAATCGAATTACACTGTTTAGGTTAATGTAATTTCGTTCTCCCACCACATTTACGCGTAATCCATCGCCAATTCCAACTGCAATCGCCACGTTTATAATCTACGGTATGTTTTGTCAATACGCATACGGAAGAGGCAGTGTCTGTGTTTGGGGAGGCATATCCTTAGGAGGGCGCACATACCTCCATGTCTTTCCAAGGGGAACCGTGAATGCTCAGGTTTATCGAGACAACATCCTTGATGCTTATGTGCGCCCATATGCCGGGGCAATTGGTGATTGCTTCCTGTTACAGGACGATAATGCAAGACCACACAGAGCTCGCATTGTTGATGATTATCTTCAACAGGAAACAATTACTCGCATGGAGTGGCCAGCTCGATCCCCGGACTTGAATCCTATCGAGCACGTTTGGGATGCTCTAGGGAGGCGTGTATCTGCCATCAATCCGCCCCCTCAGACCCTTGCCACGCTTGCAACTGCTTTACAAGAGCAATGGCTCTCACTTCCTATTGAACTGATAGACCGCATAATTGAAAGCATCACACATCGCTGTTTGTGCTGTATTGCTTCTAGAGGCAATCATATTCCATATTAAAGGTACTTTTTCTATTGCAAACCGGTACTTCCAATTTGTTTATTTTATACATGTGCTAATTTCTATACTACTATTAATGTCTGATAATTTCTTTTTATGTTGTTTAATACCTTACTATGTGTTGTATATTGTGGGTAAGTTTCATAAAATTCCATGTGTAATTTCTTGAGTTATCGCGATTTTTGTGAATTTTCCTTAATTTATGATAACCAGTGTATTTGTAGCATGAATGAATGAAAAATAACTCTTTGTGATTTATTTTTTGATTTTAATCAAAATTATTGAATTAAGATTAGATGGCGTGAATTTATGTTTGGGATTCGAAATTTTATCTGTGCATTTACGTAGAAACTTAAAATTTTCTAATCAACTCCAAATCTTTTATTTTACATTTTAGTTCTATAGTTCGTAAAAAAATAATTCAGTTATATTTTCATTAATTGTTATTTATTTTAATCTCTCAGATAATAAAATAAACGACACTTTTGTAATTAAACACGCAAAATACATTACACTTTCCGCAATTTATTCCTTAGTTTAATAGGAGTAATGGTACATGTCAATCATATAAATATGTATTTTATTCAACTGTGAAATAAATTTAAAAACAAGAAAAATGATGAAAAATTTAAATATTTAAAGTAAATCTTAATTCACTTCTTAAAATATATTTTTAGTCATCATTAACAAGCGACATCTTTAGCGAATAAACATTTAATCATTTCACAGAACTAAAATAAGACATATGGTCGAACGATTATAAAGAACTTTATAAATCCAATTAAAAATAATAAAAGAAAATGATATGCTCATCAATTCATCAGTCTAACTAATAGTTAAGCTCTTTGCCGCAGACTGGCGCTAAAACCATTCGCTCCAGACTTTTGAAATTTTGGCGCACATCGATAAAAAAATTCTCTCAAAATATATTTTACGCTGATGAGCAATTCAAAAATATGCTCATCAATTCATCAATCTAACTAATAGTTAAGCTCTTTGCCGTAGATTGGCGCTAAAACCATTCGCTCCAGACTTTTGAAATTTTGGCGCACATCGATAAAAAAATTCTCTCAAAATATATTTTACGCTGATGAGCAATTCAAAAATATGCTCATCAATTCATCAATCTAACTAATAGTTAAGCTCTTTGCCGTAGATTGGCGCTAAAACCATTCGCTCCAGACTTTTAAAATTTTGGCGCACATCGATAAAAAATTCTCTCAAAATATATTTTACGCTGATGAGCAATTCAAAAATATGCTCATCAATTCATCAATCTAACTAATAGTTAAGCTCTTTGCCGTAGATTGGCGCTAAAACCATTCGCTCCAGACTTTTGAAATTTTGACGCACATCGATAAAAAATTATCTCAAAATATATTTTACGATAATGAGCAATTCAAAAATATGCTCATCAATTCATCAATCTAACTAATAGTTAAGCTCTTTGCCGTAGATTGGCGCTAAAACCATTCGCTCCAGACTTTTGAAATTTTGGCGCACATCGATAAAAAAATTCTCTCAAAATATATTTTACGATAATGAGCAATTCAAAAATATTCTCATCAATTCATCAATCTAACTAATAGTTAAGCTCTTTGCCGTAGACTGGCGCTAAAACCATTCGCTCCAGACGTTTGAAATTTTGGCGCACATCGATAAAAAAATTCTCTCAAAATATATTTTACGATAATGAGCAATTCAAAAATATTCTCATCAATTCATCAATCTAACTAATATTTAAGCTCTTTGCCGTAGACTGGCGCTAAAACCATTCGCTCCAGACGTTTGAAATTTTGGCGCACATCGATAAAAAAATTCTCTCAAAATATATTTTACGCTGATGAGCAATTCAAAAATATGCTCATCAATTCATCAATCTAACTAATAGTTAAGCTCTTTGCCGTAGATTGGCGCTAAAACCATTCGCTCCAGACTTTTGAAATTTTGACGCACATCGATAAAAAAATTATCTCAAAATATATTTTACGATAATGAGCAATTCAAAAATATGCTCATCAATTCATCAATCTAACTAATAGTTAAGCTCTTTGCCGTAGATTGGCGCTAAAACCATTCGCTCCAGACTTTTGAAATTTTGGCGCACATCGATAAAAAAATTCTCTCAAAATATATTTTACGATAATGAGCAATTCAAAAATATTCTCATCAATTCATCAATCTAACTAATAGTTAAGCTCTTTGCCGTAGACTGGCGCTAAAACCATTCGCTCTAGACGTTTGAAATTTTGGCGCACATCGATAAAAAAATTCTCTCAAAATATATTTTACGATAATGAGCAATTCAAAAATATTCTCATCAATTCATCAATCTAACTAATAGTTAAGCTCTTTGCCGTAGACTGGCGCTAAAACCATTCGCTCCAGACGTTTGAAATTTTGGCGCACATCGATAAAAAAATTCTCTCAAAATATATTTTACGATAATGAGCAATTCAAAAATATGCTCATCAATTCATCAATCTAACTAATAGTTAAGCTCTTTGCCATAGATTGGCGCTAAAACCATTCGCTCCAGACTTTTGAAATTTTGGCGCACATCGATAAAAAAATTCTCTCAAAATATATTTTACGATAATGAGCAATTCAAAAATATGCTCATCAATTCATCAATCTAACTAATAGTTAAGCTCTTTGCCATAGACTGGCGCTAAAACCATTTGCTCCAGACTGTTGCCATTTTGGCTCACATCTATAAAAAAAACACGTTGTATTTATATCCTCTGGCATTAGAGTAGAAACTCTCTTATATATTTCTCTGCTGCTTTCATTGCATTTAAACAACAGAGAAATTTACGAAGAGTTTCGATTATTCCAATTACCAGCTGTGACCACTTTTTGGAATTGAAAGTTAAAAGTGAATATCGAAATTGCTCATTGTTTGTGATCATTATCAGTAATACATGCACTTAAAAAAATACATTGAAAAGACTAATTGTTAATAATAACATTTCGTAAGTAGAATTCCTAGAATTCTTTTTGTGATTAATGTTTGAAAAGTTGCGATCAAAATTGCTAAATATTTGTGATGAATATGTGTGATTTGTGTTTGATAATATTTATAGTTCATCGAAACAAGTACATTGAAAATATTATTAATTTTCATTTAAAATAACAATTCCAGTCCTTGAATTTTTTTTTCTTTTGGAATTCACAGTTTAAGAGTTAAGTTTGAAATTGTTAAATATTTGTGGTAATTACTTATTGCTAGCCATAAATAAAAATTAAAAAACTACTGTTTTCATTATAAAAAGGGGTTAAAAGATCATTTTTTTATTTAAAATATTTGTGTTCCGTAAATTTTTTTCCAATATCTAAATATATTAAAAATTTTCTGGAAATTGATAGAAAAAAATGGTTAAAGATTAATCGCAAACAAAAGTATAGCGTAATGCTTTATTTTCAATATGGAAACAAGTATTACGCTATTCTCCATATGGAAAATAGTCTAACCATATGGAAAATAACCTAACATTATGGAAAATAATTATCCATTTTTTTGTCCAAAATGGAAAATTAAATACGTTATGGAGTAAAAAACGCGACTCCGTTAGTGAAGTATGCATTTCCGCATTAGCGTAGCTTCAGCAGGAAAACACTTTTACAGATTAATTCTTGGCATTTCTTAAAGCATGAAAAGTTTAAAAACAAAAATCTCCTGCTAAGCACACATTTCTCTATAAACTCATTACTATGTAATACTTATTTAAGTCACAAAAATTGGATGCAACTTTTATAATGACATTCGTTAAATTAATTTTTTTAGTAAAAGCAATAATTCCTTTATATTTTAGAAGGAAAATTAGCAATTTACCAGTTGGAAAAATAGCTATCAATATTACAAACCAGCTTCGATTCATGCAATTCTAGCGGAACTATGTAATAATTACGGTTAAAATGGGTAAAAAGCTTTCATATAAAAGTATGATAATAAAAATATATTGGTGTGAAAGGCTACAACAAGCATTTTTTAATGGTTTTGATTGTTAAATTTGAAAACTTTTTTTAAAATTAAAGATAATCATGTTCACTATAACACTTTTGAAAAATAGTAATCAAATGCATATCAATATTCAAAGCTGTACTTTTTAAAGGATTTTCAAATACGTGAGTAATATAAATAAAACAAGCTTTAGAACCTAAGTTAAGATACAATAATTGCTATCTGCAGTGTAACCATAAATCATAAAAAGAATAAAAACGATTCAATATGATTCAGCAGTTTTGAAAAGTACTGTAACTAAATAGGGCTAAAATTTTAAACAACTAGAAAAAAATGTCTTTTAAGGTATCCGACTACCTTAAAAAAGAGGATTTTCACAAAAATTCACTTTTTTATTTTATTGCTTTATAATAATGCCCAATTTTTCTAGTTTTAAAAACTGTTTTGTTTTTGAATGCACGTCAAGCAGAACTTTAGTTATAGCTATTTTAGTAACAGATGACAGCTGTCTAACTTACCGGAAATTACAAAAATGAAGCCGGTAGTAGGTAATAGTTTCGGATCCATTTCTAGTTGTGTGTTTATTTTTCTTAGATATTTAATTTTTAAAAGCTCTTAAACTCACGGCTAATAATCTGAATTATATTTTAATTAGATTTTACGTTTCGTGGTTACTGTTTGTGGGTAACATGAAAAGTTAGCATATTTTCTGATAGTTTGTTTACATTTGAAGCGTACTTTCTATATCTTGATTTTGATTTGTTTTGAAGAAATTTATTGATTTCTTTCAAAAAAATTTGTTATTTATTTTGATGAATTTATTGAAATGGGTAAAGGACGTACTTCTCGATCTAAGAAACGTAAATATTACGGTAATCAACATGCCACCAAAAGCGATGATTTGAGTAAAGTTGATTATACCATTTATTCAAAATTGTGTAAAGCAGATGAATCTATTACTTCAAGCTCTTCAAAATTATCGATTTCTATGGATGTCAATAAAGAACTGATGCCTTTGGATAAAAACAATCTGTGTGGCAATCGAATAATTGATATTGAGATCCTAATGGTGATATTAGCTTCATTATGTTGTCCGGTTTGCTATGATAACAAATTGCATTTAGAAGAAAATTCTAGATTTGAGCTATTATAAATATTATAAAAAATATTTTTACTTCTAATTATTAATAAAAACTATATTTAGACATATATATTAAAGTGTGAAAATACAGTAAGATGGTTGTTTAATAAAAAATTGTTCCTGTGTTAAATGCTTTATAAGTAGTAGACTTTTGATGTTATTCACTAAATACTTTAAAATATCGCTAAATAATACGTTAAAATATCGCTACGTTAAATAAAACTAAGAAAATGTGTGAAGGAATGTGCCCCCTATTAAATATAATAACTTCCTACTGACAAACATTCATAGTTTTTAGAAAAAATGTAATTATAAACTTTAACTGTGTTTTTCTCAAAATGACAATTTTGCTGTTTTTTGTCTACGGAAAACAAGATAACTCAACTAATTATAATAAATTTGTCTTCAAACTTTCAGAGATTGTTTCTTGTATTGGTGGTTATGTAACAGACCTCCAGAATTCAGATAACTGTATTATTTTTTGTTTTATGAGATATTTTGCAGTAGATAATGTGAAGAAAATGTGAAAAAAAATGGAAAAATATGCTTAACACTCCATAAATTTTTTTAATTTCGTGCTATCATTTAAGTTGAGGTTCATAACACTTCAGAGGGTTATACGAAACGGCTCAAAAAGTTTGATAGCTGCATGTACAATAGTTTTTTGTGTAGAGTGTTTTCCGTTAATGAGTTATTTTCATTAAAATTATCTAAAAAATACTCTTTAAACAAAAAATTTCCTGTATATTAAAATTTTCTCTATTAAATATGTTTATTTAAATTAATATACAATATAAATTGCAATAATGTTGTGAAAAATATTTATTTTTCAAAAATTTTGTCCCGAAGGTAGTCGGATACCTTAAGAACGTGCAATCAACGATTCAAACATTATGACAATATTGTAATGCATAAAAAATAATAATAATAAAATCATTCTTTTTTTTTATCTTCTACCGTATAATTTTAATAAAACAAAGAAAGCTTCATTCGCTTCCAAAATATATAAATAGGAAATGACAGTCGACACGTTTCAAGCGCTCAAAAAACCAGGAGCCCGTTTTCAAGACTTGATATCACTGATTCATGAAAACTTTTAAATAACATTAAGGAAATTTCATATTGTATGTATTTTTAAAGGGAACTTTTTAAAGGAATTGTTTACCAGTTTAAATTTCTTAATAATCAGTACGAACAATTACATTTTGTTTCAGTTCTTTGCTTTAAAAGTAATATTGTAAAAGTAATATTTTAAGTCCATTATCTTCTTTTTAAGCAAGATCTATTTAAGGAAGTTTGAAATTTCGTAAAATTGTCACATTGAAAGATTACAGCATTTTTTAAAAGAACTTTCCTCTTTAACTCAGTGCAAACAACTATTCTATCAAAATCATGGCAAACAAAACTATGTAATAGGTTGCCATTAGTTTTACGACACAAAAAAATCACATAACATATTTTTTCCTTCGTCCTAACCATCTTTTTAGCAGACGGTAAAAGATGGAAGGAGAAGGAGATAGAGACGATAGAAAATTTTCACAATCGATCACCAGATGGCGTTAAATGGCAAACTGGCGCGTTGCCAACGACTGGGTGATAAATGGTAGTTCATTAGGGAAAGAACAGAAGACGATATCGTTCAAGAATTAGAAGCTACCACCTGATCATTCAACCGCGAAAACAGCCTAGATTCTGTTTTCTTTTAGGACGTGGCCCTTTTTTTATGTATTTTTCTTTTCATTGTAACATAGGGCTACGTAGTGCAAAGTATCATCCAATCATTTGATTGCGACAATTTTCTTTTGTTTGATGGAGAGAAAAAAGGAAAGAAGTTATATATCTACGCCTATTTAAAGTACAAGTCATTAAGGTTGATTACCTCCTAAGAACGAAACAAAAGTTTTTTTGAACGTGAGAGATTAAAGAGTGTTTAATTGCTCTCGTATTCTTCTTTCTTGTGTTCTTTTCATTCCATAGAAAAATAAATTGATTTCAAATGAAACATTTAAAATAATCCTCAAAAATTCCAAAGCGAGATTGAAGAAAAATATTTGTTGTTCATGTATAAAAAATACTTTCGTCTGAATTTTCTTTTGTGTTTATTTCAAAAAGTTGTACATTTTAGTTAGTTTGTAAATCACTGTAATTAGCTGAGAGGAAATTTTGTCCCTTAGTTTCTTTATTTCAACCTGAAATCGTGTTAATACGTTTAAAATGAGTGTTAGCTAACAGTAGATAATATCTAATTAGTTTGACTGCAAGTGTTTTACCATTTTTATTTTCTAGCCATTTCTTACAAACGTCAAATAGGTTCATTTCCTATTCTCTTCGTATAGGCCAACATAAATTAAAGACATTTTCTGCAATTTATATTTTCACAAAATTAAATTTTTTTCACGTTTCTTAAGTAATATTTTAACCTGATAGATTTGAAGGACTGCCAACTACTACGCTTTTTGAAAAATATTTTATTGATCGGCAAACAATTAAAAACCTAAAGCTTTCAGGTTTTTGGCAATGTTGCCAACATTTTCAAAACAACATGCGAGAGCTGGAACAAAATGGCGTTTCATATGAACTTTTGAATCATTTGCATTCAGTGGTATGGAAAATAACTTTATACCAAATTTGCAAAACAAGGAATCATACATTAAAACAGAAACTTAACTACAAGAAGAAATACTCCCGACTAGCAACGAAAGTAGACAGCTCTTTATTTGTTTTGTCAAACTACATTGCTCAAACAAGTCTATCTTATACGTGAAGCTGGCTCAACAATAACTGATCATTTCAACTTCCTGATAGCCTAAGCAATCAACTAAATTCTTTTATGTTTTTTTAAACTCTATCACTGTCTAAAATAAGTGATGGGAGGTCTTTGTTCTCATTGAATAATGTCAATGCAAATGATTTAAACTAATTGATTCGTAGTCGTTTCAGATTGCGAATGATTTTCTTTCAATTCCTGTCATATTTCATTTCTTTGTCTGTGAATTTAATTCTTTAGAAATGTCAAAAGAGCTTTCTGAAGTCTTTATTTAATTTAACTAAGTTCTAATAATCAATTCGTGACAAAATCATTTTTGATATGCATCCAAAGGAACCTATTGATCATTGCTTTATTCCCGGCTAATAAATTTTACTGTCAATTATATTTCCATATATTAGTAATGAAATATGACTTTGCCATGGGACTTATGGTTTGATCAATCTATTTAAAGAATCATTTCTTACGAATAATAGTAAAACTCGTTTAATCAAAAGACTCTTTGTGCATATCGTTATCTTATTAAAATAGCATTATTATTCATTCATTGTTATCATTATACATGGTTGAGTATGGTATCTTCTTATTGCAGAAAAAGATGCTTTATAAGGATGGGTGATTATATTTTTTATACATAGCAACTTTTTAGCATAAACTCTTATCTCTTTACAATAAATATAACTTCATATATCTTTATCGTTATGGGCAGAAAGTATCTGGGTTCGAATCCCGGGCAAGACATGGATGTTCTTTTATTGTCTGTACTATCTGTCCTCATTGTGGAAGCAACGTTGGTCCACCTAATATGGTGCCTCTGAAAGAATGGCCAACAAATCTGCCCTTCAGATACCTGTACTGACGAAAGGTCATTCCCCAGGTGGGCATTGGAAAAAAATCTTTATACATATGAAAAGCTATGTGGATGACCCAGAAAAGCAGAACTCTCAACTACTATGCTTTTAGCAATTGAAAACTAAAAATTTCTGGATTTTTTGTAATTTTAACAACATTTTAAAAGCCTCACCACAAGAGAGCTGGAACAAAGCGGCTTTATTATATAGATCATTTACATGTAGTGCTACGGAAAATAGCACTAAATAAAATTTACAAAACAAAGAATAATACAATGAAACATAAACTTACCTACCACTAGCAGAAATTTTTGCAAAAAGCGTGAAAAGCTGGCAAACTTGTAGGTATATCATAGTTTCAGAGTGACTCTAATCAGGTTAAGAGTTTTAAATTGAAATTTTATTATATATTTATTAAAGGCAGGGTCAATAATTCTTTGCCTTATTTTATTTACCACAACCCAGTTTAAAATAAAAACCATTTAAGCTTACAGGATATTAATGTGGATTAGTAATGTTAAAATTGAAGAGAAAACAAAAACAATTCTGTTACATTAAACATATCCATGTTGATGCGACCACTTTTATTTTCCTTAATTATTAAATGCCCCTGAAAACGTCACGTTGCTTCATACACTAACCTCTTCACATTTCTTCGTTATACTTATGTTCTCAAATATTTATGTATTAATTTTAAATTATATTTAGGAGATAATGACATACATAAACCTCCTTCATACGTAACATACAATAGGAAAGCATGCGTAACATCCACAGATAGTTATGCAAAATAATGTGAGCCCTCCATGTTGTTGTTGTTGTTCATTTACGTAGCACTAGAGTTACACTATGGGCTATTGTCAACGGTCTGGGAAACATCCCTGAGGATGATCCGAAGACATGCCATCACAATTTTGATCCTCTGCTGAGGGGACGGCACCCCCGCTTCGGTAGCCCAATGACCTGAGCGCGAAGTCGAGCACTTTACTGTAGAACAGTTTAACAAGGACCAATACCGCACACGCTTGGTTCCCCCGCAGATTAATCCAAGTGGCCACCCACCCGCACACTGACAGCTGCCAGTGATGCTTGACTTCGGTGATCTGCTGGGAACCGTGTCTTAACGATCAGTTCACTGCGGGACAACCCTCCATGCAGAACTATAAATATGAATTATTCGATATAGGTGGATAAAATTGGAAATGAGATTCTGATATTTCGCATCTTCGGATTGGTCAACTTTCTCGTTGAAGCTCTAATGATTAAGTAATTTTTTTCTTCAATTTGTCCTCAACACTGATGATTGTTTTTGCTGCAGCGCTGAAAAGGCTGGCTTTTTTACTGCATTTTTATTAACTAGATTTGCGATGTGTGGATGAAATTACGACCACTTTTCGAACAGCTATAGAACTCAACTACTTACTGAAGCTCCGTGTTTAATAACGATGTAAGTTTCAATTGATTCCGAAAAACTAAAAGCAGATATTAACCGCACATAATCACCTAAGAGAAATTATGGTCAATTTAAACTTTTACCACTTTCGGACTAGAGTGTTTAAAACAGAACTGGAGCGCTTTACATAATGGCAATAAAAGTTGCATTTGTCACCGAAACAGTGCAAGCAAAATTTATTGTTAAACAGAATTTCGTCAACTTGTCAACATAAACAAACTAACATGTACAAAACTAAAAAGAGAATGTAATAATATAAAAATTTTAAAATCTACGTTTTTCAACTAGATTAAAAAAAGAAGAAAAAATATTGTATTTTTAGAAACCAGAAGCAAAATTCGCATTCAGTTTTGGTTTACTACTGTTAAGTTGAGCTTCAAGTGCTCAAGAAAGTGCTTAATTTTTATGCTTTGCACAAACATTTGTTATGTCGTCAACATCAGTTCTTAAACCGTATTCAGTAAATCTAAATCCACATTTTCTACTTTCTTATAAGATAATAATAGAATCTGTCTCTGAAATTTTTACATATTTTTCTAAGACACTTATTATCGGATATTTTAATAAGATTATAGATTTCGGGTTGAACAGAAGAACTGTTTTTACAGTAGATTTAAAAATATTTATTTTAATACTACTCGTGATACTTTTGGAATTCCTTATTTTAGTTGGACTTCTGTAATAACTTTAAGCCTAAGTTGCACTTTCATGTAGTCGACAGTTTCACCATCTATTTCTTTATTTGCGGAAAGTAATAAAACGTGTCTACATTTTCAGTTTTCCCTCTTTTAAGTTTAACATCTTGATTACGTATCTGAGATTACTTAAATTATTTTACTTTCTATCTCATTTACCTTGAAACTGAAGTGTTGTTTTATCACTTTAATACAAGACAGACTTATTCAGAAGGTTAGCAAATATTTATTCACCATAGCTGTTCGATTTTTCCTCCAGACTGTTGCCATGCCACATACAAGAAATGATTTATAATCATCTTGCTTAATCGATTCATTATCGATTAAGAATAATACTACAGAGTATATTGAAGTGCTGTTTTATCACTTTAATACAAGATGGACTTATTCAGAAGGTAGCAAATATTTATTCACCGTAGCTGTTCTATTTTTCCTCCAGACTGTTGCCATGCCACATACAAGAAATGATTTATAATCATCTTGCTTAATCGATTCATTATCGATTAAGAATAATACTACAGAGTATTTGAAGTGCTGTTTTATCACTTTAATACAAGATGGACTTATTCAGAAGGTTAGCAAATATTTATTCACCATAGCTGTTCCATTTTTCCTCCAGACTGTTGCCATGCCACATACAAGAAATGATTTATAATCATCTTGCTTAATCGATTCATTATCGATTAAGAATAATACTACAGAGTATATTGAAGTGCTGTTTTATCACTTTAATACAAGATGGACTTATTCAGAAGGTTAGCAAATATTTATTCACCGTAGCTGTTCTATTTTTCCTCCAGACTGTTGCCATGCCACATACAAGAAATGATTTATAATCATCTTGCTTAATCGATTCATTATCGATTAAGAATAATACTACAGAGTATATTGAAGTGCTGTTTTATCACTTTAATACAAGATGGACTTATTCAGAAGGTTAGCAAATATTTATTCACCGTAGCTGTTCTATTTTTCCTCCAGACTGTTGCCATGCCACATACAAGAAATGATTTATAATCATCTTGCTTAATCGATTCATTATCGATTAAGAATAATACTACAGAGTATATTGAAGTGCTGTTTTATCACTTTAATACAAGATGGACTTATTCAGAAGGTTAGCAAATATTTATTCACCATAGCTGTTCCATTTTTCCTCCAGACTGTTGCCATGCCACATACAAGAAATGATTTATAATCATCTTGCTTAATCGATTCATTATCGATTAAGAATAATACTACAGAGTATTTGAAGTGCTGTTTTATCACTTTAATACAAGATGGACTTATTCAGAAGGTTAGCAAATATTTATTCACCATAGCTGTTCCATTTTTCCTCCAGACTGTTGCCATGCCACATACAAGAAATGATTTATAATCATCTTGCTTAATCGATTCATTATCGATTAAGAATAATACTACAGAGTATATTGAAGTGCTGTTTTATCACTTTAATACAAGATGGACTTATTCAGAAGGTTAGCAAATATTTATTCACCGTAGCTGTTCTATTTTTCCTCCAGACTGTTGCCATGCCACATACAAGAAATGATTTATAATCATCTTGCTTAATCGATTCATTATCGATTAAGAATAATACTACAGAGTATATTGAAGTGCTGTTTTATCACTTTAATACAAGATGGACTTATTCAGAAGGTTAGCAAATATTTATTCATCATAGCTGTTCCATTTTTCCTCCAGACTGTTGTCATGCCACATACAAGAAATGATTTATAATCATCTTGCTTAATCGATTCATTATCGATTAAGAATAATACTACAGAGTATATTGAAGTGTTGTTTTATCACTTTAATACGAGATAGACTTATTCAGAAGGTTAGCAAATATTTATTCACCATAGCTGTTCCATTTTTCCTCCAGACTGTTGTCATGCCACGTACAAGAAATGATTTATAATCATCTTGCTTAATCGATTCATTATCGATTAAGAATAATACTACAAAACCAACCACGTTTGCAGTATCTTCAAATTTATTTGTTTTTTCCTGAAGAACTTTAAATTTTGAGGAGATAATAAGTTAAGGCATACAAGAATGACAAAACTCTTCCTCCCTTTTAGTCTTCTTCAAAAAAGTAGTATTTAAAAAAAAAAAATTATTTTACTGTTTTTTAACTTACTAATCCATGCTTCATTCATTGTTTTCTTCTTAAAAATTGTCTTATAGTTTATTAGAAAATTATCTCGGCTTGAAACGCATAGCCTGTTGTTTCAAAAACCGTTATAATGTTTGTGCAAAAAAAAAACGAACAAAAAATGTATGGATCTGTAGATTCGTTAGAAAATCTTTTATTTCACGAAAAGGACAGAAGGTATATTACGTGCTTCTCAATGATCGAAGACGATTGGCTAAAGGACGAAGAAATAAAACTAGCTGTGGAACGTGCTTAAGTGCCAAACGATAGTAGATCTTATGTCCAAGAAATGCAGTTCTAACACTAAAAGCAATGGCCACGATTTTATTGATCATGTAATCAATAGCCCTCACTTTGACCAAAACATTCTTTTTCTTTCTTTGCTAAATATATGTTTCTCAGACAAAGTTTTTTCTCTACACGAGAAATAAAAATCGGCACTCTTGTTCTTTTCTTCACGGCAAAAGAATTTTCCTTAGAGGGATATATCTATAAAAGAAACAGAGTGAGGATGATTAGTTAAATATATTTATAATAATTAGAGAACTCTCAATTTAAATCAAAGCAGAAATTGAATTTAAAAAAAGATGACTATAATACAGAACTTGTTCAGGAGTAGCCTGCATGCATTCATGTGGGTGCTTTTCCGTAAATAACTGCTTAACAATTTTTTATTTAATATTTAATAATGTTTGGTTAACAATTTTTTATTACAAATCGTTTTGCCTTTCTTGTATTAATTACGAACTTATTTCTTCAATTTTTATGCATTTTTTCTAATTAGTCTTACGAGGCACTCTTCTGTTTTGTGAAGCACTTATTTCTGAAAAGCTCCCACATGAGTCCTTCATGAAAAAGTCCTGCAAAAAGTAATTTTTAATTTAATTCTTTTATCTCAATTTAAGTTTATTTCTCTAATATGTCTCTAATATTTTTATAAATATACAGTCAAACCCCGCTATAGTGAACCTTCAAGGGACCGAAATTTTGGTTCACTATAACCGGGAGTTCACTATATCCGTTATGCGGGCAATTTCACTAATGGTTCCCAAATTCCTCCCTTTTATTACACGTTATTCAAATAAATGACTGAAAAATATTATGCAGTAGCAAAAAATTTGTTATTTTTTATTACTCTTCGTCCTGCATACAAAAAAAAAAAAAAAAAAAATTAGTAATCATCAGCTGTTGAGCAGTTCTCAACATCAGATATGGAAACATTTCCCGACTCTCAGATAGTTTTTCCTGAATTTCAGTTAGTCCACTTTTTAAACTTGTCTAACCTGCCATTCGAGCACATAAAAGTAATCTCATAAAATCGCTTAGCAAATTCATCGACATTTGTCCAGATACTGAAAGATTGCAGCTTCTTTGAATAAATTTGTTAAATTTAAGATAGTTAAATTTGAGACAATTGTTTGCAGGCTTTTTTTAACTACACTGAGAGAAAAAAGGAGTTGAAATGAGGTCCTTATCATCACATATTAGTGTCCAACTCTTTGACCAATAATGAATAATTACTCATTCCCTCTGACAGAAAATGCATATTGCCTGGGTTGGAAACATCTACTTGATTTGTTTAGGGATGGGAAAATAAGATAAAAGAAGCAAACAAGAAAAAAATGCTTATCGCAACCTTCTCCACTATAGATGGTTTTAAAAATCGGTATATGTATTTATTTTGAAGTAGAAATTTCAAAATTATTACAAAAAAATGAAGAAAAAAATCAGTCGAAGACAGAAAAAAGTTCATTATATCCAACTCCATCACTTTTTTGGTTCACTATATCCACAAAAAATAACATTATACGGGTATAGCAAGGCACGGGACCGAACATTTCGTTCACTATATCCGGGAGTTCACTATAAACCGTGTTCACTATAGCGGGGTTTGACTGTAGTTGAAAACAAATATTAGGCTTGTGCTTCTTTCCCCCGCCACTGGGGATCAAAAATCATTTTTCGCGGTCAAAAATAAAAAAAAATGAAGTTATAAGAAAAAAAAATCTCAATATGGTTTTTTGTAGTAAAATGTCCAAGGAATATGACGGCGTATTTTGTTTTTCTGGTTTATTAATGGAAATAGCAATTAAATGGAAGCAAAGTCGAAATAAAAAAAATTAAATTCAGTTAAATTTTTATTAATATGATAAATCCTTATAGTAAATAAAAATATTAAAAGTATGCATGATTTATACATGAATGTATTTCTAAGATATATATGAATTCATTATTTTACATAAATACTATTAAAACCAGAGTCATTTCCCTATTTCTGCCCTGTACAATGAAATTGTAACTTTAGGGTGCTCTATAAAAAAATCCTTACGTTGCCGAGGTAAAAAAAAAAATGCGTACATTTGTTTGGTATACATACTCAAGAACTTTAAAAAAATTAGTTGCGAATATTTGCGAATTTGGCTGATATATCGATTTTTATAGTTCATGACATTTTTATAATAATGATAAAATTAATGAAAAAATTATAAAAATAAACTTGAGATTATTATTTTTGTTATAACATTTTCAAACTTTTTTATATCTAGCAAAATAGATTCATTATTTTTTTAAAATTTGATAATCGAATTTATAATTAACAATCTTAAATATTTTGATTCAATTTATTTAGTTTAAATTTGGTTTGATAAATATTTGCGATTTTACATCCATTACTTTGTTTATTAAAATTATTAACCACAAATTTGTAATCAAAGATCTCAAAAACTACTAGTAAATAATTTTTATTTATATATTTACAATTTTTTCAATAATCATCCGCCATTTTGTTTTTGTTTTTTTTGAAATTTTGACTTCATATTTAAAATCAGCGACCCAAATAACCTATAGGTGATCAATTTTTAGAACATTGAAGTTAATTTTCTAATTTTGGCCGCATTTTTCTTATTTTGTCTCACTGTGCCCCGGTTTGACTTAGATTTTGTTTTTTTGTTTTCATGCTTCATATTCAAACTATTTTAAGAGATTTTTTATCTACTATTTAAAATTGCGATAAAAAAATCTTCTAAAGAAAGAGCATCTTTATTTCATAAAGGTATTCTCTCATTTTGTATATATTTATTTTAACTATATTGCAGCATGTTTTGAACTATACTTGAAATGATTGCATAAAAAATTCATAAAAGGCAAAAAGCATATTTAAACCATATGGTTCTGAAATAGAACGCTCTTTTCCGAATATATTTGCGAGCGACGTGAGCAACAATTTTTTCGTTCATCATTTTCTCAAAACCATAACAAAATGTATTTTGATGATAAAGTTTACGTTGTTAAATATTTTTAGAAAAATTACAGAATATAGATGATGTGTCTTCCTTGAAGTGGTGAAGGAATAGAAAAATATAATAATTACAATATTTTTTGACACCTAAATAGTATAGATTTTTTTGACAATTATGTTATTCTTTCAATATATATAAAAAAATAAACTTAAAAAAAACTCCTACACTATTTAATAAATTATTGAGAACAATAAGTTTAATTTATTATTAATAATTAATATTAATAACATTTTAAAAACGAGTCCTGAAATTGTACACAAAATGGTTTGAATTCAAACGACTATTTCAACGACGGTTATAAATTAAAATAAAATTGCAAGTTGTCGAGTTAACTCAAAGGATAGAGCATTCACCTCCCAAGGAGGGTACGCAGACTAAAATCGCAATATTGATTGGCTGATGCTATCGCAACTCGCCTCAACCACAGTGCTGACGAAAAATATCCACAGTGGTAAATGAATCAAGTATCTCCTTGAAGGGGTTAGTATCTCCTTGAAGTCGTGCTAACCGTGGAAGGTTTTCGTGGTTTTTCTCTCCATCTAACACAAATATGGGTTGGCTTCATTAAAAAGTTTTGCATGAAGGCTAGTTCGTACCAATGATCCAGAAGTCGCCTTGTCTTCTGAGTTTCGTTCAAAATTACAAAGCTACGGAGATGAACATAAAAATAAAATTTCAGTAAGTTGTATTGATAAGTCTAAAACAAACACGAACATTGACTTCAGGAAAAAAGCCTTATTGATTTTGTGTGCAAAATACATTTCAAACTTCTTCTTACACTGAGTTTACAATTCTAAAATTACGATTTGATTTAACTGTTCATCATTTTTTTAAAAAAAATTTATTCCTGCATCTTCCATTTAAAGGTATGCGGTAAAAATGCCCATAAATATTTATTACTAACGTCCACAATCATAGCTTTTTGTAAAAAATAATCTAAAACACTACATATTCTTTTAAATTATTATTAATTTCTTTTTCTAAGTTAATGCATTTCATAATTTTAAAACATGTATATTATCACTATTCATACGTAAAAATCTGCCCAATATACATAATACAAATAGTAATAGTAGACATAAAATTTCAAAACATCTGATCATAAAATGCCAAAATTGGTAAGGATTTACTTTATCTTGTTTTACGAATCAAAAAAAAAGCTTACGATTTCGAGTTTGTTTTAATTAAACATTGTTTAATAAAACTTACATTAAATAACTGTTAGGTAAAATAGAATTTTCTTAAAAGTAAATTAAGTGAAAAACTTTATTCAACTTTTTATTTAAAAAAAAAAGCAACCGAGATCTAACAATAGTAAATTAAGTCTTTGAAAAAAAATCTACCCAAAACTGAAAAAAATCATTCAAAATTAACTTAAAAGACGTAATTCAGTCGAATCACTGGTCTTACGCAAACAGAATTCTTCATTTTGTAAACAGAAGAAAAGGAAAAGCTAAATCTTATTCCTCTTAAAGAAAACTGTTCTTTAAGCAAACGGTCTAAACATTCCCTTGAGATTTATAAGAAGAGATCAAGTATTAAAAGTTAAGGAAAATAATAGTCATCGTTTTTTTTTTTCGTCTTAATTTATGACAAGTAACATTTAGAGCTGATATTTTTAATACTTCGAGTATATGACAAGTTTTCAAAAAGAAGAAGAATGTTAGTCTGTTGTTTTGTTGATCTTGAACAAGGTTTTTCGAAGCTTTTTCGCCAAGGGAAATAAAAAAAGCCACAGTTTAAGTGCCTTATATTGGAAGCAAAGCTATAATATTCGACCGTGCATGCCAGCTTTCTGTAAGGAATATATGAGCTTTAGAACAGAGAAATTATTAAACTATTTTAGAAACTATTACTATACTTTTTTGAAATCGCCAATTTGGCGACATTTTTTCCACCACAGGAAAATTATCAAAATCAATGCTTTTTACCATTTCTTGCAAGTTTTAAAAGTCCCGCAGTGGACTGATCGTTAAGACACGGTTCACAGCAGATCACTGAAGTCAAGCATCACCGTCTACGGTCAGTGTGCGGGTGGGTGACCACTTGGATCAGTCTACGTAGGGACAGAGGGTATGCGGTATTGGTCCTCGTTAAACTGTGCTACCGTAAAATGCTCGACTTTGCGCGCAGGCCGTCGGGCTACCGAAGCGGGGATGCCATCCCCTCCACAGAGTATCAAAATTGTGATGGCATGTCTTCGGATCATTCTCCGGGATGTTTCCCAGACCGTCGCCAATAGCCCATTGTGCAGCTCTAGGGCGACGTAAATTAACAACAACAACAACAGCAAGTTTTAAAAAGCCCAGATACTGCAGCATTGGTTTATAACCATCGTTAAACAGCCGACCCAAATTCGGATTTGCGACTACTAATGTTCAACTCCGTAGCTTTGTAATTTTGAGCCCAATCTAGAAGACAAGAGAACTCCAGGTTCAAGTAGTGGGAGAAATTTGCCTTGGTGGAGGACTTTTTGATGGAACTAACCCGCATTTGCGTTACATGGAGAGGAAGAAAACGAAAACCTCCCATAATTAGCAATTAGCTTGACGGCCAGGGGACTCTAACCCATGATCCGTCTACCACTGAGGATATTTCACATCAGCACTGTGGTATATGCATGCCGAATGCGGAATTCGTATAAACCAGTCATAGCTGGGATTCGAAACCGGTTCACCTCATTGGAAGGCGAACGTTCTATCCCCTGAGCCATCGCGGCTCATGCAGCATTGGAGTAAATTTCAAAATGTTAAGGAAAATTTGATCACAAACTGTTTTCATTTTCTCAAAACTGTGGCTTTTCCCCATATTAACGTTTAGCGCCATTTTTATAATAAACATAGAGTGTGCTGGCTAAAGATAGGTTAAATTTCACTTAATGGTCATGAGTAACAGTTGCACACTGATATCAGTTATGAAATTATCATATTATTTGCAAAATAAAACATCATTTCATGCTACTACAGAATTTTCAAAAATCAGCCTTAAGCAAATGGAAAGTAATATAAAAGATCAGTTAAACGCTTAAAAAACGTAATTTGTATCGTTTTTAATATTTAATGTTAACTTTTTCAATGCTGAATGTATATGATAAGTTTTCTAAAAGGGGAAAAATATTAGTCTGTTTTTTTGTTGATTTTTAAACAACTACATTGTATATTCTCTAAAGTATTATAAGAAATCAGGAATTAAACGTTGAAAAACACAATGCGCATCCTTTTTTACTTTTTTAACATGAAATATTTAATGTTAATAGTTTTAATGCTTCATGTCTATGATAAGTTTTCAAAAAAGAAAAAAGTGCTGAGTTTTTGCAAAAAAGGGCAGTTTTTGTATTTTGTTCTCCTCCAAACACACAGACTAAATATTTATTAAATTATAATAGGAAATTCGGAGTTAAAAAAATTAAGCTAAATAATATGTGTCATTTATTATGTTTACTTTCTACGTTTATAAATGTTAGAAGTAAATGTTTGCTTCTAACATTTATTGTTAATATATTAAATACTTATTGCCTAAACTATGTTTTTAAAAAGGAGACACTTAACACAAAAACTCACTAGAGTATTGTAAGTAATCTCTTAACACAAAATATTCACTAGAGTATTGTAAGTAATCAAAAGTTAAAAATTAATAAAAGTAAAACGTATCGCTTATAATATTCAATTTTTAACAAAAATTTAATGTTATAATTTTAAATGCTTCATGTTTATAACATTTTTTTAAAAGGAGAAAGATGCAAGTTTGCTGTTCAGCAAAAGTTTGTTTAAATAAAGTGGAAAGTTTGTTTTTTTAGTTACAACTTTACGATTCCATAAAAAAATATTTCAAGATAAAATAAGAGTTACAGAAGAATGATGTTAATAAAATGTTTGCAAGCTCACCCCAACCACAGTGTTTGCAAAAATTTTGTTAAACAATGCTTTTTTACAAAGCTATTTGTAATTTGTTGTATGTTTCCCTTCTTAATCACCTGAACTGCATATATCCTCTTGATGATGAATAGGGTGACCCGGGGTAATTCACGATCACTCTGTTTCTGGGGTAAATAATGATCACCTAAGTTTTAGTTTTAAAAAAATATTTTTTTTAAAAATTTGAGACATGGACAAGAATGCTTGTACACTTTACTAAAGTATAACTGCATTTACTTAATAATAGTTTTTTGTTTAATCTAACAAAATAAGTATCTTTTACACTGCTTCCTGTATTTTCGATTTCAAATATGGGTTTCAAAATGTGCACATTTCTGCAAAGATCCCTCTCCTTCTCTTAATAATAAATATTTTGAGTTATTTTATTTTTCTTTGATATAAAAATAGTGTAAGCTTTTGTTTAATTGTTTCACATCTACTGTAAACATTGTTATTGATTATAGGAAACTATATCAAATGTTGCCCCCTACAGATGGGGTAATTATTGCTCACTGGGGAAATTCCTAATCATTGTCCTTTCTTCTTATAAATAGTATAAAAAAATAGCTAATAAATAGCTAATTGTCTTTTCTTAAATAACAGTTCATATTTATTAAGTGGAACAACTATAAAATATATTATAACTGTAATCACAAAATTTGTTTTTAACTCTATACAAGACAAATGTGCTCTGATTTGCACCATTTCTGGTTTGTCTTACCTTGCTTCGATATTAAATTTATGTGTGTACATTGTTAGAATAATTAAGTTTAAAAATTAACTTAATATAAATATGGTGAGAAATTATAAGCCTAAAAAGGATACTAAGCTTTTAAAAAGCAAAATCAGTGAATTTCTAATAATGATGGAAAATGAAAATTTCAGTGTGAGAACTGCTGTCAGAGCTGTTGACACACCTAACTTAACTTTACACTTTCACTTAATGAAGTTAAAAAGTCTACCAAAAGTAACCCATGTGAGAACTCTTTCATATATTCCAGCAGAACATGAGGCTGATTGCCTAAAATGTATAGCATGATGCAAAGATTTTTGGAAAATTTAAAGTGTTAATCCTTATTATAGCTTTTAAAGAAATCGTTTTCTTAGCTGCTTAAACATATATTTTTGGTTTATTTGTTTGATCTTGATGTCTTATTTTTTAATTACCATTGTATAATAATTTTTAAACAGCTCCTTTACAATAAAAACTGGTGATCAGTAATTACTCCAGAAGTGATCAGGAATTACCCCATAAATGATCAAGAGAAGGGGTAATTCTTGATCACTAAAAATTCAAAATCCTTTAAATTCTAATTGGATTTTCAAACAAAAGGCGATAGCATAGGATTCCTCTCTTAAACCCTCAAACTTCCAGTAAATATTAAAATTCAATCTTGAATATTTTTTTCACAAAATAGATGTTTGCATTTTTTGATCAGGAATCACCCCAGGTCACCCTATATGCTTATTTTATTTTATTGTTTTTGAACTTTTCTATTTTCCATTTTGTTCAATTTCAATTTGTTCAATTTTGTTTTGCATGTTTAAAAAAATTATATTGATATTTATTTATCGAATTGTTAACTTTTTGCGGTAAGTACAAATGAAATGAAACGGCCTGATTCATATTTTTCAAAGTTTGATGAAGTGGCTTAAAAACCGCATAGTTTAAGAGATAAAAAAAATTTTCATTTTAGCGGTTCGCGTTTTGTCAAAAATCCGTGAGACAACTTACATTTAAAAAAATAGTGCACGGAGTCCCTCCTCGCGGAAGAAGTTAAACTTCGCAACCTGCGACGCTAATTGTAGAAGAATCAGCAGTCGTAGAAGGATCACTAGTTCTATTCAACGACTCTTTTTCCTGCTCCGCTCGCTTCCGTGCACTGTAATCACGGTAATATTGTGCATTTTTCCCTCGTGGACATCTTGACTAAGTGGAAGTGCTTGTGGTTGCCTCATCGTCTCACCCTGGAAAATGTATTTGTATTAATAATGTATGTGAATGCGTCATAATGTAATTTCAGAAGAGAAAACCAAACAATCAATTGATATTTACAAGAGACGTACCTTGACATAACCTTATAAATCCGTCGCATTGTCCGTGGGATTGTTTTCACTCATTTTTTGCAATTGTTATCCACTAAATTTGAAAATAAAAAATGCTACCCTATTAAATTATATGTGTATCAAGACAAACTAAAAAAATATTCATAGAAAAACAATACTCATATGACTTTTATGCTAGTGAGAACCAAAACAATATGGAAATGAATGAAGGAAAACTGGATCCTACCACGTGATTTCCCGGCCAATAAAAAAGTAGCGTTAAACGTTTAACGCAACCTCGTTGGAAGTCGCATACATAAGAAGTATAACTTCAAAAATCCTTGTCCCTGTTCAAAGTAAAAAAATATATGAAAAAAATATGCTTAGATCTTCCGACAGCGCATCGATACATTTTCCTACTATACGAGAAATTCTTAACATGAGACGAATAGGCCTAAATGCTATTTTTTATGATTGAAATGCCAGTTTTTTAACGTAAAAACTAGCCTCTTCATTGATAAATGAGATTAAACTAATTTTTATAAATATTGAATCCGCGAAACTAAGTGTATTTCAATCAGTCAATGACATTGAAAACACAGTTGAGGTCTTTTTATTTACTCCGGAACAAATAAAATAGTTAGAGACTGCTATTAAATTATTTTAACTTAGTTAATTCAGCTAATTAAATTTCTAGTTTACTTATTTCTCGTGCGGTTTTATTGAATTCAACAGGGTTCAAGCGGACCTTGTAAATTTTAAAAAGAGGTAACAAAAATTAAACAAATGTCGATAATTTAATTTCTGTGTAACCAGCACTAAAGATTGTTTTCCAAAGAAAGTATATTCCAGCTTCTGCATCACTTAACGTCAAAATGGTATGTTAAAATAAGACATTTCTTGAAGCCTTATGAAATAACCTTCATTTACTACTACTACTAAAATTTTTCAAGAACCGCTGAAACCCTGATTCAAGCACCTGATTGTTAACTTTAAGATTGATGTTTTTTTACACGTGGCGTAATTTTTTTTTTCGAACTTTCAACCCAATATTTAAGTTAGATCATATTAAGTAAATTCTGGAATATGTATTATGGCTCTCATATAGATTCCGGAAACGAAATAATACGTTTCATACAAAAAATATATTTTGTTACTTTACTTGCTTATACAGTGATACAGCCTGTTGTGAACCTTACTCTGCAGAACAATATCGCTCCAGACTGTTTTTGGTATTCAAATTCCAGTTTTTCCTCTTCAAAGTGGTTAGTTCTTTGAGTTCAACTATCTCCTTTTCTGTCTTCTTCTTGGTCTCGAATTCAAAAGTTTCCAATTTAAAAGTTTTCTTAGATTTCTATTATCATTTAATCTTTCAATATACCCCAGCCATGCCAAACATCTGGATTTAATAAAGCGAATTCATTTTTTCTCCCGCCTGATTAAGTGTCTAAGTTGCCTATTGTTTCTTATCCTCTGCCATGTATTAATTACTTTAGGTGATTCGAAAATTCTTCTCAAAATTTTCTTTTCGGAGATTAGTAGATTAAATTCGTCTTTATTTGTTAGAATCCAAGTTCCACGGCCAGACGTAATTATTGGTCAGATACCTATTTTACAGAATTTCAACTTGATTTCGTTAGTAAGAAGTTTGTTCTAGAATAATTGGTACAGTAAAAAAAAATCCTCTTTTATATTCTCGAGTTGATTTCTTCTGAAATATCGTTAATGTCATTGATAATTGAACCAAGATAGGTGAAACTGGAAACTCTTTTCAAACTTATAGTCAGTTTGTTGCTTTATTTTTTTCAAAAATGAGAACTAAACTTTGTGTTATATTTATGTAATGAAAATTTCCATTTTTGTCCTAAAAAAATAAAACTTAACTTAAACTCTTTAAGAGGGACCTAAATATTTTTTATTGCGACTGAAAAGAAGTTCGTAAATATATGACCATAATGATAACTTTTTATCGACTCGACACTTTGAATTCCGAAAAAAAGTCAAGATTGACTCATACGATAATGTTGAATTCAATATGTGGTGTTATATGTAGTGTATATATATGTGTATGATTTATGTAGTGTATATATGTATAGATTATATGAAGTGTATATATGTATGTATGTTCTGTGTAGTGTTATACACAGAAGAGGCATTACATTATGACCACCCTCCATCTATAACAATGGGCTCGCCCAGGTTTTCATGGTTTCTCGCCCAGGAACAATGTTTCCATAGGGCACATTAGGACCCATAATCCTTATAGAACAATCCCTGACATCTGTAAGTTACTTGAACATAATTGCAAACCAGGTTCCCCCATTCATGGCAGCAGTTTTTTCTGCGGGGGATGGTATTTACCAACTGGATAATGCACCGTGTCATAAGGGTCGAATCGTCATGGATTGGTTCGAGGAACATTCCAGTGACTTTCAAGTCATGTCTTGGCCCCCAAATTCACCTGCTCTTAATCCAATAGAGCATTTGTGGTCCTACTTGGAAAATCAAATTCGTGCTGCCACGCTACCCCCTCGCAATGTGAGGGAATTGCAGGACCAGTTGGTGAGCGCTTGGTACCAGATACCTCAGACTACCTATCAGCACCTTGTGGAATAAATGCCACGGCGGGTGCTAGCAGTTTTGAGGGCTAAAGGTGGTCCTAAATGTTATTAACAGGGTGGTCATAGTGTAATGGCTCTTCAGTGTATATATGAAACAAAGTTTCAAACGGTAATCAGAACCATCCTTTGTTTAACAAACTGTATAAAATTAAAACATTAAATTTCAATTTATTTCCAATACATCCCATAATGTTAATTTAAAAAGAAAGTGAAAGAACATTATTTAGCAATCTGTAACATCCAGCACAAAAACTAAATCCCTTATGAAAATGTATCAATTAAATCAATGTCTTTATTTTATGCTTTTCAAACCAATAATGAGTAAGGAAAAAATGATAATTTAATTTACTTAGCGATCTCATTATTATTAAAAACAAGAAAAATCCAAACTTACCTTAAACTCGATCGAGGAAACATCAGCTCTTTTTTGGTGACAAGTTGGTAATTAAGATGTCCAAGCATTTTCCCTTTTTTTTTCTTTCCTCATTCACCACAATTCTCTTGTTTGGGAATGTTTTTCTCATCATATCTTCTCATCACTCCAAATTGCACCGAAAACTAAAGCCCTTTGCTAAGTTTTCTTTTTTTTCTTCTCGAGATGTTTAATTAAGGAAGAAAACTCCTATTCTGGTTTTTAGTTGCTTTCTAAAGAATGGAGAGAGAAAAAAAATAAACACCGCATCCTTATGCAAATAAATGAGAGGTTCAGAGAGATGATGCGTAAATTACTCTATTTGTGAAGAGAAGAATGAAAATAAAAATAAATTAATAAATATGCATCTTTTTTTTTTCGTTGTAAAAGAATAATTTATTCAGTAAGATTATTTTTAAAAATGTTGTAAAATTTAAGCACTTTTTTTTAATGTATAACTTTCATTTAAAGCAAAAAAACTTTTTATTTTGTATATTAGTAATCAACGAACCTTGTGTCATAAAAATGAGCTTACCTTTGCACAAATATGAATTATTGTGTGTGTGTGGTGTTTATCCAAAAAAATTTCAAAATTTCAAGCAGAAAAGTGAAATAAAAGAAATGGTTTTTATACAAAAACAAAATTATTTGAAATTTATCTGTTATTATTTGAAATATTTTGAATTATCAATGCAGTCAGAATGGCTTTAGTTCCTGGTTTTCCCTCCATTTTGCTAATAAATATCCTACGTTTAACAGAAACTGCGTGAATATATATCATAGAAAATTTAAGTAAATCAAATGAAAAATTTATTAAAAGTTCACTAGCAAAAAAATATGTCTTCATTTCATAGCAAAATTTTACATTCAATATTCTACATCTAAAACAATCATCCCTAGTAACTTCCTTTAAAAAGGCTTTTTATGAACTGAGTTTAAAAATTCTAATTTACAATTCAACGGGTGCTAATTTACAATCCAACATCATTTAACGACTTTCTGTCTCTCTCTTTTTTGGAGATTTTAATCTTGGCTTTAGTTGGTCCCAATTATAACATAAGATTTTATGTTTTTTAAAATTTGTTATCCAAACTAAATTAATGTCAAGAATCGGGTTTTTTTTATTCTGAAAAAATGCTAAAGAGGGAAGTTTGTCGTTTCACGCCTCTGTACTGAAATATTGCGATTCGGTACATTTGCATATTTTTAGCTATTAAGACGGTTGCTATTAAACAAGATTTGTTTTATTTTATAAAGTTTAATGTATAGTATGTGGTGGTAGTAAAAACTAAATACATTTTATTATTTTTGCAGAAACAATTGTAAAAGCCTTCAAGTATCAAGGAAATTTCCAATTTTAATCTTGGAACAAACTTCATTGTTGACCTGACCAGAGAATGAGTAAATAACATGACCACATACTCGTCTGACGTTTTACATTGTTCTTTTCATTGTAATTTATTAAAATATTAATACATACCTCTGAACCGTGATGTCTCAGGGGATAGAGCGTTCACCTTCCAATCAAGTGAACCGGGTTCGAATCCCAGCGAAAGCTGGTAGATACGAATTCAGTATTCGGCTTTCACCAACCATAATGCTGACGCAAAATATCCTCAGTGGTAGACGGATCATGGGTTAGAGTCCCCTTGCAGTCAGGCTAATCATGGAAAGTTTTTGTCGTTTTCCTCTCCATGCAACGCAAATGCGAGTTAGTTCCATCAAAAAGTCCTCCGTCATCATCATCATCATAGTTGGCCAGACAGCCTAATGTGAGCCAATGCCTTCCTCTGAAGATTTCTCCACGACGACTTCTGATTTACCTTTGATCTCCATTCTTTTCATTAATTGCGAGAAAATCAGACTCCACTGAGTCACCCCATCTCAGCCGCGGCCTTCCCCGCTTTCTTGTTCCAGTGGGTCTAAAAAGCAGTATTTTTTTTATTGTCATCACTCACTCGAACCATGTGGGCCATCCAATTCATTCTATTTATTGTTATGTATTTGATAATATCAGGTTGCTTATAAATTTTATACAGTTCAAAGTTAAATCTCCTTCTCCAGTTATTGTTTTCATTTACACCACCAAGTATACTCCGCAAAACCTTTCTCTCAAATATTGCGATACAATTTTCCTTCTGTTTTGTCTTTGTCCAAGCCTCAGAAACGTATGTCAAGACTGACCGGACAAGAGTTTTGTAGATTAAGAACTTTGTTTCTCTAGAAAGAAACCCACTAGTCATCCACTAAGGCAATTTTTTCCAATACTTGATCAAGTTGTTTCCTTGTCTTCTCAACTGAGATAAAAATTATAAGGCCACAGAGTTGAACATTAGTTGTCGTAAACCTAAAATTGGGTCAGCTGTTCTACGACGGTTATAACATATAATAAAATGTATACCTCTACTACCACTAGGTAAAATATTTTTTTAAAAATACGGAAATTCGATAGAATTTGAAGCGAAGCAAAGATGCAAATTTGTTTCACTTTTCCAAAAAAAAAATTTTAGTGATTGTAAAATTTCTGTTTTAAGGTATGGATTTCGATTTAATAAGTTTGAGTTGATTCGATTGATTTTGTAAAGTTATTTTGCCCACCACTACACGCATATTAAAAGTTTGTATGTAAGACCACTATGGTCTTATTTCTCGTGTGGACTCCAATTTCATAGCTGCATATTTCAATTATCTCAATCAGACAAAATGTCCTAAGCCCTTCACTGGGCTGATACTCGGATCACGATGTCATATAGGTAGGTATTTCTCGTGTGGAGTCTTTTAAACATTTACAGATTTAACCAGTATTCTGCAAGTCTTAGCTTTCTATATTACTTTTATATTCTATATTTATATATTAATGTGCTATCCGTTTTCTCAGAATTTGGCTTATCTGAAGAAAATTCCTACTGGTAGTAGAAAAATTACTCTGATAATTGTAAACGAAAAGAAATGTTTAGATGTTTGTAAGTTTGTACTTCTTCCTGATAATCAGATTTTTACGTACTAAGACTTAATCTTAATGATTCGAAAATCTCACATTAAATATGCTAACTAATTGAGCTCTGACGATATTTTAAATTACAAAAACAGACTCAAAAACGTACTCTCTCTCTCTCTCTCTCTGAATAAAAAAATACCTTTTTTTTTACATATTCAGATAATTGGTACTCAAATATGGGGTGTAGTTGCAATCTAGAAAATATGGTCCCAGGAGAACGATCAAACGTTTGAACCCCTTAATTTCAGTTTTCTCATTGCATATTCTACCATGTTTCGGGAACCTTTCAAGTGAAGGGAAAAAGTTTTGCTCATAATTATAAAATTCGTTTGGCTGCGAAAATTCCTTGCAAAAAATGATTTTCAGTAATTAATTATAATTTTTTATTATTTTGTTTATTAGCAGTAAAAAAATTTGATATGCACTAAATTAAATAAATTTTTACAACACTTTAAAGAATGTAATTTTAAACGACAAAATATAAAATGTAAACGAAATCGGACGAATAGTTCTTGAGAAATTGAATTTTAAATATACGTTTTTTTTATTTGATAATTCATCAACACTGCTTCAAAAACTGATTAAAAATGAGACCTTTTATCATCACGGCTTTTCAAGATGAATGAAAAAATCAAAAATTGGTTTTTGTTACAGAAGAATTATAATTTGTCTATATTTTTTGCCTCTTTATCAATGATATTAACCTGTCTCGGTAAAATAAAGTTATGTCGTGTTTTTTATTGTCCTGTCTGCTATTGATTCAACAATGTCACTAACACTCGTTCGGCGTGTCTAAAGTGTCTAACGTTAACGTGACACGAATGCTGAAGAAAAAAACAACAGGGTTTGGTTCTAAGGGGATAATATCATCCTGATTTTGTTCAACGCGTGAAGAGATAAAACTGACAAGAAAAATTGCCATTATTACGCTTTGGAGAAATGAGAGCGCTAAACTTTTTATGATAAAACTTCTATTCCTAAAAAAACATGATGTACGCTTTAAATTTTTAAGTCTGAAGCGCTAGTGCTAGTATTTATAAGAGGAGTTGAGATGAGTCAGGAAATGAAGTAAATAAACTATTTAATGTAATAAACTTTTAAATAAAAATGTATGACAAATGCTATTTTTAAGAAAATGTTGCCTAATAAAACAATTTTAAAAAATATGAGAGTTAAAATTTATATATTAAAACTTAAGTTTCTAAAAAAATGAAAAATTTTGATGTATGATTGAGATCCTTAAGTTTAAAGTTTAGTAAGTTTCTAAAAAAAATTAAAAATTTGAAGTATTATTGTAATCTTTAAGCCTAAAGTTCTGGTGAATTATAAAAGGAACTGAGATCAATTACAAAATGTAGTAAATGAACTATTTAACATAAAAATATGTGACAAATACTTTTTTTTAAGAAAAAGTTGTCTAATAAAACAATTTTAAAAAATATGAGAGTTAGAATTTATATATTAAAACTTAAGTTTCTAAAAAAATGAAAAATTTGATGTATGATTGAGATCCTTAAGTTTGAAGTTTAGTAAGTTTCTAAAAATAATTAAAACTATTTTACATAAAGATATGCGACAAATACTTTTTTTAAGAAAAAGTTGCCCAATAAAACAATTTGAACAAATATTAAGATACAGGGGATGGCAAAAATATTAAAACACTTTTATACTAACTCGATGTAAACGATATTTCTTTCAGCAGCAAATGTTTTTTTTAAATGGCAAAAGTTTTGCCAGAATATAAAAGATCATGCTTGAAACTATTAGAAATGGTGTCCTTTTTATCTATGCAAAATTTGCATCTTCCCAAATAAACGCAAGAAGTTAAAAGGTTTTTTTAATACCCACTATATTAAAAAATACATTCCATTAGGAATGTTTATTTTTTTTTTTTTTTACTTTTTTTTTTAATTACAGCAGGCACGGAACTTTCGTTCTTCGCCTTAGAAGATGCCGGAAGTGTTGCTCATTTATCGTTACCCAGTGGGCACTTGTGAACCAAAGTCACTGAGGCGAGCAATATTACCCACGCCACACTGCCACAAATACCCGTTCATAAGGCGCCCTCCATTTCTCGCTCCCGCAATATTGACGGGCTGGAGTGTTCAGTAGTAACGCGCCAATAAGAATAAAAGAATAAAACTAATTCATTTCTTTTGCCCGGAAAACATTTTATTTCTCATTTTACACATCTGATGGGTAATTGTAAATAGACAGTTTATTTTAAACTAGTTGCAGCACTAATCAAATACGTAATAAAAAAATCGTTTCTCAAACAATCTCTCCAAAGCAGACTAAATGAAATTTTCGAACGAATAATTGTAAGCTAAAATTGCCCCTTGCACGCACTGTCCAAACTTCAAAACCCTAGAGCAGTGGTCGGCAAACTTATTAGCCAAAGAACCAAATATGAGCATTACAGCAATTTAATAAAAAATTGGGTGTCAAATCTGCTTGCAATGCAAAGCATCGGAAAAAAACTTACAACATTTGGACAAATAGAAGTTATCGAAAAATCGATGACAAATTTTGTACTGAAATCACAAACGTACATAGCAGGTGTAATAAAATCGTATAAAAATACCTGTAAGATGCGCAGCTAGATTGAAAAATACAACAACTTTTTAATAAGACAGGACAACGGCAGACACGGTTTATAAGACATAACTGTTCGCACTGCAGGTCTGTGATGCAAAGTTGTACCTCCACTATTTTAGAAAAAGTATGAGCGCGCATGCTTGTGGTACCTTTGTATCACACCGGAGTACGCCGAAAACATACGAACAATTTCAGCGTGCACATGGTTTGTGTTTACGTTTACAAAAACTAATAAAATTAAACTCGATGTTCGTTACGTATTTTCGCAACAATATGAAATTTTAATTACCTATCTATCTTTTAACTTGAACAAAAAATTATGCATGTTCTCGATTTATAGAAGAATTTTAATTTATCAAAATAAGATGTAATTTTTTTCTTACTAAGTTTTTTTTTTAATGAAAATATTATTGCGCCTTCCGTGGATATTTGTGCCAGAGCCGCACTTAAGGAGCCAAAGAGCCACATGCGGCTCTGGAGCCGCACTTTGCCGACCACTGCCCTAGAGCAAACTGATCTCTAGTTATAAGGGAGACGCATTCTTCTTTTCATTATTATTCTTTACATTATATACATTCCGAAGGCCAACAAAATCTCCATCAAAACAAAATAAGACGAAATCTCCCTTCGCAAATTTTGTTTTATTGATCCTTCCTGTTAGACTTAAAACTTTTTTGATGGATCGTATTCCGGATATAAAAAAAAATCATGAAAACTCTCTCTTTTTTCAAAAAAGGGGAAGTATTAGAAAAAGTGATAGCAGGTTGAAATAAAGGATGTAGTGCTTCAAAGAATGTATGAAACTACCAACATATTCTCTCAGGTAAAATTCAGGATTTTTCTTCTTCCCGTTTTTTGAAGGAAAAAAAATAAATACATATAAGAGGGTCCGCAGATAAGAAACTATCGCCTGGTTACGACCTCTCGTTTTAGAAAAAAAGGCAAAACACAAAATAAAAAGAATATATCCACACAGAGTTTAGAAATTTTTTTTTTCCTGAAGTTTTTTTAAACCTATTCTTTAGCTAATCTTTTGGTTGCAGATTTAAAATAACTCAAAAATTCTCTTGCGCTCATCTTTCGTCAGAAATCGAAGCGACATCTAGTGATTGAATCAGAAGACAAATTGAAGAAGTGATTTATGTTATTAACAACCTCCAAATATATATAATAAAATTTCAAAAATAAATTAATTTATTAATTTTAGAAGCAAAGTTTGCTTTTAAACTTTTTTGTGACGGGCGAGTCATAGCGAGCGATGAGCCGGATTAGGGTAAGCGAGATAAAACTGGAAGTCAAACTATTTTGGATGACACCATATTTCTTTTCTTTCTTTATTTATAAAAAATTGGGCACCTGGGCCGCGCAGCGGCCCCTATCCCATACATCTAGAAATTTACATAAGTTTAAAGTGATAACATTTTGAATTTAGCAGTCGATGTGGTTGCTAATACAAAATTACAAGCACTTTGGTTGGGTAAATAAACATTTGAATATCGAAACTAAATTTACACATATAAATATAAGCATATAAATATAAACATAATTTGAAATATATATACATAGGTTGACATAGATAAACATAGTAGATATAACATTTGACTATAGAATCTAAATTGACACATATTGACATATATAAATATAAACATAATTTGAAATATATATACATAGGTTGACATAAATTAATATAGTAAATATAACATTTGAATATCGAATCTAAATTGACATCTGTTGACATATATAAATATAAGCGAAATATTGTTCATTAAATACAATAGAATTTGCAAAAGAATTTAACGTGCATAAGTTAATAAATATATATGCATAAATTGTCTATATTATCAGAAAATAAAATTTGATGTAATTTAATGTAACATAAGTAAAAGTCTATTGTGAAAAGTTCAGTGAATTTAACTTGAGAGTCTTGAAAATAAGAATAGAACTCACTGGGTTTGAGATGATTCCCCGATGATCTCCCTTAGAAGACGGAGCACTTCTTCATTTTTGAGCAATTCCTGTAATTCTTTGATTAATGACACTAATCGGTGAGCAAGTTTAGGCGTCGAATTTGATGTTGCTCGAGGGCTCCTTCTGCTGGGGCGGGTCTCGCACCCAGTATAGTTGGCTGTGTGGTTTTTGTAGCAATTACAACATTTTGGAGGTGTTGTTCTGTCTTTGTTGCATTCATGAGACCTGTGGTTTGCAGCGCATTTTACACACCTTGCAGGTGCATTGCAGTGGCTTTGCGTATGTCCATAATTTTGACAGTTGTAACATTGTGTAGGTCTTCGACCTCCTCGAAATCGTTCGATTTTGATCGGGATCTGCTGTATGTTGTTGACTTTGAATACTCTATGGTGATTCACCGTTGATGTTAGGATTATGAGAAAAAGTGGAAGGAGCCGATAGGCCTCTCCCATTCTCTTCTTAAACTGCACTATTTTAAAGGTTTCAATATTGTTTTTCTGTAATTCTGTATTGATGGCATCTTTATCAAAGTCCACAGGCAGGCCCCGGACCAGGCCCGGACTGGGATCTAAAATCGGCCCGGGCATTTTGGAGATATCGGCCCTGTACTTCAGATAAACACCGTGTGCGCAAAGCGTACGTGGCTCCCAATGTATCATTTTTAGGCATTTTTTACTTATAAATTCTCATGAACGTAAGTTAATTTATCGAAGTAAGAAAGTAGATTAAAATTGCTTAATAATCCTTTATAGAATATATTTCAGTTTAAAATACATGGTTCTTATGAGGAAACATAGGTTGATAAAATCAAAAAGGTGAAAGATGAAGTTGTTGTTGTTGTTAATTTACGTCGCACTAGAGCTGCACGTTGGGCTATTGGCGACGGTCTGGGAAACATCCCGGAGGATGATCCGAAGACATGCCATCACAATTTTGGTCCTCTGCGGTGAAAGATGATGAAAGATGAAGAGTAAATAAAAATATTTATTATACTGCACATACATGAATGATTTATCTAAACATTTTTTTAAAAATAGATTTAATGCTTCTTCAAAAGTCATTAAATTAAATATTAATTTAATGACTTTTGAAGAAGCTCACTATTTTCTGCCACTTTATAGATTCTGTCGTCGCTATCTAATTTCATTAATAGATCGTTTTCTATTGCCATTACCATGAGAGCATTCAAATTACCCAAAGATAAAGTACTCCTCATTCGATTTTTAATTACTTTTAATGTGGAGAATGATCTTTCCCAAGCCACCTGACTTATTGACAATGCTAGTAAAAATTTTAATGCTGGACCAATTAAATTTTAAGAATTGGTCAATAAATTGAATATCTTTAATATCTTGTAGCAACAAATAACACAATTTTTGCATGCACTGCGTGTTTCACATTTTAGACTTACTTCTTCTTGTGTTTCCAAAGTAAAGTCGTTATTATCTTCATTTGAATGATCTTCTCTTATTATTTTACAATCTTCTAGGTCTGAATTTTTCAGTTTTTTCCAATGTAAAGCTAAATTTTTTAGTTCAATCCGCAAATTTTCACCTATAGCTGTTTCATCAAATTTTAGCAAGAGTTTGCTTAACTCATTTAGTTCGCCAGATTGAAGCTTGATAAGACGTATTTCAGTAACATTAATGTTTCGGATCTAAATAGGAAATATCAGCGTACAATTTTCCATTTGCGTGAAACCGGCGTTCCATTGACGCTACAACTGTGCTGAAAATAATGTTATGGACGTTTATCTTAAATGCAGTGGTTTCATCATCAAAAACTGTTTCATTCGACGCTATCTCAACCGGCATGAATTTTCTTTTCTTCACTCTTTTTTGTGGAAACTTTGTTTGAATTTCTATTTCAGTTTCAGTTTTTTCAAATTCCTTATTTACGCGAATAATAAAATCATCTGTAACTTTTTGTACACCTTCAAAATCTCTCACTATTTTTTTTAGTTCTGAACACGTTTGTGATACCATTCCAAAAGCTTTTAAGATGTCTAAACCAGAGGTTTGCAAATATTGGGAGAGCGGTGTAGTTAATTCAAATATTCTTGAGAATATTTTGGTGGTGATTACTGTTTCATATTTGCAAAATGATTCTAAAAATATTTTTGCCTTTGCACGGATATATGGCTTGAAATTTGAATTTTGTTGTATAGTCTCCAAACTTGTAATCAATGTGACATATAACGGCTTTATAGTTGAATCTGAGTTTGAAAATGACAGACATTTAGTAACAGACATTTATCTTTAGCAGTTTACAAGATTAAGAGCCCATTAAGAATAGCTGTTTCATAAAAATTCTTTAATTTTCCAATCAAAATATGAAAAAATATTGCATGAATAAATGCAATATGTATTAGACAATTTGCTATACTAACAAATATCAACTTTATTACGATTTTTACTAGAAGACAATGAAGTGTATAGTGTATTCAAATAGATATGCTATTGAATTCTGAGGTTAAACCAGTTTTTACTTTTAATGTTTTAGTACGGTATAAATTCGACAATAGGCCCCCATAACCCCTTCGTCCTTATAGACCCCCTTTAAAGGTCCTTCGACCGGTTGGGGGTCGATAACGATCCTTAGGAAACCCCTGGAACTTAATACCTATACAATATAGAAATAAAAATTAAAAATAGGTACTTACCAAATAGAATTTAAAAAACACACAAAAAGAAATAATACATTATATTAAAAGTCTAGTGAAGAGTCACACACTGTAGAAAATTCTACTGGATAAAATAAAAGTTCACGTTTGTGCAATACTGGAAATAATAAAGAAAGAGAATCTTATACAACACTAAAGACTCACAGTCGGACATTTATTTATTTATTTGATTTTATCATGTGTCAACAACGACATCTAACAGTATCTCCAGGAACTAATTTAATATTAAGTTATAAAATACAGGTGATTCAGGCCATGCGAGCCACCCATGTTTTTCGAGAATGGAGCGAATAATAGATTTGAAATAAAAAATCTTATATCTAAATCTACCCCAAGGGATGCAAAAGTGATATTGTTAATTCCCGCAAGTAGCCTGAATTACCAGAATTTGAACACAACTTTGATTTTTAAAATGGAAACCTATATCTTATTTGGCATCATTGGAGAGAGTTTTTGAAAGGAAGTAACTTTTACTTAAAAAATTTTTTAATATCTCTTACTATTTTCAAGATAATAGATAAGAAAAAATACATATTAAATAGATTTTGACACATTCATTAAAAAAAATAAATTTGTCATAATGTCTTATACCTTCATTGAAACACATTTGTGCTTTTCTTCCCTTTTTTTAAAAAATTGAAGCGATTTTGATAATTTAAGTTAATTATTTTTGGTAAAAATGATAAATTGAAGTAAATAATCAGAATTTTTTCGTATCTATTATCTTGAGAACGGCAAGAGATATAAAAAAAATTTCAAGTAAAAGTTACTTTTTTTCGAAAACCCTCTCCAGTGATGCCAAATAAGATATAGGTTTCCATTTAAAAAATCAAAATTGTGTTCAAATTCCGGTACTTCGGGGAATTAGCAATATCACTATTGAATTCCTTGGGGTCGATTTAGTTGTTAGATTTTTTATTTCAAATCGATTATTTGCTCCATTCTCGAAAGAAATGGGTGGCACGCATGGTCTGAATCACCCTGTACATTAAAACAATATTATTACTACATGTATCATAAATATGTTATTTAATATTATTATTATTTGCGCAATATTATTTGAAATTCATGCAATGTATAAAAAAAATTTGCGCTGCTGGTTCGGCCCAACCGGCCCTCAGGTCAGACCGGCCCACCGGGCATTTGCCCGGTCTGCCTACTGGCCAGTCCGGGCCTGCCCCGGACCAAAACCTTAATAAATCTGGCTTGCGGTGTTATTTCTGGTTTGCTTGGCGGATCCTGTACTTTGTCGGTAACCTCCTTAGGTTTTGTTGTCGGCAAGATAGTGACGTCATCTGTTGAGTTATGTTGGCTAGAAGAAGGACAGCTGTTTGTAGACATGAGTGTAGAATTATCTTCAATTGTTTTGACTGCATTTTGCTTCTTCTTTTTTCTTTTCTTTGCTGGTGGTTCTGTATTATTGTTAATATTGATGTCCGTGTCAGTTTCTGTATTCGGTGTTGTATTCAAGTTTTCATCTTTATTTTCCATGGTTTTGTCTGCAGTGCTTGGATTAGTTTCAGTCATTATTGATTCGACTTTAATGGAGTTTTCATTCATCACCTTGTTTTCTTCTGCTTGAAATTTTTTCCGCTTCCATCTGACGTGATAAGCTGCATTTGTCAGTTTTAGGAAGTATGAGTATTCATAGTCTCCAGGGTAACTTGATCTTATCTGAATGAGCAGTTTGCTAAGTAATTTATCTAAGCGAATCAGCTCCTCTGTATCAAACTGAGAGTAAAACTCTACAAGATCATCAATATGTTCAAGTTTAACTGATGGAAAATATCTTTTTGAAATCCCACAGGTAGCAATGATTTTTTCTAATGACGTGGACTCTACGCAATGCGACGGTGAATCACGACCAGAGAATGAGACCTTTCCACCACGAGCTGTTTTATGATACGGCATGATTTGAAAAAACAAAATGGGGGGATCAAAATCCAGACATCAAAATGGTCAGTTATCAGTATTGTCTCTCTCGTCTCAGAAACCTGACGAGATCAAAATCAGCATCACTCACCTTGAAACTTTCAGGATAATCAGCATCAATTCTTCATGACCGACATCGCAAGGAAGAAGAAGACATCAGTAGAGCAAGACCAGCATCAGTTGTCGGCATCCTAGACCAGCATAGAGAACATCTTCATCAAGATCCTCGGACACCCCGACATCATTCGCCATTTCCTGAATCGCATATCATGACACCATATTTGCAAAGATGCCAACTTGCTCCGAACAGCAAATATATATTTTGAAGTGGTAGTTTATCAATTGTGATTCTTGGTTTAATAAATTCAATTCAGTAGATTTTTATCCACCACTATTTCTAAACAATTCATTGGGTTATATAATTCACCACTTTATAGGAGTTATGCCATGCTATACGTTATAAAAAGCTAGCAAAAATAGTCAAATATTTACAAAATTCACTTCGTAGTTATTTACCGTTTTATTAATTATTTTGGCGTGTCCGGAGCAGTTGGCATCTCTGTATATATTTTAAAGTGTATCAATTGTGATTCTCGGTTTAATAAATTCAATTTAGTAAATTTTTATCCACCACTGTTTCTAAATAGTTCGCAGGCTTAAATAATTCACCACTTTGTAGTACTTTAGTCGGTTTATACACAGGATCCGAGTTGGGATTGATAGACGACGAGTTGACGGCTCAATTGAACTATTGCTCGAAGCATACCTGCCAACTTTCACGCTTTCCGAGAATGGATTTTTAGAGTGTTTGTAAAACAATAAACGAAAAACAATCTGACTCAAAAATATATTTATATTTTGATCCTGTTGAAATTCGCTTGTGCATGGATTATTATGCTTTTATATATTTATTGTAATTGTTAATATGTAGTGGTGGTCAAATTCACTTATAATTATCATTATAATTCAAAAAGTTAATTGGAATAACCTGAGTATTGCTACCACTTTAAATATGAAAATAAAATCTTCCGGAAGAGTTGGCAGGTATGTCGAAGGGTAGAGAGCGGAGTTTGTTGCTCGGCGACAGTTGTGCGATTAAAATTGGCTTGGGACTTGTTTCGAAGTTTCTTCTTAAAGGTAAGATCGTTTTGATTTGTCTTACCGGTGACAACTAAGGCACGAGTCGGTGTCATCTCTTCGAGGTGAACACGGAAATTAGTGCTACTCAAGTGATGGCATCAGATAGCATTTCTGATTCTACAGAGATCATTTTAACCACGGAATGGGAAGATCTTATGGATTCTATATCTGATCAGGATAGGATTACTACATAGAAAGGTCCTTTTAAGGGCCAGAAATCGATTTCACATGAAAACTCGGTTAAAAATCAAATCGAGCAAATAACCCTAAACGTTGATAACAATACCGAACTTATCCTAGTTCCCCCAGACGAGAATAACGATTTATCGAAAATTAGAGATAGTGTTAATAACATTAAAAATGTCTTTGCACCTACTATTCAAAATGAAATACACCAAACAGTTATCTCAATTTTAACAGGATACATTGAAACCCTACTTAACTCTACGACAGAGATGGGTAATCGTGTAGCATTAATTTCTTCAAACCATTTTAGTAACGATAATATAAAAAAAATTAAAAATTTACTCAAATTATGTGTTTCTAATCATCTTGGCTTCGTCGGTCACCGGTGACCCCCATGGCATTCAAAGTGTTAAAATATTTTGTCCAATGCCTAGTAGTTAGCATCTGTGTGATTAGATACACTGACCTAAACATTGATTTAATCAGTATTTCTAGAAACTTCACGGACAACACTTTTGACTGCAATACTTTTTTATTTTATAACCTTCATTGAACAGCCTACCCAGTTTTTAAGCTTACGACTCGTAATGTCCATCTCCGTAGCCTTGTAATTTTGAACCCGATGCAGAAGACAAGGGAACTCCTGGATCAAGTATGAGGAGAAATTTCCCTTCCTAGCTAGCTTTTTAATGGTACTAATCCGCATTTGCTTTACATGGAGAGGAAAACCACATAAACCTCCCACGGTTACCTGATCAAAGTTAATCTGAAATTAAAAATAGTATATTTTATTATTCTTTCGGGATAAAATTTGCCTTTATTACACAAAACATCTTTTATTTTATATTTTATAGCCGTAGTTGAACACTCGATCCAATTTTTTTTTTTTTGGGGGGGGGGGGGATTACGACTACTAATGTTCAACTCCGTAGCCTTGTAATTTTGAACCCAATGCAGAAGACAAGGAAACTCCTGGATCAAGTAGTGGGATAAATTTGCCTTCGTGGAGGATTTTTTGATGGAACTAAGTCGCATTTGCGTTAAATGGAGAGAAAGACCACGAGAACCACCCACGATTAGCCTGACAGCAAAGGGACTCTAACATATGATGCGTCTACCACTGGGGATATTTTACGTCACCTCTGCGGTCTGTGCGAGCCGGGTGCGGAATTCGTATCGACCAGCCATCGCTGGGATTCGAACCCGGTTCACGTCATTTAAAGGTGAGCACTCTATCCCCTGAGCAACAGCGGGCTCTGATTGCAATACTGCGAATTTTAACAATATTTTGAAATATGAAAAGTTTCCAGTCTTAGACCTATTACACACTTTTTCAAGAGTGATGCGGCATTAACCCTTCAACATGGTAAATAGTCGTCTTCATTTGTATATTGCATGTAGCCATTTTTTTCTCCCCATCAGTGTTAATCTGCATGTATTGTTTTTGTACCTGTAAACTTATCAACTTCATGTCGATCGACCTAAGAGGAAGTACTGCTTATTTCCTATCCTTCTTCCTATTTATGTTCCAGTTACCTTTTTGATCCACCATGAAGTCCAATATTCCAATATGAATGGGAAAAGGGCCCATCTGAGTCTTCAGGCTTCCAGTTTGAACTTTATGACTATGATTAGATATGTTTGATTTGTAGTGAAAGAAAAAATAAGTGTGTCAAATAAGCCGTGCCCACATTTAAGCTACCGCTTTTTATTTCTCTTCCTCCTGATTCTGATTCTATACGAATGCAATATTTCAGTTAAATTCAGTTGTGAAAAGCTTCACGTAATTTAAATATTATATATTGAGCACGTTTAGTTGTTTTGTTTTTCTTTACAGCTTTTAATTGCGGTAAAACGTTTTTAATAGCACTGGAAAACAATTTTTTTCTTGTTGCATGAGATACGGATAAACGGATCTTAGACACTTTCACGTCAATAATTTTAAATACGATACAGCGTGATAATTGATAACGAATTCTTATAGTTTTTCTAGACAAATAAATACTTTTACTCTAATACTTTTGTTTTCTTGCACATTAGATTATTTCTTTTATTTCTACATGCATATATAGATATCTATATATATATATATATAAACAGTGGTGGCCAAAAATGTGGACATTTTTTGAAAGTTTCATGTTTTTCAACTTTGTGAGCTTGTAGAATATATTAATTTTCACTTAAATACAAAAGTTTATATATCAAATTGAAGGTAATTTAATGCGGAATTTAATAATAAATACAGTATTACAATATCTGTGTTACGAAAAAAGTTATACAACTAATAGTAAGATCTATCTTAGATTCGCATTTTTTTAAAGTGATACTTACACAATCAATACTTAGTAGGATAACCCTTATTTTTTAAGACAGCTTCACTGCGTCTTTTCATCGAGTGAACGAGTGTTTGGAGTTCATCTTTCGTAATCACATGGTGCCAAGAATCAATTATAGCTTCAATAAGTTGTCTTTTATTGGATGGACGTTTTTTTCGTACAAGAGTTTTTTTCGTCGCCACAAATTTTCAGATGGATTGATATCAGGGCTGTTTTCTGGCCATGGTAATATAGCTATGCCCTTATTTTTTAACCATGCTTTGCATACTTTTGCTGTGTGGCATGGAGCTGAATCTTGCTGAAAAATAAATGGTGCGTTGTTGGGGAAGAGATCCCTGATGGAAGGTATCAATTTTGTTTCAGGACAGTTTCGATGTATTTTTTGGCATTCAGGATGCCAAATCAGGCCGAATAAAAATGCCGATAGAAAACTGCCGATAGAAAAATTAAACGGCTATGCCTTCAAGATTGAAAAAATTTAATCAGATGCCATTAGATGTGAAATGAATGCAGCGGGTATTGCAGTAAATTCAAGAACAATAAGAAGAAGGTTATCAAGATTTGGACTACAACTAGAATTCCAAAGAAAAAAACATATTTAAATCAAAAGCAACGCGAAAAACGAGTTTGGGCAAAAGAACACATTAACCGGTTAACGCCCAGCGTCACATATTTAAGACAGTTCCTTTTTTCAAAGACATTCATTGTGGTGGGAAACTTTTTTCAGCATTTTCATTCATCTGAGTGAATTAAAAGATTCTCAGATGCCGCAATGATTAAGTTATTTCTGATTAGATGTAGAATTATAAGGAGCAAGTACTTTCTGATCTATCAAAGACTTTTTTTTGTCCTAACAGTAGAAAAAACCAATTAATTTCAATAATATATTATACCACGTTTTCCATAAAACCACTTTTTACATGATTTCAATATATAATTTCCGGACAAAGCAGGTTAAATGGTCAGAAAATCAATGGAAGCAAGTAATCTGGAGCGATTATGAGAGTAAAATATCGCTCTTTGGTAGTGATGGTGGAAAATACGTGAGACGTAGAGTAGGTGAAGCACTTCATCCTGATTGCATTGAAGCAACTACAAAAAACCCAGCAAATGTCATGATTTGGGCAAGTATGTCTGCAGATGGTGTGGGCCGAATTCTAGTGATTGATGGCATATATATATATTACCTAAATTAAATAAGCATCATTGGCGTCAATAATAATTGGCGCAATTAAGCATCATAGGAATAGATTTTTTACGTTTCTCCTAAACAAATTAGTGCCACATTCCCATTAATTTTGCCTTTGAATTCATAAATATTTTATTTTCCATTATTCCATTACCGTTGATTTTAAAAAAGTAATAAATTTAGAAACTCGTTTGAAAGAAATGTAAATTTAAAAAAAAAAGTGCGTGGTAATTTGATGACGTAGAGCACGCATGCTACCACATAATGTTGTTCATTTAAAATAACTGACAAAGCGAATTTAAAATAGTTAAGTATTTAAATACGTGCAGTTAACTAAGTTGTGATCAAATAGCTAGTAATGTAAGCTAATATCCCTGAAAGCTAACTATCACTGATGTTGTCTTTAAAATATGAAAAAATAAATCATTAAATTTAAAACAGTGGCTACCACTTAACCAATCATTAAATTCCATATCGTTCTTCGCTGATCCCTCTCGAACGATTCGTTTTAGAATGTTCTAATGTCGACAGTGAGCTACCTCGTGTTTCGAATTATCTGTATTCCAAATTTCATCACTTTCGATGGGATGGTTTAGGAGTCTATAAGGACAGGCATTCATTTTTATATAGATAGATAACCGACCCAATTTTGAGTTTACGACTACCAATGTTCTAGTTCGTAGCCTTATAATTTTCAACCCAATCCAGAAACTGAGGGAACTCCTGGATAGAGTATTGGAAAAAATTTGCCCCCGAGGAGGACTTTTTGTTGAAACTAATCCTCAATTCCGTGACATGGAGAGGAAAACTGCGAAAACCTCCCACTGTTAGCCTACTGACAAAGAAGTCAAGTATTTGTAAAAATGCAACAAAATATTTGTCCCCTAGTTTCAATTTTGTGAACGTCAAACAAAGGCAAAATGAAAATCAACGCATCGAATATAAATGAGAAATTATTTGTGAGCACAACGTTAAACGTAAATTGATATTAAAGTTAAAGCCGATATCATACTGGGTTTAACTCAGGGATGATTGACGTTTTAGAAAAGAGTGCCGCTATCTGGAAGGGAAAGAAATTATCATGTCAAGAAAAATGTATAGGTTCAGCCAGTTAGTTTATAAACAAAATAAAAATTAGTCGATTTATATACCGATATAAACTGAATTAGCCTTCTTCTTCTTCTTCTTCTTCAGCACGACAGCCCCTTACAGGCCTTGGCTGCCTCAACCACGCGTAGCCTCCAACGCCTCCTATCCATGGCGACTTTTTTCCAGTTGTTAATCTTTATTACTTTGAGATCTTTAGTATTGTCATCGAGCCATCTAGTTGGAGGTCTTCCTCTGGCCCGAGATCCAGAAGGATTTTCAAAGGTGGCTATTCGTACTGCATTGTTTTCTGGACCTCTCCAGGTATGGCCAAGTAATCTTAATCTATTGCTTCGGATGACCTGCACTATCTGTGGTTGTCCATAGAGTCTATATAATTCAAAGTTGTATCTGATTCGCCTCTTTCCTGTACTGGGCCAAAAATATTTCTGAGGATTTTCCTTTCAAAGACACCAAGAGTACGCTGAGTGTCTGCGTTTAGTGTCCATGTTTCACTTGCATAGAGCAATACAGGTAGAATAAGAGCCTTATAAATTTTAATTTTGGTTTTTCGACTGATTAGGCTTGATCTTAATTGCTTTCTTAGTTCAAAGAAACACTTGTTTGCCATTTTAATTCGGTTGTCTACTTCTGCTTTTATGCTGTCATTGATCATTGTTCCAAGGTATTTGAATTCATTAACCTTTTCAAAGGAATTAGCCTGTCAATGTATAATAGTATTTGCGATTTTTATTTTTCAGGAAACGCGTCTCTTAAGTACTATTTCTGCAACTGATACCAAATATAGCAAATGAATAAAGGTAGAAAAGAATGAGAAAAGTAATGGAACGAATTAGTATGAAAACTTATCAGTTAATCGGCAAATCAGTCAAGGTGAGAATCGGTGAATAGGTAAGCATCTCAGTGAATCGGTTTATTACTTAAAAGGTAAATCAGTTTTTATATAGTTGGTCTACAGCAGACAACCACTGTTTTTTCATATTATTGGTCTTTATATATCTTACAATATTTATCTTTTATGCGTAATGCAGAATTGTTATAAAGGATGCTAAAATTAAATATTACATGCGTTCAAAGGTATATTACAACCAACCGTTGGACATGACGTGCGTATGTTATAGTCGTTGACATGCATCGACATTTGTATACAGATGTTGTGTTCCGTTGTTAATATTTTTAAAAAAGCATACTGCATAAATTCCACATATTGATTCTAACACATATTTATAACGTGTTCGAGAATTGCAATGTCCTACATGCCTAAGGCATGTAAAAATGCTAGAAGTTGGAAATAAATTAAGTAAATTGTTTTTTTGTTTGTTTTTTTCATTAGATTAAGTATTAGTGAATTCAAGGATATAAATAAGAAACAAAACAAAGTTAGTTTATTCTTACTTCCCTAGTCATATTAATTTTTTTTTTTTTAAAAAACTGTGCTATGCATAAAAAAATAAAGTTAAATGTTTATGTAACATGTTGGAGGGCATGCTCCTGAAAAATAATACCCAACAATTTTGATATTATGTTTCGCTAGCAATGATGCTCTGCATTTTCGCCTTTAATGCTTATTCGTTCTTAAACTTAATACTTTTTGATTAACTACACCTGATACTTAATTTTTAATCATACTTATATAATAGTGTAAGTATGATTAAAAACTAAGTATCAGATATAACAAGTAATAATAAGTAAAGAGTTGATGTAAAACTTAGGTCTGATATAAAATGTGAGTGCTTATTTAAAATATAAGTGTTGATTTGAATAAAATGTTGTCAATATCAGTTTGTTCGACAGATTAATATTACGTAATATATTGATGTGTTTTCATTAATTGCAGTTGGAAAAAAGACGTTCAGAGATATATTTTGCAGACTAACATGACCTACTGTAAAAATTTTGATATTTTTCGAGACTTAATTTATAATACATAAATTTTTGGAATCTGGAGCAATGATTTTATGTTTTTATAATTATTACTTTCCTCTACCTTGCTCATAAAAATCTTAATAAAAGAGGGAATACAATGGCTACTGATTCAGAATCATACTATTACTATTAAATATTTTTCTATAATTTATCTTATTTTTTCCATAATTTATCTTATTTTTTCAATTAAAAAAAAAATGAAGCGCTCTAAAATCTCACTAACATAACAATTATCCCTGCTTAAACGATCAATACGTATAACAGCCAGTGAACTACTTAACAAAAGATAAATTATCTAAGCAAGCTTTAAGCTCATCATATTTTTATTTTTAAAAAAAAATGAAACGGCTCAGTTTTAAAAAGATTCATAAACCACTCTGCTGTTAAACTCAATAAAAAATTACTTATGATTATGAATAATTTTCCCTCATAAAGAGAAGTGTGCATTATTTTCATAAAAATTAACTTTTAAGAGTTTTCGCTGTAATTGAAATCTTGAGTTCTACTTGTAGAATAAAATTAAGCGAAAAAAAAGTATTTTAAAAAACGTCATTACGTAAAAATCACAGAAAAGAGAGAAGAAAAATTAATGCATATCTGAGTACTTCTTAAATTACCAGAGCTTAATTTAGCGAGATAAAAATTTGTTTCATCACTTTTAATAAACATAAATTAAGACGAAAAATACTTTCTTTAAGAAGATTCAGTAAAAAAAAAATTTATTCGTTATTTTCGTTTTTATCTTACACTTATGTCAACAAGTTTCTCGTTTATGAAATACTTAATTTAAGCATAATAAAATAAATTAAGATGAGTTTTTCAACTTTCTAATTTCATCATACGCAAACTTTAATCAATTATTTTTCGATTAATGAAGAACAATTTTAATAAAATACTTCAAAATAATAAAAATGCATCCTTTTTAAATCTAAGGTTTTTTTTCCATAGATTTGAGAATTGTAAAATAAATCTAATAAAAATTAAAGTGCATAAAATTATTAAAACCTCTTTATCCGGACTAGAATTCCTGATGACTAACTTTGTTAGAGAGTTACTACATAGGGGTAACATTCTCTAATTGATCAGGAGCCAAAATTTACAACAACAAAAAAAGAAGAAGAAAAAAACATTTCCTCGAGAACTTAATATAGAGTGATGGACAAAGTAGAACAATTTGAATGCATTATTGAATAAATATCTGATAGAGTCTCAAAATTATAGGTATATAAACGTTATTCTTGCTTTTAAAATTACTTTTAACAATTCAAGATATATACCGAAGAGCCATTTCATTATGACCACCCTCCATCTATAACAATGGGCTCGCCCAGGTTTTCATGGTTTCTCGCCCAGGAACAATGTTTTCATGGGGCACATTAGGATCCATAATCCTCCTAGAACAATCCCTGACGTCTGTAAGTTACTTGAACGTAGTTGCAGACCAGGTTCACCCACTCATGGCAACAGTTTTTCCTGCGGGGGATGGTGTTTACCAACAGGATAATGCACCATGTATTAAGGGTCGAATCGTCGAGGAACATTCCAGTGACTTTCAAGTCATGTCTTGGCCCCCAAATTCACCTGACCTTAGTCCAATACAGCATCTGTGGTCCTACTTGGAAAACCAAATTCGTGCTGCCACGCTACCCCCTCGCAATGTGAGGGAATTGCAGGACCAGTTGGTGAGCGCTTGGTACAAGATACCTCAGACTACCTATCAGCACCTTGTGGAATCAATGCCACGGCGGGTGCTAGCAGTTTTGAGGGCTAAAGGTGGTCCTACATGTTATTAGCAGGGTGGTCATAATGTAATGGCTCTTCGGTGTATATTGTACGCAAAGGTAATGATAAAAAACTGTCTATTTTGAGAAATAATTAGATTAAAAAAATTATCATAGCTCTAAAACGTGTGTGTGTATAAAACGAAAAGAATTCTCGCAAGCCTTTCCAAGCTGATAAATCAATGGTATCACATTCGATAATCAATGAAATCACCTAATTATTCTGATTTGAATGCTACTTTGTAGAAATAGTTTATTCAAACAATTTAAAAACCTCTCTCTGCCTAGGCCAAAAAGGACTGAATTTTGAAACAAAAAATATTTTTAAATCCACTGTCGAAAAACCATTTATCTAGTTAAAAATACCAATTTATGAAATTTATTGAGGAAAATATGTTTAAAAGGTATGTTACCTCTATCCTCTATCTCTTTATCATTCATAATCAAAAGTATGTAAACTTAGATTGTAAGTTGAAAACACCAATTTATGAAATTTATTGAGGAAAATATGTTTAAAAGGTATGTTACCTCTATCCTCTATCTCTTTATCATTCATAATCAAAAGTATGTAAACTTAGATTGTAAGTTGAAAACACCAATTTATGAAATTTATTGAGGAAAATATGTTTAAAAGGTATGTTACCTCTATCCTCTATCTCTTTATCATTCATAATCAAAAGTATGTAAACTTAGATTATAAGTAAAAAACACCAATTTATGAAATCTATTGAAGAAAATATGCTTAAAAGCGATCGATGCTACCTCCATTCTCTATCTCTTTATCATTCATAATCAAAAGTATGTAAACTTAGATTGTAAGTTGAAAACACCAATTTATGAAATCTGTTGAGGAAAATATGTTTAAAAGCGATGTTACCTCTATTCTCTATCTCCTTATCATTCATAATCAAAAGTATGTAAACTTAGATTATAAGTAAAAAACACCAATTTATGAAATCTATTGAAGAAAATATGCTTAAAAGCGATCGATGCTACCTCCATTCTCTATCTCTTTATCATTCATAATCAAAAGTATGTAAACTTAGATTGTAAGTTGAAAACACCAATTTATGAAATTTATTGAGGAAAATATGTTTAAAAGGTATGTTACCTCTATCCTCTATCTCTTTATCATTCATAATCAAAAGTATGTAAACTTAGATTGTAAGTTGAAAACACCAATTTATGAAATTTATTGAGGAAAATATGTTTAAAAGGTATGTTACCTCTATCCTCTATCTCTTTATCATTCATAATCAAAAGTATGTAAACTTAGATTGTAAGTTGAAAACACCAATTTATGAAATTTATTGAGGAAAATATGTTTAAAAGGTATGTTACCTCTATCCTCTATCTCTTTATCATTCATAATCAAAAGTATGTAAACTTAGATTGTAAGTTGAAAACACCAATTTATGAAATTTATTGAGGAAAATATGTTTAAAAGGTATGTTACCTCTATCCTCTATCTCTTTATCATTCATAATCAAAAGTATGTAAACTTAGATTATAAGTAAAAAACACCAATTTATGAAATCTATTGAAGAAAATATGCTTAAAAGCGATCGATGCTACCTCCATTCTCTATCTCTTTATCATTCATAATCAAAAGTATGTAAACTTAGATTGTAAGTTGAAAACACCAATTTATGAAATCTGTTGAGGAAAATATGTTTAAAAGCGATGTTACCTCTATTCTCTATCTCCTTATCATTCATAATCAAAAGTATGTAAACTTAGATTATAAGTAAAAAACACCAATTTATGAAATCTATTGAAGAAAATATGCTTAAAAGCGATCGATGCTACCTCCATTCTCTATCTCTTTATCATTCATAATCAAAAGTATGTAAACTTAGATTGTAAGTTGAAAACACCAATTTATGAAATTTATTGAGGAAAATATGTTTAAAAGGTATGTTACCTCTATCCTCTATCTCTTTATCATTCATAATCAAAAGTATGTAAACTTAGATTGTAAGTTGAAAACACCAATTTATGAAATCTATTGAGGAAAATATGTTTAAAAGCGATGTTACCTCTATTCTCCATCTCCTTATCATTCATAATCAAAAGTATGTAAACTTAGATTATAAGTAAAAAACACCAATTTATGAAATCTATTGAAGAAAATATGCTTAAAAGCGATCGATGCTACCTCCATTCTCTATCTCTTTATCATTCATAATCAAAAGTATGTAAACTTAGATTGTAAAAAAATCATAATAAAAATAAAAAATCTTAATCTCTTGAACTACATGCAATATAAGCGATCAAAAAAAATTGCTGTATTGTTGCACTAATATTTTACAAAATTCAAACCAGTTATTCACAGCAATAAAATTAAAACTGATGTCGTTATATCATAATGTAGTTAATAAAAATTATAATCGCAGAAAGAAAAATTAAACCTTCTACAATTATAAAAGTACATTTTTTAATTTATTAGATTTTTAGGCAAAAGGGGCTTGACTGCTTCCCTTCAATCCTTACTATTATAGTAACAATTGGCCGGGATGACCTGGTTGGTAGGGCACTGGGCCCATGTCCAAGGGGTCGTGGGTTCGATCCCTGCCAGCCGAAGACTCCCCGTGTAGAAATTGTGACTGATGCACGTTAAATCTGTCGAGTCTCAAAGTCCTCCATGTTCCCATAACAAATCAATACCTCTGGGGGTACTGGATTGGAGATTGATGATTCTCTGATTTAGGTCTAAATTACGATCTGTGGATGAATGAATGGATGTATGAATGGGTTCGCCCTATAAACGGGTGTGACGTATGAGTGTGGCAGAAGTCGAATTCTTGGCCATACATGGCACCACTCCACTGGAAAACAAGAACAATCGCAACCCCTCTGCCTAATTTCCATAGGTCAACAACATAGTAACAATTTTTCATATGTCAGTCGGATGTAAATAAATTAAGTGTGACTCAATGCATTAATTTAAATATTTAGAAAATGATTACTTTCAATCAACGAATGTCATCCTTACCTCGGTGGAGAGGGTTTATTTTTTTTCTTTTTCCCCTTGTTTATTCGCTCTAGGTTACAATTGGGGTGAAATCGATTCGGAGAACGATTTTCAAAAAGATTTTCAAACACACGCACACAACTGATTAAATTTAATTTAAATAAACGTATCTAAAGATCTGGAGATAACTGGGTTTAGGCTTGCGTACTACTTTCCTAAACTATCTTTTCTGACCTGTAAAGGGTTTCAGCCCTGTTCCCACTAAATTTATTACTTTTTAGAAAAGAACTCCTCTTATAATTGGAGCTGGAAATGGTGCACAATTTGTGTAGCCAAAAGTAAGAGGAAAATGTTCTGCTTTAATTTTAAGCATTAGGGTTCTGAAAAAGAATATAAAGATTTGCCAAAGAAAAACATTTAAAATATAGTCCATAGCAAATTTCCCCCTTTTTTTCCGGCGAAAACTGAATAAAAGTAAAATATTGTGATTTTGAGAAAAAAGTTAATAACAACAAAAATTAAATTAATAATTGAAAAAATTTTATCAAATTGGCACTTTTCTCAGATAATGCCCTCATGGAATAATTAGTTGATTAACCATATTAGATTGTCCAAAGATTTAATTAAATTGATGAAAACAAAACTTTATTCATATTTAAGTACACGCCGCAACACTGCAAAAAACGTTCTGCTGTACTGCTCTAGGGTTGTACTATTTATTATGTTAGCTTGGCGATGCACGCTCATGACAAAAAAAACGAGATATGCCCCTTTGATTTGCAAAATCTTCAGGTCAAAAATTATATGTAGGAAGGTACTTTATTTATGTCACACTAGAGCAGCAGAATGGACTATTGGCGATGATCTGGGAAACATATCTGAGGAGGATCCGAGGATGTACCATCACAATTTTGATCCTGTGCAGAGAGGAGCTCATTTAAAGTCACTTATTCCTCGGTTAAGACATAGATCTGAAGGGGAAGGAATTTATCTCGAAATCTCACAGGATTCAAAACCATTCTCTCTTCATACGAATCTGAAACAGAGATTGGTGACTAATTTTTAATGGATGGTTGACTGAATGTAAACAATAAAAAGCTTCCTAAAACTGGGAAAAAAATTAAGAAAACTTCCGGTATATCCCTCCGCTTATGTTATGCTTACGAAGCGATGTGTGAACAAACGTAATGGACTAAGAAGTTTCATTATTGTGATTTGTGTTTAAATTTACACTTAATTTTGTGATTCATAAGAGTTTGCTGTAATTTATAAATTCTAACAGAACGTGAGCTTAAAACAAATTTAAGAAAATTAATATCACAGCAGAAATAAAGTGTAAGGTTTGCTATGTTTCGAATGTTATACCTTATTTGGCTATATTACTTTACAATACCACTGTTTTTTTTTTTTTTTTTTTTTTGGATAGACTCATAGCATGCTTCTGGGTTTTTTCAAATTCGTTTCGTTGAAATTTAAATTGAAAGAACGCGTCATAATCTGAGCACTAAAGCATAATAATGTTAGATGGATGGCTTTTTCAAGCTCAGGCGTAAAAATCAATCGAAAGTAGTAGCCCGGTTTATTGCGTTTTTTAAATTACATACATTTGCAGGCTTGTGTGCTCATTTTAGGCTTATAAACCTTTGTCAAGTAAAAGAATAACACGAAGAACATCGCGAAAGATTCGAACCCGTCACTTCCACGCTTCAGTAGTAACGCGGAAGTCTTACGACGAATTTTAACCCCTTGTGCCATCTGTACTAAGCTTTGCACTGTGAACCAGCCATTCTCTTTTCTACTTCATTTTAGTCCCGCAGTAGACTGATCGTTAAGACACGGCTCCCAGCAGATCACCGAAGTCAAGCATCACTGGCTACGGTGAGTGCGCGGGTGGGTGACCACTTGGATCAGCCTGCGTAGGGACCGAGGGTTGCGGTATTGATCCTCGTTAAACTGTTCTACCGTCAAGTGCTCGATTTCACGTGCAGGTCGTTGGGCTACAGAATCGGGGATGCCATCCCCTCCGCAGAGGATCAAAATTGTGATGACATGTCTTCGGATCATCCTCAGGGGTGTTTCCCAGACCGTCGCCAATAGCCTATCGCGCAGATGTAGTTCGACGTAAATTAACTACAACAACATCTACTTTATTTTATTTTGTTTATTTACTTTCTTTTTTGCATACGAAAAAGTTACAAACAAATAAGTATTGACGAGAAATGATTGCCGAGATTTTCGTGGTTAAACATTTTTCCTTAATCAAGTTCTCATTCACATGTGATTTAATCGCACTTTTACCGAACATTCACAGCGAACGCACATTTTTCGAAAACGAGAGCGTCGCATCTAGTGTGATTGTTCCTGTATCCGCAAAGAAATCGTCAATCATTCTCGTTCGTATGCGAAAAATCAGATGCACTACGCACGGTAGGTACTTAATTTACTTCGCACCAGAACTGCACAATGGGCTATTGACGACTGTCTGAGAAACATCCCTGAGGATGATCCGAAGACATGCCATCACAATTTTGATCCTCTTCAAAGCGGATGGCTCCCCTGCTTTGATAGCCCGGCGACTGCACGTGAAGTCGAGTTCCTTGCTGTAGAACAATTTACACATCACACCCTCGGTTCCTACGCAGACTGATCTAAGAGGTCACCCACCCGCTTACTGCTGCAGCGAGTGATACTTGACTTCGTTGTCCTACTGGGAACTGTGTCTTAACGATCAGTCCACTGAGGGATACACTACGCACGGATATTTGCGCAAGGGAGCAGTCTCATTGCATGCGAATACCGCACTTCCGCATACCATTAAAAGAAGCGCTTAAACATCACACAGTGAGAATGATCTTCGAAAATGAATTTTATCAATATGAATTTAAAAACTGAAAAAGACTGCAGTAACTGTAACTGTTATAGAGTCCAAAAGCGCGAAATGTTTGTTTAGATTTATTTCGTAATTTTACAACTATAAAGAGGTAAGGAGGTTTTTCAAAAGTTTAAGCTCTAATTCATTTTATAAATTAACATTGTTATAATCGTCTTTTGTTCGGCTTTACTTCGTCTCAGTATGATGTCATGTAAAAGGTAGGAGCTATATGTGAGAGCCTAATTGATTATATAATGTATCTGATTGCCTTGTTATATAACATCTGCTCATAGCAAGTCTTTGTTTTCTATGTGTTAAAAGCTTTCTTTTTCTTCAGATTAGAAGTTCCCTTGTGTGATATATTGTTATATGTGAATGAAGGTTTCAAGGTTAATAATAGTGGAAAATTAAAAGCTGTATCTAAGGATAAATTAAGAGCTAGTTCCCCTCATTCTCCAAAAATGGAAAGAACTCGTCGACAAAAGGTATGTAAGTGGCTAGTTAAGTTCCGTTCTTTATTTTTCTGTTTTGCAATTTTTTTGATATCTTGTTATTATTTAACGCAAGTATTTTGTATTTATTCTAGAGAGGTAGAGAAGAACTTGAAGATTCTATGAAATCTAAAGTAAGTTTAAAATTTGTAATGTGTTTAGCTAAAAGCATTCGTGTATCTGTGTGTTGTTTTAACAGTAGGAAAAATGGTTTCATATCCTGCTTATCGCTGTTGTCTTGGCAATTTTTTGTGTGACACTAATAAAATATAAATCTCAGAAGAGTACCAACTTAAAGGGTATAACATGTAGCCTCTCTTAAGCAAACCTCTTGTTTTATTTTTAAAAATAAATTATGATAATCGGGACACAAAAATATCCCCCTGTACAGTGATTACTTTATGGAGGATATTTTCCTCTTGTAATCTGGCTTACTGTACAATTGCCAAGGTGTCAAATGGATTTTAAATGTGCAAAAATTTTTAATAAAGACATATGATTTGTCTGGGGGTGGTTACAGGCTATGCTTTTCGAGTTGGTGAGCTACGATGATGTTTTATTCATTGACCTTCTCGAAAGTCAATGTCAAAATGTTGCCTTGACTTCGCGAATATTCTGTTGGAAATTACGATATGGAAATCTTGCTTCTAAATTTTTCAAGCTAGTGTTTTTATTATCTTATGTATTTTTCTGCTCAGTATTTTATTTCTAATTTTTTGTCTGTATAAACTCTTAATTTGTAGATGTTTTAATATTAGTACCTGTCAACCTGTACAATGTTTCTTTCAAAGTTATTGTTATAGTTTTATTCTTTGAGTTCAAGAGGATATTTCTTATTCACTTTTTTAACTTGCATACCATTGAGTAGTTATCCCCAGAATTTAGTGACCATTTTGACATGAGTGCAAATACATAAATCTTTTTGAATACTTACATTGTATATCTATATTGTATTGAAATGTCTATGTGAAATCTAACACTATACAAACTATGTTTAGAATGTTTGGCAGTTATAGTGAATGAACCTATATATTATTCATTCTGTAAAAATAATACTATCTTAACTAGGCATAGACTGTAGTTGATTCTATGATATCCCTTTATGAATAGTAAATTAGTTTTGTTTATGTCCATTTTTATCTTTTATCGGCCTAATAATTGGCACTCAAGTAATGTTAAAATAACTTGATGAAAAAAGGTATATAAATGGCTGGCTAAATATTGATGTAGAAGTTACTTAATATCATTTGGTGCAAGAATTTTTCTTTCTTTATTCTAGAAAGGAAAAGGAAAGTCTCAAAGAAATACCAGCCCTAAAGTAAGTCTTTAAATTTCTACATTATGTTTAGCAGTGTTTTACCAATGCAGGGGTCTGTCTAGGTTTTTTTAAGATGTACCTATTTTCTGAAAATGTAGACTTAAATTGTGAATATTAAAAAATTAACACAAAAATATGGTAAAATTCGAAGATATTTTCAAAAATTGTCTCTACAAATTACATCATTTATGATTGGTAAATTTCTATATATTTGTCCCATATGTTAAAAAACAATTTTGATATCATAAAATTTTAGCTTAAAAATTGTATCCAAATTTAAAAATCATTGTCCATAGTCAAATTTCAACTTAAATTTAATGAAACAACATACTAGCACTAAAAGTTATCTTCATTATGAGAACATTTTCAACTGGGTCATACAGAAAAGAGTTTCATAGAGAAAAAATATTCTATTAGAATGAAATTAGAATAATGTTAAAAAATTATAGTTCAAATTTAGACTTCCTTTAAACTTTACAGCGGGACATCCTTGATACTTCATTTAAAAAAAAAAAATCTGCCAATAAAAGCTTGCTATAATGTGGCTTAAGTGACCGATTATGCTTACCACGCCACGCTATCTGACAAAACACGTGCTACATATTCGTAGAGCTCTTTTTCCTCGGGAAAATAAAATCATAACAGCTATCCGTGGGAGGGTTCTATTGCTAATTGAAATGCGTAATTAACAAGGGTGCCGGCAGAATAATATAAAATGGAGTGCAACCCTCTTACAAACTACCCCCCCCCCCCCAAAAAAAAAAACAAGACGATTACAATTCTTGTTTGATTAAGCAATTTTTTAATTGTTATGTATCAATAATTACTTAATTATTTGTTTTTGAATAAAAATACTTTTAATAAAAAAGATTTATAACAAAATTGTTTTTCTGTATCTCTTTAATTGTTTTTTAACAAAAAGCCAGGGGGTGCAAGTGATTACAATTAATTAAATTTTATTTTTCATTTTTGGTCTTTAAAAAGTTTGAAAAACACAAATCTAAAAAAATCAGCATACTGAAATGAAGATTTTAATTTAAAACAGTAAAATTTGGTAAATATTCGGTTAAAAATTCAGGGATGAGATTCTTCCGCGGATTTCCGTTTTTTTTCTTCAGATTTTTCCCGCTAATTTCCGCTGAAATTGTTTTTTGCACAAGTTAAAATATTTTATGAGGAATTTAATTTCCTCGGAGCGAAATTATTGAAGTCTTTATTCCTCCCTCTGAAGTTTCACTAAAAATCATTTCCTTGGGATAAAACTGGTTGACCTTTATACAGGGGTGAGATTTTTTTTGTCTCTCGAATTTCAGCCTTTTTATCAAAAACTCCGATTCTCTAAAAGTTTCGTTTTTTTTTTTTTATAAATATGCCGCTTTTTTTTAAAAAAAATTTGAGTCATTGAAGTAAAATAATTATATTTATTTACGATTTCAATCTACGCCTTAGCTCCTAACCCTTCCGCATTTTTACTTATATTGGCTATTTTTTCCGATTTCACGCACAGAAAATAAGATTTTCCGTATTTTTTTCCCCGTCGGCTGGATATCTCCTATTTTCGTTATTCTAATGTCGCTGCTTCTTGTATTCTGGCATGAAAAAAAAGAGAGAGAGAGAACCAAAATAAGGTTGTATTTGCTGTGAAAATATTTATTTGCTCATTCAATTAATCTTGCACATTTTTATTTATTATGTCTAAACAAAAACGATACAAACAAGCCTTTTAGAAATCCCAAGTCCAGACTCTGCAAATATCTCGATTTCTATCCACGCGATTTTAATATCAATCATCAATTTTTGTATTTCCTTAATTTAAAAATTGCGCATTGCGATTCTTATTTACGAGATTTAAAAATTCAATATCGTGCTATATATATATGCATATATATATATATCTTTTTTCTTCGATTTCCTCTTTTTTACTTTCTGACTACTCTCATCCCTGAAAATTGACTGTAACCAGTGTCCATGGAGTAATTATTTATTTTGATGTATCAAAAGAGTAGAAAACAGATTATCTTAATTGGTTTTCTAAATTCCTTTTTTTTTCATCCTTTAGAGACGTAAAAGCAGAAGGTTTTTCAAAGGCAGTTTCAAAACCACATTCAGTGTTTTCACTACAGCTTGAGAATCTCGCCTATTTTTTTCTTTTCTCACAATAAAAAACGATTAACGCGAGAAGTTTACTCACTCTATTAATAAATTTCAAAATGTATGAATTTTGGAAAAAGTTTCGTCTTATGCCATTTTGAATAAAATCAGTTTCACTTTTCTTCCTTGATCTTTCATTATTTTGAACATCAGTCCTTGTTATCTAGCTTCCCTATTTATCAGTATTGTTCAGAACCGGTGCGAACAGCAGAGCACCCTCCCGAACCACTGAACTCCTTTCGGAACACATTTCTCGGCAACCACCTGTTCCCCATAGGTAATGTTTCTTCATATAAGAGAGTTACATTTTTTGTGCATGAATGTAAGATGGACAAATACCTTGTTGAGGCGACATCTTCTACGTAACGGCAAATGAAAATTAAACGAATGTCGGTAGAAACAGTCAAAACAAAACAAATACGGATAGTTTTCATCCAAATAAATATAATAGCCGATGAAAAAGTAGATATAGAACATTTTCCATATGATGATGCAACAAAAATATTCAATTAGAAAATGTGAAAAATGTATTATAATTAAAGAAAAAATTTTTTTCCGAGTCTAATTGTGTTTTTTTTTAATTTTTAGAAATCTCATTTAACTCTGCAATTTGCTCTTTAACTCTGAAATTCTCTGCAATATTTTTCTGTAATGAATACACTGACATATATATTCTCTTTTGTTTAAAATAAAAGAGGTTGCTTGTTTCTGGAATGATTTATATGAAAACATTGCTGGAAAGCAGATAAGATAGTTTGCATATCTAGTTACCTGTTGTAAAGGAGAATTTTTTCTATTTGGGTTATTCATTAAAACAGGTGGTTAAGAAAACAGCCTATTCCTGAGAAAATTAAAAGGTAGTGTTTTTAAGGGAGGACAGCCTATTTTTATGTGGAAGGTGTATTTTTCTGGGTCAAAATTTTGGCAGCCCTTTCTAGAAGTGCTTAGTGAGAGCACAGTTAAATCTGAATTTATTTTCATTCATATTTGCACCATTCTGAAGTACTTCTTCCTGTTAACATTTTGCTGCATCCTGTACTCAGTACATGCCCGCCAAGTTTTGCTCATTCCGCGAATTGCTTCCTATTGCTTCGGAAGCAATAAAAACATTAATAGAATTTTTAAACACTAGGTTAAAAAAACTTATTTATCTGCCAGAGCTTAAACTTTCAGTATTCAATAACTAGTATTTATTTATCCAATTTATTTGTTTATATATAATGGTGATGTTAATATTTTCTTAAATTTTATTTCTACTTTCAATATAAAAATAAATTACTATGGAGAATCCATTTTAATAGGCAGCTATATTTAAATATAATAGCATCTTGATTGCCGAAAAGAATTATTTCATTTGACAAGAAGTTTTCTTGAAGGAAATTAAGGAAAAATTATTATTTTTATCCCTTTGCTGATACTGAGTTCTTAATTAACTGGTAATGTTTATTTTTAGAAGGAGATTAAGTATGAAGCTGATTACTCTGATGCTGTGAGTAGTAGCTTTTATACACTCTTATGAGTTTTTTAGGTTGATTGTTTGAAGATTTTAATTCATGTTTTTCTCTTGCAGGAAGATGATTCAGAAGCAGACAATAGTTTTAAAGAGAATCAGGTGATTAAATGTTTTATCTTTTTAATGCTTTATTGGCAAGATTTTCCAGTTTGTACTGTCATATATATCCTATTGAGTTGTCAATAAACACCAATTTTTTTATTTATTTTTTCAAATTTAGGAATTATTGTTATTCTCACAAATGGCGTTAAGACCTATATAAAACTTTAAAGTAATTTAATTATCTGTTGAAATTTTTATAGATTTAATATAGAATACTCTTAAATCATATTCTTTTCTATAAATTATTAGAAATAGTTTTTACACAATATTCTATGGTATTTTATTCGATTTGGTTAACAAAAAATATTTGATTTAGCAAAACACTTACGTTTCAATTACATATATATTAGTTTCTTATATAATTGAGTTTCTTTTTCTTCATAAATATTAATTATAGATACATACATCTTTTCCTCATAAATAATAATTATAGATAATATAGATCTCCATAAATAATAATTATAGATACATCTTGTTTGTTTAATAAATCTGAGAAAACTTACCAGAGAGTACCTTATACCCAAACCTACTCCCATAAGCAATAAGCAAAATATTTTCAAATGTTCTGCAAGCATTTCGCAGCGAAAAAAAGTCAACTTTACTTTAAAATACTATATTTTCATTTATTAAAATACAGGACCAAGATTTTGATGATGATGATGAATTATTAATAAAATGCCTATGATGTGAAGGTCCGGTCATTAAAATAAGGGCTGCCTTAAAAATCTTTCGAAAGGACAAGTGCCCAGATGGTGCACCATTTGCAGACGCAAACATTCGCTGTGGTTTTTAATTTTTAAATGCGCTAATTTTTGCCACATATTATGCAAAAAGACATTGTCCTATTCAACGTTTTCACAATTAGTTCAATCCCAATCTATTTCGGCGTACTGCCGGTCTGTAGCGTATGAAAGTACCCTTTGTTTTACATGTTAGAGGAACTACCTGCAGGTACGCACTTGCATATACTGAGCTGGATTCGGTAGTAAGGGTTTTTTACTTTCATGTGCAACCCTGCTGCATTTTTGCAAGAGATTCTCAATTTCAGAATTCATTTTCTGCCCCTGTAATAGAATTGAAAGATCTCTCTAATTTTTGCTGATTACAGGAACCAACTAAAGATTGTCGATTTGTTTTCTCTATTAGTGAAAGAAAATTTCATTTCTCTTGTTAATTTCATCGTTTGTGATGCCCCATTGTCTACGTCACTGTAAATAAAACCATCAATTGTCTAATTATGATATTTTTCAAAGTGCTTAAAAATATTTTTTTAGTGCTTTAAAGGTGCTTATTTTTTGTTGAAAAATTTTTCTGCGTACCTTTTTTGATTAATGGTTAATAATATTTGATGTGAAATTTCTGGTTTTGAAAAATTTCAATTGTATTTTCTCATTTAAGGAAAATGAACTAAGTGAGTTTGAAAGACTTGCACAAAAAAATCGAGCAGAAAGGGAGGCCTTCCTGCAATCCTTAAAGATTAATGAGGCAAGTATATTTTTGTTTATTCATTTTATGTAACATTACACATTCCGTAATCTAATAAATATGATTTTTTTAATAGATTAAAGAAGAATTCGTAAAATCTGTTGAAAGTATTGCTAAGTCTAAACCTAAGCCAAGAATTTCTACTTTCAAAAAGTAAGTGTATTTCGTTTGAGATCAATAAGTCTTTATTCTTTATTCAGTCTTGGCCATTAATATAATAAGTACATTATTTTAAAGACACAAACCTGTCGATCCTACGCCACTAAGAAAAAGTAGAAGATTGGCAAAGCTGGATATTGATTTATCTGAACAAGCTCTTTATGCTAAAGCTGTTGCAGAAGCCAGCAGTGCAGAAAATGTTGAGGAAAAGGTTAGTTAGTTTTAACGCAGTTAATTAAAATTTGATGTTTTTTTTGTTTGTGAGTTCTCTCGCTCTCTTTGTTTGTTTTATTAGTTACTATCTATAATAATAAAATTAAGAGTTTGTGTGTCTTATAACTGTAGAACTGTTTGTCCTATCATCCTGAAATTTATACAATGATTGAAAGAAGCAATTTTAGCTCATGATCCTAAACAAATTTAAGATTTCAATTAAATTGTTCAAGAAAGACATTTAAAAAATGGAATTTTCCCATTGGTTTAGAACCAGTGCCACTGATATAAATGAATTAACAGACAGTTTCAGTCATGCTTGCTTGTCTTCATTAATTAAATACAAGTTCATTGCACGTTCTGAGATACTTAATTATTGTTTATACGTTATGCCAAATAAACTCAATGATCAGCATGGGTGTGGTAGCACAGCTGCTCTATGTCACCAAATTAGTATTTTTTTAAGTAATATAAAGCCACATCAGGAAATAAAACCACATCTGTCCAAACATTTTGTGAAAGGTTCTGTTTTTATAAAATTGTGAAAAAACTATTCATAATTTGTGAATATAAAATAAGTGTTAAGTCACATTCTTTCCACTGGTCCTGCTTTTGCGAATTTGCGCAGATAGAGTCCTGTTAGTACAAAAATTGCTAAAAACTTTTTCAAGAAGTTTTTAAACTGTAAATAGATACAAGATTCTGCTCAGCAATTGCTGCTACTAAATTAGAGATGCAACATATAAGTCTTTGGTATTTAGCCTATACTGCTGAACACAGAATATTCATTTCGGACGAATAAGGGAAATAAAATCACTCACATCTTTAATAATTTTAATTGACATACTTTAAATAACACAACTTAGTCATGTATCACTTTTAATGTGTTACGTATTAAGTAAACTTAAATAATTCTTAAATTTATAATATTTTATTTAAAAAATAGCCAAAGATTTTTTTTAACGTAATATTCTATTAATTAATTTTATGAATAAATATAAATTGATCAATTATTTATTTACAAAAAAATTATGATTTAATAATGATGAGAATGCATACATAATGTATGTAAAAGTAGAAATATTTTCTTAGAATACTACAGTGGTGGCCAAAAATGTGGACAGTTTTTGAAAGTTTCATGTTTTTCAACTTTGTGTGCTTGTAGAATATATTAATTTTCACTTAAATACAAACGTTTATATATCAAATTGAAGGTAATTTAATGTAGAATTTAATAATAAATACAGTATTACAATATCTGTATTACAAAAAAAGTTATGCAATTTATAATAAGATCAATCTTAGATTTGCATTTTTTTAAAGTGATACTTACACAATCAATACTTGGTAGGATAACCCTTATTTTTAAAGACAGCTTCACAGCGTCTTTTCATCGAGTGAATGAGTGTTTGGAGTTCCTCTTTCGTAATCACATGGTGCCAAGAATCAATTATAGCTTCAATAAGTTGTCTTTTATTGGGTGGACGTTTTTTTTTTTTTTTTTGTACAAGAATTTTCAAACGTCGCCCCAAATTTTCAATTGGATTGAGATCAGGGCTGTTTCCTGGCCATGGTAATATATCTATGCCTTTATTTTGAAAGCATGCTTTGCATACTTTTGCTGTGTGGCAAGGAGCTGAATCCTGCTGAAAAATAAATGGTGCGTTGTTGGAGAAGAGGTCCCTGATGGAAGGTATCAATTTTGGTTTCAGGGCAGTTTCGATGTATTTTTTGGCATTCAGGATGCCATCAATCACTTGAATTCGGCCCACACCATCTGCAGATATACATACAGATCAGGATGAAGTGCTTCACCTACTCTACGTCTCACATATTTTCTACAATCGCTTCCAAAGAGCTATATTTTACTCTCATCACTCCAGATTACTTACTTCTATTTATTTTCTGACCATTTAATGTGTTCTTTTGCCGACTTAACTCGTTTTTCGCGTTGCTTTTGATTTAAATATGGTTTTTTTTCTTGGAATTCTAGCTTGTAGTCCAAATCCTGATAAGCTTCTTCTTTTTGTTCTTGAACTTACTGCAAAACCAGCTGCATTCATTTCACATCTAATGGCATCTGATGACATTTTTCTATCTTGAAGGCATAGCCATTTAATTATTCTATCGGGAATAGCACTTGTGCATTTTTTTCGGCCTGATTTGGCATCCTGAATGCCAAAAAATACATCGAAACTGTCCTGAAACTAAACAACGAGCCATTTATTTTTCAGCAGGATTCAGCTCCATGCCACACAGCAAAAGTATGCAAAGCATGCTTTCAAAATAAAGGCATAGATATATTACCATGACTAGGAAACAGCCCTGATCTCAATCCAATTGAAAATTTGTGGCGACGTTTCAAAATTCTTGTACGAAAAAAACGTCCACCCAATAAAAGACAACTAAGTGAAGCTATAATTGATTCTTGGTACCATGTGATTACAAAAGATGAACTCCAAACACTCGTTCACTCGATGAAAAGACGCTGTGAAGCTGTCTTAAAAATTAAGGGTTATCCTACTAAGTATTGATTGTGTAAGTATCACTTTAAAAAAATGCAAATCTAAGATAGATCTTACTATTAATTGCATAACTTTTTTTGTAATACTGTATTTATTATTAAATTCTACATTAAATTACCTTTAATTTGATATATAAACGATTGTATTTAAGTGAAAATTAATATATTCTACATGCACACAAAGTTGAAAAACATGAAACTTTCAAAAAGTGTCCACATTGGCCACCACTGTATGTTTGGAATTTAAACTTAGGGAAACTTAGTTTGTCTCAAACGGTCTTTTCTTCCACCATCCCGGGAAGGGTTTATTCAATTAAAACAACAATAATGAAGATAAACAAATTTGTGAAGGGTGCGTTTTTATGAAAAGATATTTTGTGAAGGGTCCGTTAACGGACCCAAACTTCTTCTGAACAGACACCTGCACATGTTATATGTATACATAGTTATACTTTTAAAATGGTGTTCTATGAAACTAAATAATTTAAATTAAACAGTATAAATAGTGCTAATAAAAAAAATCAAATTCTTATCGCTGTCTGGGCTGCATAATGGTACTAAAACATTTAAGAAAAACATTAAAAATCTCCATGAAAGAAGAAGAAAAAATTCTTTAACAATGGTTTCTGCCAGAATTGACATGGCAAAAATGTAAGTTAATAAAATTGATGTAAAAAGTAATTCCAAAATCGCAAACATTTAAAAGATAGTTCACAATGATTTTTTTTTTTTTTTTTTTTGAAATTTCTATTTTAGTAATTGGCTATTTTGTTACAAATTCTGATTTGTAACTGAAAAATTATTTAATGAATGTGGTAATTTTCTTCCTTTTTTTTATTTCACTACTATCATAAATTAATGTATTATGACATGGAAGTTTCGCATTTGAGTAATGACCTTCCAAAGCTCTTAGCTTGCTGAACTAACAATTGTTTTTATTGATACAAATTTTTAGAAGGTATTTAAAACCCCTGTATTTTTCATACAATAGTATTACGATATGCAAATATCGACTCAGTCATTTGACCAGTGACTTTTGGACACAACAATACCATGTATTTTTCCATCAACTTGTCACAGTTCTTGCTACTCATTTCCATGTGATTTTTTGAATCCTTATGTTTCGATATATTATTTTTATGCAGAAATTTGAATTGCGCATTTGGGTAATTTATATTTGATGCCCTGTTTCTTTAATTTTTGTATAATTTTTATAACAGAGATATATTTTTAAAACTATTTTATTACATCTCACACAGCTTAAAATGTACATTTGAGTGACCCCTTTATGGAAACATCTATTTCACATGATTTTGTCATAAATTTATACACAGGGTGGCCACCCACCTGGAAAACCTGGAATTATCAGGGAATTTTTTTATGCTGGAAAAAACCCGGAAATATCAGGGAAATTTGGATAAAAACCTGGAAAAATCAGAGAATTTTAAAGAAAAGCTGGAAATTTTTCTTTGATAATTTTTTTAATTTCACTAATTTAAATTATTTGCTAATTTTCTTAATTTAAATTATTTCATCCATTATACCCACTTTTTTTTAACGGAAATGTATCGCCAAACAGTTGAAATATCATCAACTTAGCAAAATTTGCTCCATTATAGTTCTGTTAAACTAGAATGCCATATAAAATTCTCCCACGGTTGCTAAACAAATGTGGAAACTTTTGATCGCTATGGGAATTTAGGAAAATTTAGGAAAGATTCTGGTGGAAAAAGGGATTAGGATATTAGCTTCTGTTTCTAAATTCTGTCCTTGGGCTGAATCCATTTATGGCTCAAGTTTGTTCTGATGCTTTGATGGATATTTTTTTTCTCGATTTTGACAAAATGTTTTTGTATTTTTAACTTTATAAAATTCTCCAAAAATTAGTTGGTTAAATTTTATGATAATAGATTTTATATTGCACTCTTTTTCTTTTTCTACTCCCATTCAAAAAAATCTGTGAATTATTTTTTCTGAGCAAACCAACAAATCACACATTTTTTTACAATCGCTAACAGCAATGTTTGTCGACAAATTGTTACAACTGTTGCATTAATGGCAATTTTTTCTATTTCATTTTAACCTCTTATAACATATTTTAATTTTAAAAAAAGGCTCCCTTGTTGGTCAATATATGATTTTTGATTCAAAATTTTGTACCAAAACATTAGAAAATAAATAAAAAATCTTGAAAATTGTCTAAATAAATTATTTTTTTCAAGTATGATATGTTAAAAAAGTAACATTTTGAATAAAATATTTTATAATATAGACACTTTTCTTGTACACATCCTATACTTTATAAGAAAAAAGAAACAAAAACCTGGAAATTTTAAGATTTTTATCTGGAAAACCTGGAAAAATCAGGGAAATTTGAAATCTGATTCGAGTGGCCACCCTGATACAGTTTTGTCATAGTTTTTTTTTCTCTCCTTTTTTTTTGTGTTCGGTCAATATTGCCTCAGATTTCGATTATTTTTTAAATCTGCACTAATTTTAAAAACAAGTTGTTTTTTTACCGGGACGATGACTCGCGAAATGGATGAAGGTGGGAATATGTAATTTTCTCCAAAATGTGAGAGTATTGCTTATTATAGTAGAAATATATTCTTTTGGATGTTGTTGAGAAAAAAATTTATTACATAAATTTTTATTTTCTTTGCATTTTATAGATGTTACTTTTGCATATTAATGAATAAGGCCTATCCTGCCCATCTAATACATATGCCATAAGCAAACAAGTAAAAAAAAAAATGGATTTGCACAAAATGTTAAAAAAAATTATTATTTATTTTTTATTTTATTTTTTTTTTACAAAATATGGATAGTTAAATTATATAAATGAAAGTTTCATTTGGCAAAAGCTATTGTTTTATAATTACTATCCCTACCAAAATGCACTCATAGGGGACAGTATAATTACTTAATTATTTGAAAATCTTTGTGTGATTCATTTGATTTTATTATTACATATTTAGTTTCTTTATAATCAGATTTCAAACAATAATAAAAAATAAAAAAACATTGTTAATAAAGATATAAAAACTCAATTTTGACACTTGTTAATTTATGACTGTGTTATTAATAATATTGAGATAAAATTAAAAATGTTTTAATGTTTAGAAAGCTATGAATACATTCTGTTTTGTTCCAAGTATAGTTTGAGTTAAAAAATCAAACTCAAATTCGATTCTGGGGGGATGAATAGAATCAAATTTTCTGTCAATTTAGTTGAATTTGATGTGCTTTTTTGATCCAATTGCTTTAAGTTATAATTTTAGCAACATTAATTTAAATTTTGATTTTTTTTTCATCGATTTTTTGGTCATTTTAAAAAGGATGTGTATTATTCGCAGTTTAAGTTTTAATTACTTGATAACATTTTTTAATTTTAGTTAAATTATATAAATATAGGTGAGGGAAAGAAGAACAAGACTAAAACTTTTACTTTCACTTTCTGGAATGTTTTGATGAGATTACTGAGCTGTTTGGATGAAAAAAATTTATTGGTCGCTGGCGACAAAAGATGTAAAAAAAAATTATGTTTCATGTAATGTAGAGGTGCTCAACCTGCAGCTGGACGACTGTTGTTGTGCATCCCGCAAAAGCTTCTAAACACAAAAAAATATAAAAATTTGAAAAATTTAATTTAATCGCTCATTTGTGTCATTACTTTTTGACATGCTCAATTTACATACATTCTATTATAAATCTGTATTTCTGAATCGCATTTTCCGGCATAATTCCTCTGCAACTTAGCATGGTTTTTGAAAAACCTAATACCTTTAATATATTAAGATACATGAATTTTGAATTTGAGTAATCCCTTTTTGTCCTGCTTTTTCTGCCTATTTCATCTTAAATCCAAGTGATTTTTCAATCCTTTTTTTTGCTGGTTTGTTTATTTGTTTGATTTCAAAAATTCTGATACAAAATATTACAACTTGGCCATTTAAACTTGTTATTAATTATTATTATTTAAAATATTCAATCATGCATTTAATATTTTAACTGCGCACTTTTTGACTCTTTGTTTTACACAGATCGTAAACTAAAACTAATTTTAAAGAGAAAAAGAAAAATTTTTTGAAAGGCAATTTTTGCTACACTTTTCCACATGTTTTTGAAAATGCCAAATTTTTACTTAGAGATCATTACGACACAAGGGTTTCAAATCGCATTTTTTGACATGCTTTGTTTGTACCAATTTAATTGTAACACTAAATTGTTTAAATCCAAATTTTTATTGCTTTGCAATTCCACGTGGTTTTTTAATTTTATTATGAAATGCAAATTTTGAATAAGACGTTTAAATAATTGCTTATTGTCATGTCTTATTCGTACTAATTTCATCATGATTTAAGCAGGGCTGATTGTGCTCCGGAGAAAATCCGGATTTCCAGAATTTTCGCTAGCAGTGATCCGGAAGTTTCCGGAGATTGAAGGTCCACACGTTTCAAAAAATCATTGATCACAGAAGTTTCCGGAAATCAAATTTTCAAAAATGGTGCTTAAAAGCACAGTTTATTTTATTTGTTTGTAAGGGAGCGCCAGAGAGATGCTTTATAAGCTTATATTCATGATTAATATTCATTTTTTATCAGTAAATAGTAGTTATAATCATTAACTCAAGAAAGAAAGACTTATTAGTAAATTTTAATTACTTCTGCAGGTCATCGTAGGTATGTGTAAAATTTTAAATAGATTTCAAGTAAGCTAGAAAATATTGAGAAATAGGAAAAAAACCTTGTTTAAATATTTTTCAATTTAAACTGTTTTTTTTTTTTTTTTTTCTGTTTGTTACTCCGGAAATTTTCCGGAATTTTGACTTGGGCTCACAATCACCCCTGTTTAAGCAGGGTTTTTTGTTTTGGTGCAATTATTGCAACGTTTTCCATGTGATATTGACGATTCTGTTTTTTTTTTCCCCTACTACTCTTATTTTAAACACTACTTTGATTTATTGCCTGATTTAAAAATAAAAAAATTTATGGATTTCAAAACAAAAGTTCCATTTAATATTGATGTTGTAAACTTGCATTCAGTAAAAACTGTATCAGGGGATACTGTTTATCATTAATTCTGTCAAATTATTCTTCACTGTCAAAATTACTTAATTGTTAAGTATAATACTGTTCATTTTATAGTTACTACAAGCTCACCAGTCTCTTGCAAAGTCAAGGGATTAGCTCCCGATGGGATAAAAATCTCAAAATCCGAATTTCAAAACATGATTAATCTGAGCGATATGAGACCTTTTCTTCTCTCTATATGGTACTGAAAAGAGGTGTGGTGAATGAAGACCTATAAGATATTGTCATATGTTATCATATGCAAACAGTGAAAGATAATTACCATATACCTAACATTTGTGACTTTGCATCGCAGTTGCATGGTGCAAAAAGCTATTCTCATTTTGATTTAGAGCCTATCGAGAAATACCTATTAATCTTACAGATGTTCATAAAATGCCTATTTCCACACCTTTTGACCTTTTTGAGAGCTTAGAAATACAATTCCGTTTATGTAATGTTGCTGAAACGTTTCACTGATGAAATAACTCATGATTTTCCTGGAATGTTTTCATTTGTTGACAGTATTTTAATTGCTCCCAAAGATGAAAACGATTATATGTGACAATTACAAGCTCTTTTCTCTAGATTAAGGAATTGTAGAATTTTTATAAATGTATATTTGGAGTGCAATCTATTAAATTTCTAGGATTCCTAGTGTCTGAAAATTGAAACCCTTCCCAAATAAAGTTGAATTTATACAAAAATCCCCATGACCTACCTCTTTAACTCAATTTAAAAAAAATTTAAGAATTTTCAATTTTTATAGACGTTTTCTGCCTTAAGCTTCTTATATCTTCTCCCCATTAAATAAATTGTTAGAGGCTCATACAAATGAACAAACACGAAAAAAATTCCAATAAAACCAAAGAACCTCTTAATTGGGTTGAGCTATCTGAAAAAGCATTTACGGCAACCAGACAAGCTATAGCTGAATTTAGACACCCTATCCCCGGTGTTACTTTTTGTATTTTTACTGATGCATTGAATGTAGCGGTAGGTTGCTCTTTCATGCAATTACAAAGTAATCGATGAGAGCCCATTGCTTTTTTATCAGAAAAATTGGTCCACATATGATCAAGAATTATTGGCCATCTATTAGGCAATTAAAGAGTTCGGACATATGCCTGAGAGTAGAGTTTTTACGATCTAGGCAGATCAGCTTCCTCATCTCGACTTCATTAAACCAATTTTTCACTGTTACACACCATATTAAAGGCCCTGGTAGCATTGTAGCTTATGTTTTATCGAGAAGAGAAATAAACTCTATTTCACTGGCACATCTTAATTTTAAAGCATTATCAGAAGAGCAACTTGTTACAAAACTTGAAAAATTTACTTTCCCAGTCGCCACCAACTTTAAATTAACCAAAACATTATTTTCCCTTAGAAGATGTTACACTTTACTGTAATTTTGATATAGGCACACCTCGACCTTTTATGCTGGAATCATGCCTCACTGTTGTTCTTAGCCATATACTTATTTTTCTCATCCAGGTGTTTCAGTAACATCTAAAATGATATCATAAAGATTCCTTTCACCCAATATGCATAAATTTGTTATAATTCATGGACACACTAAGTGAAAAAAATGGTACTTTTGCAGTGGCAGATGCTAGATTTGTCACCTATCCATATAGACTTTATAGAACTTCTCGAGATTTCTGGTGGTTATCAGTATTGTATGACCAATATTGGCCGATTTACAAGATGGGCAGAAGTGATCCCCTCTAAGGACATGACAGCTATTACTACTTGTAAATCACTCGTTAATAGGTGAATTTCTTGCTCCTGGTGCCCAATTACCATTACTACTACTGATCAAGGGAAATATTTTGAATCCAAACTATTCCAAAATTTTACTGATGTTCTTGGAACACATAAAATTAGTAGTAATAGCAATCATCCGATTTCCAATGGAATCATAGAAAGATTCCATCGTTATTTGAAAATTATTATTATGGCTCATAATACAAAGAAATTATCAGAAATTTTACCCGTTGTTTTGCTTGCTATACCTTCAGCCATTAAGTCTGAACAATGCCTTGAAGGCTTAACTCTTGTATAGCTCTACACTCAGACATTTTGAACTGTGCTAACACTCTAACATCACCAACAGAAAATTTTGTAGCAAAACTTAAGCACACAATAAATACTATAAGTCCTGTTTCATTAATTCATCATGGCAAACTTCCTTTTTTATGTACATCAATCTTTACAAATTTGTTCTGATATATTTTTACAAATTGATGGTGTAAAACTAGCTTTAACTCCTCCGTAGACCGGACCTCATTTAGTAATGGAACATTCAGATAAAACATTTCTCATAAAACTTAATGGCAAATGTACTACCGTCTCAATTGATAGAGTTAAATCTGCTTTTCAAATTTCAAACAGTATAAAATCAAATCATTCACCTTCAGGATTTAATTCATTATTGCTTGCGAATGAAAAACTTGTTACTATTTCCAGATCAGGCGGCAGGTTGTGCACCCCTAATTTAAGGAAATTGTAATTGTTCAATATCTTTGGTATTTTTATTTTAATGAAGTTAAAGATAAACTATATGTGTTTTTTTGTGAAAGTTGAAAGCATGAGCTGTAAGATAAATTAATAATAGATAAAGTTTTTCTGGGTTTGATTGATTACAAAAGAAGTTCAGATTTTTTTGTGAAATCCATTTCGGTGACATCGTTACATTCAACTTATTTTTGCATTCAACTTGCTTGGATGACCTCGTGAACTACCAAGTGTTCAGTTCTCTCTTTTTTTTTTCATTGTTAGTGTATCACGCGTTGGTCACGATGTCATTCCTTATTTGTAATGCAGTGAGTGATACTTAAGTCTAAGTTGATGATTGTAATATTGTATTCCTTCTTTTCGTTGTCTTTCAGTTGCTTGTTCCGCAGAGTGTGTTTATTTATCTGTATCAGTATATCTATTTTTTCTATATGTAGTATCTGTGTTTAACTAATTTATGTTAAATAAACTATGAAAATTTTGTTTTTGCCTTAATGAGAGCTTGTATTAATTCACTCTGACCTATTTGGTGGTCCTGGGCAAAGAGAAAATAACTGCATTCTTTTAGTGTTAATGGTGAAATTCTTTGGTGGTCCTAGACAAAAAGAAAATAACTCCATTCTTTTGGCATTGATGGTAAAATTCTTTTGTTATTGTTATTCTTTAGTGTGCGTGCACATTTGGTTGATGTCTCATTGTGTATTTTAAGTGAAAAATGCTGATAATTTAAAAAGATTACAAACTTGACCTCAGATGTCATTTAAATTCTTTAATATCTTTGTTTTCGTGATCTATTATATTTTAAAAAAGCATCCAAATTCCCTTAATTTTTTTAGTACAGTAGGGAACCGATTATCCGGAACGATCGGGACCATCGCTATTCCGGATAACTGATTATTCCGGTTTTCTGAATCGCTGCAAAAAGCCGTTTTTTTTTTACTGTTAAACCCAACTAAAAAAAAAAAAATATTGAAAATAATCTTAAAAAGAAGAAAAAACTATGAAGTAATACACTAATGATTATTTCCAAAATGATGGTAATGTAAACATCTTTCAAAATCGAAAGAAAAATCCTAAAATCCTATGAGGGAAAAAAAAAAAAATTTTAAATGACGGGAAAATGTATCGAATTTCGTTACGGTTTTTTGGTTTTCCGGTTTTCTGATTTCCGGATAACGGGTTCTGTACTGTATATATATTAAAAATTTTTGTTCCGAATGTCTGTTAGTTTGTTACTTTATTTTGAATGTAATATTTAGTTTAAGATGAACGTTTGACTTAAATTAAATGTTATTCTTTTTTAAGGCTTGCAAACTTTGTTTGTAACCACCAATTCCAAAGTTTTGTAACAGTTTGCATAATCTATGTTGTTGTAAATGCCAATTATGTCACTATAAAATTACGCAAAATTTTTGTTACATTTAGACATTAGTAAAACATTTTTCAGATTAAATTAAAATATCGAAAATTGAAGAAAATACACCGAAGTCCACTAGCATATAGTAAACCTTTGGATGTATCATATAGCAAAGCTGTTACAGTAAGTGCAATTTAATAGAAATTTATAATTTTTAGTATTTGCTAGTAATAATAGAACAATAATAATAGGTAATTATTATCGAACATAAGCTAACGACAACAAAAAAACAGACATTGTTTTATGTATAATGAATAAGATTTATTATTGCATAAAATTCCATAAATTGTATAGAAAGAAAAATATTGGATTATCTGCTATTCAAAAAAATGTGTTTTAGGATGTTTAAAAGTTCCACGAGGTTTGTAGTTGTCCTGATTTTTGTGTGTGTGTATTTAAATTTTCCCTTTACTAAGAATACAAATGTAATTTTAAGAAAAATCTCTTTGCTGAATCAAAAAAAATTTCGATTTAACATCTTTTCATTTTAATTAAATATGTTAATAGAATCGCAATATTCTATGTTTAGACTCAAAGACCATCTCTTAATTATATACATGGTTCAGGCATACAACTTTACTGGCAGAATTTCTTGTTTCAAACTTTTTGGAAATTTTATTAAAAAGAAAAATTAATCATTTCACATTATCAAATTTTCATGATGATGAATTCAGAGGTCTTACTCTTTTTTGTTACTTCTAGAAATTACAACAAAAAAGATCTTGTAGGGTTAAGTTTTTGTAGTTTAGTAATTATTGATGTATATTAATTATTATTACTTTTTTTTAATTTTTCGTTTGCATTTTTCAAAAGTAATCTTACATCTATGTATACCATTCCAAAAATGACAGGATTGTTTCTTTGGTTTCTATCAAGATCAAAGAAATTATAAAAATAAATTAATTAAGCATATTTAAAAAATAATTAAAGCACTACTATATGTACAAACATCCACTTTTATTTTAGTTTGTGCTACTAAAAAAAAAGCTTTCTAAAATTACACATTTATACTTTTAGAAAGGATTAAGATTATAAATAATCTGAATATAGTCTGATGTACAGATTTTTTATTAAATTACACGTCGATTTAATGCTTCAGATTTCTAAATCACTATATATACTTACATGTTGCTGATGTTGCAAATATTTTGAATTATATTCATCAGGGGTCTGTCCAGACATTTTGTGAAAGGTCCATTTTTCATGAAATTGTGAAAAAATTACATTCTTTCAACCAGGGTCCACTTTTATGAATTTGCTCAAATAGGGTCCGTTATTGCAAAAACAAAAATTTTTTTAAGGAGTTTTTAAATTGTATAGACATACAAGATTATGCTCAACACTGTAAAATTGTAATTAAAAAAAATTAAATTTTAAAAAATAAACAACAATTGCTCCTTCTAAATTAGAGATGCAACATACAAATATTTGGTATTTAGCCTATACTGCTGAACGCAGAATATTAATTTTGGACGAATAATGGAAGAATCGTCTGCCGAAGACAAAACTTAATTAGTTTACATCCATCTTTCTTCTTTTCTGCCCTGGAAAGGGTTTATTCGATTAACAAAATAATAATGAAGATAAACGAATTTGTGAAGGGTCCGATTAAAAGAAAAATCATTTTGTGAAGGGTCAGTTTTTAAGTTAAAATCTTTTGCGAAAGGTCCGTTAACGGACCCAAATTTCTTCTAAACAGACCCCTGTTCATTAAAAGACATTGTCATATATGTGTATCATTTTGTACTTATTTAAAACTGTATAATAAGATTCAATCTATTTTCTAGAAACTACCATCTACTTATCCATTTGAGGAAGCCATTTCAACGAAAGATGATTGTTCAGAATTTATCAACAATTTTGATTTTACCATGGTAGACGATATAAAGTATAACCTAGAGTAAGTTTTGTTACACTTTTATTTTCTGTATTATATTTAATTAATTTTTATAATTACAATAATTATGTTATTAGCTATCTGCAGGATTTATTAAAGTGAGTCCAACCAATTAATTAATTTTTGGCAAACATTGAGCAATTTTTTTTAATCTTTTGAAAGTTTCTCCTAAAAAAAACAATCTCTCTATCTGAATATTATAAAGTTATCTTTTAACAGTCTTATCTTTCGAACATTTTATTTAATATATTCATAGTAATATATTCATAGTACCAATTGTAATTCTTCTTACTTTTTGTCAAATTTATGTATCTTCACTATTTAAGTTTTTAAAAATTAGTACATTATTTTTAGTTTATGACGTTAATAAAGGAACAATAAACTCTGAATAACTAAATTCTATCATTAGATCAAAGAATATTCAGATTGTTACTATTTGAAACCAAAATCCTACCTAGGTATGTGCAAAGAAGTTTTATAATCAGATTAAAAGGGTTGTTATATTGTTTGTATTTTTTACTTCCCCAGACTGCATATAATGTAAAGATGTCATACTTCATATTCACAGCACACTGTATTTTTAAATTTACTCTGTGTCAGTCACAATGCTCTTTCCTTGATATAGTTTTTTTCCTTCTTAGTTATGCATCGAATTTTAAACACATGAAAATTGGAGAATCAAATGTAGCCAAACTTGTTCCAACTAGAATAACATCCATGGCTATACATCCTGCATCTGATAAAGTTATGGTTATTGCCGGAAGCAAATATGGCCATTTGGGTTTTTGGAATGTGGTAATAAATCACTTTTATATCTAGTAACATTTTTATCTATATTTCGTCTTGATTTGTTGTTGGACAATTCTAAAAGTAACTTGCTTAATTATTATGAATTTAAAATTAATGTTTTAGGGACAATTTGATCCTTTTTTTATTTTCCAACTTATCTTTTGTGGTTTGCTTGTCCCCTATGCCAGAACAAGATGCCGACTGAGGCATTATTTTATATTTACTATACTGTTCTAACTAATTGGGACAAATGAAAAAAAAGTGATTTATTGAAACTTTAGCTTTTAATCATTACATACCTTAAGTTACATTGATACACGTCTGTAATAATATGAAGTATGTCCTCCTTTAGCAGATATGACTTCAAGAACACGTTTTGGCATTGATTTCACTAGTGTAGCGTACATGTTCTTGACTTCGTTGTGGAACCATACTTGAAAAGCATTTTTTATCATTTGTTCTGCTGTCGTGCAATTCATCTTGGCTAAGCGATTTTTTAGAATATGCCACATATTCAGAATGGGATTTAGGTCTGGTGAATTACCAGGCCAATCAAGCACTTTTATTTTGTTTTCTCGCATGAAATTCTGAACCAGTTTGAAATTGTGACAAGGGGCCAAATCATGTTGAAATGTTTCCATGAATGGAACAATCCTACTATGTAATATATCGATGTATTTGGCTGAATTCATCATGCCTTTTAGAGGCGCTAAGCTTCCAGTGCTATTTGTTGTGAAGAAACCCCAAAACATTTGTTTAGAAAGGTGTTTTACAGTCTGTTAGATATGATCTGGTCTAAGACTTTATAACTGGTTTGAAGCGGTTCGGGACATCACTGGCAATCCCATACCAACTCGAATGAGAAAATCTTGCTTGTCCCAATTAATTCGAACACTATAGTATATCAATCAGCATGGTCCTTATAGCTCAGTTGTTTAAAGTGTAATAAAACAAAGTTCCTCCGAAGGTATTCTTTTATATTAATCAGTTGCAAGGATGGCCTCTTTGATTAGTTGATTAGAACATCTTTCAAATAAAACAAAGTTCCTACAAAAGCATTATTTTACATTTATATTGATCAGTTGATTAGAGTGTCATACTGACAATACAAAAGTCGTGGATTAGATCTCTCTCCTTTGGAACAACTTGCATGATTCATAATTTGTGACAGTCTTCATTATTGTGCTTCACCTATGCTATATTTTACTGATGACATTTTTAATTAGTTTCAAATATGTAAATATTCCGTTTTATAGAAACTTTTCTCAAATAAAAGTTTACTGTTTGTACCAAATTTACAAAGACAAAAAATATTGAGATTAAAAAATTTTTTTTTCTTTTCCTTAGCGAATCCTTAAATAAAAAAAGTATAAAATAAAATAATTGAAAAAAATTTCAATGATTTCTTATGAAAAAGTACGAAATAAATTATCGGATTGAAAAAGAAGTTATAATATAAGTTCATTTTAAAGAAAGCAGGTAAAAAGCCAGCAGTTAATTTGATGTTTTTATCGTTATTTGAAAGCCATCGACTTTGCATCTGTTTTCAATTTCAAAATTCCATAAGAAATTCTTGCAACACATTTTAAGATAAACTTTATATGAAAAGAATGCAAGATCTGGAAAATTAACTGAGGCTATATCAACTTTATTCTTAATTTACTCCCAATATTTTTTTATACAAAGCCAGAGAAATTATCATTTTCAACAATATGAGTTAAAATTTGAAAAACAAATATAGCTTTGGTTTTTATATACTATAACTTTATTCCCTAACAGTTACATTTATCCTTTATTAATAAACATCCTTTATCCTTTCTTTTATTAATTATTATCTGAAGTTTATTGTTAGATTATTGCTTCCTAATTTATTTATTTATTTTTTACTTAGACTTCTAGCTTACACCCAATCCTGTTTCTACCTCATACCGGTGGTATTACAAACGTGAAAGTCAATCCTTATAATTCGCTACAAGTAATCTCTTCTAGCTATGATGGTACATTACGGTGTGGTGATATGGAAAAGAAATCATTCAATCAGGTATAGGTATTTCACACTTACAGCAATGTTAGATATTCTTTTAAGCCAATTAAACTTTTATTTTTTTGTGAGTAAAGTGAACCATTATTTTTGCTTAACTGAATTTTGAAGTGAGCAAGTTAGATTGAAATTTAATCATGAGCGCTCATCATTGATTAGTAAATGATTAGGACTCATAAAGATCAAATATATTTTATAAATGTTAAAAAAAGAACATAAATCTATTAGGGTAAATTTAATGAGAAGGGTTTTACTCACATTTAACTAATATATGTGGCAATATATGGTGTGCCAAGAAGAAAGAAGTAGCATCTGGTATTAGTGTTCCTAAAATACTGGTGGTAACTAAATTCAATGTTCACTCTAAGCGTTTTTAGATGGGCGGCCCGCCATGCCTGCCCTTTTTAAAAAACACTGCCTTTTTATTTATAATTAATTAACTGTTTAAATAAAAATTACCCACTGATATAACTATTTGTGTTTATAGGTTTAATTCTGATTTCTGTTACAAAAATTAACTTTATTGGGATTTTTCCCAACTGGTTAAATTTTCATGAGTTTCTGTTTTTTTCTGGGTGAGGTATATTTATAAATTTTTTAAAGTGATTTTAATTTTAAGAAATGCACCTTTAAATGTTCATTTTCTCATAATTTTCAGTTAAAAATGTAGGAAAAAGCTTTTTTTTATTTTATTTTATTTTATTTTTTTTTTTTGCAAAACAATTTGTACACAGAATTGTCTTTTAGCATACCTTTAATTATTTTTATAAACTACCTTTAATTATTTTTATAAACTACAAACTTTTCTCTTATTTTGATAATGAGTGAGAATTACTTTTTAAAACACACATATTAAATAGCATAAGAGAGTAGTTTAAAAATTATTGAGAATCAAGTTCCATTATTACATAATATTACACATTTTGAGACATTTTTATGGTGTTAAGTGAATGCCCTTTCAATTCTTAAGGAGAACTCTGCTAAATTAAAATTTTTATTCCTTCCAAAAATCTCGTTACTGATTTAAAACCAAGAAAAACAGAAATAGTTGGATAAAGAAACACCACACAACTACCATGCAATGTTTTTTTTTTTTTTTTTGCTGTTACGTTGGAACAAAATAATATTTTCCATGATTGCAGTTTCCAACAAGTGCAATATTATTATTGAGAATTAAGTTTGCAACTAGCTATAGTTGAAAGTTTGGTAAAATAGAGGAAACAAATTATTTAATACATTAATGTTTTGAATTTAAATGGAACCAAAAATAAACTTGAATTGTATAATGTAAAGGGAAATTAAGATAATTTGTAATGAAATATTTCAAGAATGTTATTTGTTGATGCCTGCAATGAGCCTAATAAAATAATTCAGAAGAATATGCAATTTAATGTGTATACCTATAAATATTTTTTCATTATTACTGTTTATTTATTAAAATTGAAGTTTTTTATTTTTATAACCTTTTTATAGTGTAGCATATAACCTTTTTTTAATGTAACATGACTTTTCAACAACTGGAACAAACTAATATAACTTAAAATAGCAGATAAAAAATTTTTATGCATTTTAATAAATAAATATTTGAGATACTAAGTTATGTCTGCAAAAATTCTGTATCTTAAGTTTTGCATAATAATAAGATTATTTCATTCTCGACACTTTTTATACGAGTTTTACAATTGTTTATAACGAAATTCGGTTACATAAAAAGTTTTTGACAAAGATGAAGTCATGATTCTCCATAAAGATTTTCTGATCTGTTATTAAATGTATTTCATATTAACTAGGTTTAGCTACAATATTTCAAAGATATCGTTTTTCATTCCAAATGTATGTTATTATCACATAAGAAATTAATTTCATAAATAATAAATGAAAGTATCGAATAATTTTTGACAAAAATTCAATTTATTCAGTAACTTATTCCTTAGATTTGCTAAGTTTAACAAACATTCTGAAGATAAATTACTAAATGAAACTTCCATTAGAAGAAATTTTCATTAAAGATTTGGTTGAACTGATCCTTGAATTCTGACCATTTTTTATGTAGTTCCAATTTCTTTTTATATTCCGTGCTCTGTATTTGATTTTTAAACAATTTTCAATACATATGTCAAACATTGTTTGCTAATTCTTTAAGTAAATATTTTTCTCTTTAACTCTTATTTTATTTTTTACATTCTTTGCAGATTTATGATGTTTCAGATGAAACTTCTTGTACATATTTCGATTTTGTTGGTGCCACTACACTTCTTGTTTCTCAAAGAAATGGGAATGTTTCTGTAATTGATGTCCGTAATGAAAGGTATCTACATTTTTTTAGTAATCTGATTGTAACAATAGGGAACTGATTATCCAGAACGATCGGGACCATCGATATTTCGGTTTTCTGCATCACTACAAAAAGCTGTTTTTTTATTGTCAAACCCAACTAAAAAAATATATAGAAATAATCTTAAAAAGAAGAAAAAATGATAAAGTACTAATGATTTTTTCTAAAATGATGGTAAGGTAAACATCTTCTAAAAAAGAAAAAAAAATCCTAAAATCTCATTAGGAAAAAAAAAATGTTTTTTTTTTTTAATGGCTGGAAAATTTATTTAATTCTGTTGCGGTTTTCTGATTTCCGGATGAGAGGTTCTGTACTGTATTATATATTATTTACAATTAATAATAATTTTAAGTTATATCTGTCTGAAATATCCAGCAAATTTTGTGTCTACTATTGTTCTTGCAACTTAGAAATACTAAATAATTGCTTGAATTGATTTTTTTCAAGTTGTTCCACTAAACTATGAATGCTGGTCTTATGAATAATTAGGAGTAAATTTGTTATCACAATTATAAGGTACAGGATATAAAAACTTTACATGCTATTTTTTTGTAGAACCATTTCAATATTGCCATTTTATTATGGAGTTATGTCACCATGCTTTTTGATACTTTGAATATAAAAGAAAATGCATAGATTTGTATGATAGGAAGAATAACTCAATAGTATATGTTTTTAACTCCCCACTCTATTTTTTTAAGAAAAAAATGCCAAAAAAAGTTAACCCAATATGCATTTATTCAAGCTGCTTTTGAGTATCGGGGTTTAGTCTCTTAACATATAGTACAGTTTTCAAATTATCGAGGTATCATGTTAATTACCCTCTCTAACTATAAGCCAGAAAGAAAAATTGATCATTTTATTTATTGTTGTGCTAAAGGCAGTTTTAAAAAGTTATATTTCTAAGTTTTAAAATCCTGTAATCCTCATCATTTAGTACTTGAAAATGAATAATTGACTTCGATAGAAGATTTCAATGCCTTGAAATAATTTGAGTTTTACTTTATCAAATGTACAAAGCTTCTGTCAAATTTTAATCTAGTTAGTTTTCTTAAGAAAATAATTGCCTTGACCTAAATCATCAGAAGTTTTAGTGACAGGGGTCTGTCTAGGTTTTTCTGAAAGATACCTATTTTGTGAAAATTTTGACAATTTGTGAAAAATTATATTAAAAAGTCAACACAAAAACATGGTAAAAATATAGATTTATCGTTTTTTAAGGGATACAAAAATAAAATTTTAAGAAATAGTATTTTGTGAAACTACCGTTTTTCCAAAGTTGAATTTGTGAAACTACCGTTTTACCTAAAATTGAATTTGTGAAGGTACCGCTAAACGGTAGTAAATTCGGCCTGGACAGATCCCTGAGTGAGCTTAAAAACAGTTTACTAAAAGTCTCAATTTGAACATTCTCAAATTTTGTACAAATTTAGAGCACAAGAAAACTAGTTAGTTCCTTTGTATATATCAATGCAGGTGTAGCCTGATAAAATTGTTACATTACCTAAATGTGTTAAAATAGTTTTATTTATGCTGTTATTAATATTAAAATTTCTCAGTCTCAATAGTGAGAAAAAACATGAATGCCATGACTACTCGGTGAAAACTGTACATGTTCATCCTGGAAATAAGAATTTGTTTCTGACTGCTGACAGTAAAGGGTATGTAATGTTTATTTATATTTTTAATCACAAAGAATCTTAGCTCAATTACAAATTTTTTGTTGCTTATGTTGAATTTTCCATTGCCTGGCAGGCAATACAGTGGTTTAAAACCAAACTTTTATTACAATTTTCTTATTTTTAATACGCACATATATTTTTATAAATTCTCTAAAATGTTCTACAAAGCTCTTCATTTTAAATTAATTTAGTTAAAAGATATGTTTTTATTCATATTTATAATTTTTTTTTTGTTGATAAATTTATACTTATAATACATTATCAATAATTAATTATATTAGAATTCACAAAGAAAACGGCAAAAAGAGGGAAGTCAAGGAAATTATCTACTTATCTATAGGATTATTGTTAACATTCTATTCACAGCCCCACTTATAGTTGTTAATAATTATGCAATTTATTTACTGTGGCTTAAGTATGTATAAAATTTAATCTTTAAAGCGAAAGGTTAAGTTGTATTTTTTATTTGCTTATTTATAATTTAATATATCCTAATAATTTTTTTAAATGAAAATATTTTTCTTTCAGAAACATGAAACTATGGGATTTGCGTAAGTTGCAGAAAAAAGCCATAATTGATGTTTGTCACCACAAACGCACGATTGCATCGGCTTTCTTTTCACCTGTCACAGGAAAATACATTCTCACAACTTCAGCAGATGACTCATTATGGTAAGTATAAAAAATATTTATGTTCTGTGCCTTTTTTTTCTCATGAAGAAGAAGAATTTTTAAGATCTTCTAGAATTTTCAAACCATATTAGTGGAATGACTGAAATCTTTTAAAAACCATGAATTGTCGGTGTTTTCCTTGTAAATTCTCTTCAGACTAAATATTTGCAGGGATAGAACAGCTAATAGTGCCAAAGTACTCCAATATAAAATATTTTCTCTAAGTTGCTAAAAAAAGCTGTTTTATACCAAACCGTGCCAATTACTCCAAAGCTCTAATAAAAAAAAGATAAATTTATTACAATTAGGCACTGAATTTTAGTGCAAAAATCAGTTCTGTTTGGACCAAAGGGGCAAACAATTTTCAGTTGTGCACTGGTTTACGTGTAAAAAGCAAAACCTCTAGGACATCATAAAGAGATAAAATGGAGAAACTCTTTTTGAAGAAGAGCAATCATGCATTCATTGGATGCGATATCTTAATAAAGTAGTCAAAAGAATCAATGTGTAGTGATAATAACCAAACATAAACCTTTCAACATATCAAAAAAAAAATGTTTTATGGATTATCATTTAAATGTTTTACATTCTGTTACTGTTATAGAAAAAAAACCTCTGGTATTACAGAAAAGTAGCTCCAATGGTTGACATCATTGTATTATGTTAAATCAGCTTTAGCTTTCAAATTTTTGACCTAAGTTCTAAGTATCTTTTTGGAGAGTAGATGAAATTTTTCATCTTTGTAGAATTTGTGCATAATTTAAATCTGTTAAAAATTCAAATTATAAAATGCCAAACTTGCATCAAGATACATAAAGTGTTCTAACAAGTTATGAATTTTTTAATCGCAATGAGTTAATTAGGCTTTAGTTTCATTTATGTATACTTTTCCCACTACGTGAAATTAGCTTTAATTTTATTTATCTTTCTTTACAGTATTTTTGACAGTTCAAACATAGGAAAAGAAATATTGCACAAAAAGTCTATAAAGTAAGTTATTTCTTTAAAAATATTACTATTATTTTACTAAATTGTGCTATGTGTCGAATTATTTTTCTGTTTGAAACATGCTCTCTGAATTCAATTATTCCAACAACAAAATTTTTTTTAATATTATATGGTATAAGCTCGAAAATACAGGAAGGTCCAGATTTTAGATATCTTACTTAAACTATAGAAGCTTTAAGTTCACTAAATGCGCATGTGTAGACCTCCGACGTTGATCGTAACAACTTTAAATGATGCAAAGATAAAGAGTAGTTTTAAATAAGATATTTTAATCAACACAATTGATTACTGTTAACTAAATTATTTCTTAAACATATAAAAAATTTAAGTTTAATCGATTTCATTCTATGATTGCTTATTTTTTTCTTTTACATTATAAAGTAGCATTAACCCTTGTTCATCTAAGTCATCAAAGGAAACTAATTTTTCTTCATCTAAAGCTTCCTCTTATGTATCTCTTTACGGTCATTTTTATTTCATCACTAACCATGTGATTGATGATGGTAATCTACCTTCACATTATAGAAATTTTGGGATTTAAGAAATCTGGTTTTTGGAGGTTGTATTATAGTTAAATATCTTTGTGGCTAATTTTATAAAGCATTTGCTTAGCCACAATTGATAAATGGAAAGACATCCAAAATATTGCCCAAGCTTAATTATTTTGTAAAATTACTTTTCAGTTTGAAATAGCCTGAATTCCTTGTTCACAAGAATTATGTCACTGTTGGTAATCATTTATATACCAAATTTTAAAAACTTTCTGACGGTTGGTACAACAAGTTATAGCCTGCAAAAAATATTGCACAGGTCTATATTGTTTTATAGAATTATATTTCATTTTAAATTATTTATAATTAAAAACAGGCTCTTGTTTGAATTCCTAATTGTTAATAATTGTTCGACATCTAAGTACCAAATGATATGTTTGATACAACATACGATAGCATTCAAAATATCATATCCAAAGGGTTAAAATGGTAATATTTCAATCCCAATTTACTTAAAGACATGTGTTGCTATTAAATCTGTCTTTAAAATAAAATGTTAAATTTGAAATGTAAATAAGAAATATTATTTTATCTATTTAGGCACAACAATTGGACTGGTAGATGGCTAACCCCATTTAAAGCAACCTGGTTACCTCATTCTGATGAATTATTTTCAGTGGGTTCAATGAACTATCCAAGGCGAATTGAAATCTTTAATGCCAATGGAAATAATGTTTTCAACTTCAAGAATGATGAATACTTAAATTCAGTAACATCAATTAATGAGTTTCATCCCTCACTCAATGTTTTAGCGGGTGGAAATTCAAGTGGAAAAGTTTTTATCTTCACAGATACACAGCTGAACTACTAAGATTGCTGAGCACTTAATTACTTATGCTAAGATTGTTGAGCATTTTATTACTTGTATCAAATTGTATAAAAGTGTAATATTTTTCATTTAATAAATTTTTATCATATATTTTTAACTAACTGAATTCATTTTCTTTGTAGGGATGTTAAAAAAAGGGTAAAAATTGAGAAATAGATAATCAAATGACAAAATATAAAGGTAGGAATAAAAGGTCAATATGTTTCAAGCATTTACAAGGAGTGAATGAGATGAAACATAAATGCCAATGGAAAAGTAAAGGTGAGAAACAAAATTGGACAAACCACAGAGACCAAGAGAGGCAAATCAGGGTAAAATGCATTTCCAAGTGTTATGGAAAGGTGGTGTGGAACTAATGTCGTTGTCATCATTAGTTCCTCTCTCCATAGCATGACGTAATTCATTTTCCTCTTGTTCTGTTTGTCATCCTTTTTTCTCTCTAACTTAACCTTTTAAATTCCAAATCACTTGTTTCTTCTCATTCACATCTGACAAGTTTTGAAAATGACCGTCTGTTTTTTGAGCACGTAAAACGTGTTGACATTATTTTCAATTTTTATATTTTGGAAGAGATGAGAGTTTTTAATCAAGTAATTCCTAAATTAGTTTATTTGCTTTTTTTGGTGGCCTTGCATTTTAAGAAGTTCATTAAAATGAAGTAAACTATCTTCAGAATCATTTGGCATGATGTAAATATTTAAGCAAAATTTACTATGCTGCTGTATTTTTCTTTTGGGTTGGGAAAGCCATATTCAACTTATATTGGGTACATACTTGGGTGTCTACATTAAAATACTTGGTTAGCCATCAAAATAGCACCAATTGCCAAAATTAATTAGCCCCCACAGGTGCAAAGAATGGCAATTTTTGCAGTTCTCTTAAACAACTAAGTACTTTTACTATACATTTTAAATTAATTTGTTTTATAGAAACATGTTTTATAAGTGTAACTATAAACAGATATCTTTAGAAATACTTAATTGTATGTTTTATTTATGTCAATTATAATATATTTAACCCAGATTAAATATTTTATTGTGATTAATTTTTATTAAAAAATTACATCCAATTATAATGGTTAGATTTTATTTTAAAATATAAAAATAGGTTCTATTATTAAAATTTAAAAGAATAATTGAATTTAGTTTTGACTAACAATAAAGATTTCATTGTGCTAAAGTACAATAAAATTGCATGAACATGCAATTTTATTGTACTTTATGAATGAATATGCAGCAGGGTTGCCACTCCACAAAGAAAACCTGGAGAATACATGGAATTTGATATTCATCTAAATTAATGGGGCATTTTGAATTTTCCCTGTCAACTGGGAAAATATAGGAATTTTGTTTATTTTCTTATCAAAAATGCTGCCCTATCAAAACTTCATGAAATATAAAAAAAATAGTCCAGTTATACTATTTTATTTACTACAGTCTTTTTTTTTTTTTTTTTTAAAGTATGATAAACTGTTCCCTAATTCTCAAAGTTTCTCCAGCAGTTAAAAGTAGTATAGTTATCTTAATATAGCTAGCACATGAGCAGAAAGATATTATGTCTCCTCTTAATATACATAGTATATATGTACAAAGAAAAAACACGGGGAATTTTTTTCGCACAACTGAGTTGCAACCCTGATTAATCAGCATTTTTTTTTTTGCATCATACCTAAAATGATCCAGTAACAGTAAAACAAAATATGTATCCCTAACTTGTGTAAGCTTATGTTAAGATTTTCATTAATTAAACTTCAGCATTAATAGTATTAGAATTGAATATTAAATTTAAAACCTGATATACTCTATAAAGAAAAAGAAATGTAATTGATAGCAGGGATTTCTAGAATATTCTACAAAAGAAATTGTAGTAAAACTATTTCACTTTTAATTTTTTGGGAGGAATAAATTATCTGTGACAGTTACTTCAATTATTGATTACAACAAATATATTTTGGCTCGTAAATTTGTAATATCTAGTAGTTAAGTACATTTTATTCCTTCCTAAAAGAGCCTAGAAGCGAAAGATTTTTACTGCCAGTTATTTCTCTTACAGATAATTTATATCCCACCAAATGATACCACTAATTTTGAGTGTTTAAAAGTTGCATATAGGTAGCAATGAGGTTAGCATAAGACAAAACTAATCAAATTAACATATGGCAGTAATAAACATTTACAACTGTTGTTGTAGTTCATTTACGTCACACTAGAACTGCCCAATGGGCTATTGGCGGCGGTCTGGAGATGATCCGAAGACATGCCATCAATTTTGTTCCTCTGCAGAGGGGATGGCACCCTCGCTTCGGTAGCCAGACTACCTGCACGCGAAGTTGAGCACTTTACAGTATGGCAGTAAATGGCGGGATCAGGGATGAGAAGTTTAACGAGGAACAATACCACACACCCTCGGTCCCTATGCAGACTGATCCAAGTGGTCACCCACTCGCAGACTGACCGCAGCCAGTGATGCTTGACTTCGGTGATCTGCCGGGAACCGTGTCTTAACGATCAGTCCACTACGGGACACATTTACAACTGAAGAGATATACTTAGTAAACAATATTGCAATTCTAGTCATAAATTTTACTTTGGGATTAGTCTAAAAGCAAATAAATTGCTTATGGGTGAAAAAAATGAGATATTCATAAAACATTTAACTTTTGACATTTTTACAATAGACTTGAAGAATTATAGGTGCAACAACTATTTCATAAATGTTACAAATTAGAAAAAGCTTGGTTTCTTACCTCTTGTACCAGAACTTCACAATGGGCTATTGGCAACGGTTTGGAAAACATCTATCCCTGAGATTGATTTGAAGGCGCTACGCCATCTCAATTTTGATCCTTTGTATAGGGGTAGCTCCCCCACTTTTGTAGCTTGACGACCAGTGTACAAATTCAAATACCTTATGTTAGAACAGTTGAACAGGCTGATTTAAGTATTCATACAGTCACTGACCACAGCTAGTAATACTTAATTTCAGTGATCTACTGGAAAATGTCTTGCGATCAGTCCACTATGGGACTCAGCACTGACAGAAAAAAATAGTCCATATCAGCAGATTTGGAATAGTTGGGTGTATTTATCCCCCATCCAATGGAGCAGGGGTGGCCAAGCTCCTTGATAGTCGAGCCATTTTTCAAAATTTGAAATTTTTCACAAGCCACAATTAAATACGTATTTAAAAGGTATGCAAAAAAGGTCTTAAAATTTTTTTTTACATAAATTATATTGAGAACATATAAGCAAAAGTACAAAATATGTGTATTGAATTTAAATATTAAAAATTAAACACATTTATTTTACTTGATAATTCTTTAAAATTTGGTGAATAATTGGTGACAGCACTTCTCAGTAATACTTTCAGATGCTAGTTAGTTAATTCTGATCGGTTTTTGGATTTCACGAATTTTAAAGTGGAATAAAATGATTCACATAAGTACGTTGTTCCGAATATTGAATTAATTCTACAATCAGCATTTTTTAATTCAGGATACTTCGATTCTGGTTCAAATTTCCAAAATTCAGTAATCAACGTCGACTTATATTTTAATTGTAGAGCTTGATCTTCTTGCATCTCTATTAATTCTAATTCTCCAGATGCTTTTTGTCAATTGTTTTGGAAATGGAAAACTCACCTTGAATTGAACAACGTTGCACTTAGTCTTTCATACTTGTTCTCAGTAATTTAAAAGACATTTTGAAACACATACGGAACGATAATAACTTTTTAAAATATAATATCACAAAAATTAAAAGGGAACTCGGGTACATTTATCAAGAGCCACAAATAATCCATCAAACAGCCGCAGGTTGGCCACCTCTGCAATAAGAGTAATAAAAATAACTAAATTCACTTGTCTAGTGATTCCATTTAAGAGCTATATGCTAAGAGCTATATGCACAGAGGGAACACGAAAAACATGTTATGATACGTCCTTTAGGATATATAATTTAACATAGATTTTAAAAAAATAGTGGGCCAGCAGATGTATGTAAGTAAAATCATAACCAAATTTTAAATACATATGAACGAAAATCGTATTCTTATCAATTTCTTTTCTATTTTTTTTTTTTTTTAGTATTTTTCTATTGTAACGAATTACGTTGTTACTCTTATTTGATGCAGGTGTTTAATCTGTCATAATTAAAAGCCTTATTTGTTCAAAACTCCACTTGTTTTAAAATTTTTTGTTTCTTTCTATCAATCGATAGCGAGAAGAGTTTTGAATGTGCATATTGATCAATAATCTATTGTTACGAAAATTTTCAGTACTCTGGAATTTTTTTTGGCAAATAAAAAAAAACTTTTAATGGCAAGATTTTTAGAAGTATGAATTGAGGGGCTTTTCATTACTTTAACGTCTCGCAAATACAGATTTATCAATTCAAAATAATGTAATTTATATATCTTTTTCATTTGATTTAAAAATAATTGAATTTTATAATTCAATAATCTCAGAATTGTGAAATAAAATAAAATGTAGGGCATATAACATTTTACTTTTGACGAAAATGTTTAGCTCAAAATGAATTAATTTTTTTTTCTTTATAAAAATACAAAACTAAATAATGATTCTCTACACATCTTTATCAGTTCAATATAATCAATAATATAAATCTTGTAAATATTTTTGTTTACTGTACATTTATTTATACATAATTTTTTTATAAATCTAAAAAATCCCCCCCCCCCTAGTTAATAGCTTAAGTTTAATCAACTATAATTTTTTTACATAATTGAATAAAGTGGTTATTAATTTAAAATATAGAATTAGCTATTCTATATTGAATACATTTAAAATAGGGTTTAATTTTATGTATATCTATCTATATATAGATATGAAGAACTTTAAACAATAGGCAGAAAAATTTTTACTAATAATGCACATTTTCTAATTATGTTTAAAAAAAATTAATACTTCAAAAAATCTATAAATGATTAGGATTAACTATAGAGCAAGTCTAAAAGTAATAACCTTAAAATTTGACATACATGTGTTATAATAATAGTGTGTTTAAAATATTGAAATTAGAAAACAAGTGAAACTGCCGAAAAGCTCCACCCCATGCTGTGAATTCCAATCCTTGTGACATACCTTATCTCCCTTCTAAATTTGAAACAACTCTACTGAATCACCTAGTTTATATAATTCTAAAGCAACTAGTCACAAAAATATCCACATTTTTGCAGGATTTAGTTGCTTTTACTTGTAGAAAAAACTAAATGTACTTTTTTTAGTTACATAAAATAATCGACAACAAATCTATTCTTTTAAAATTTAACTCAAATAATCATTTGGATTAAGATGGAAAATTTATTTTTTATAACCAAAATAATTTATTTTTTGTTCTTTAACATTAAAAGTAAATTTCACATATGCTTTTTAAATACAGTAAAACATCATTTATACTTCTTTCATGGGACTAATACAAATAGGCGTATAATTTGAAAGATGTTTCTCTCAAAATTGATAGAAGTTCAAGAATTTCATTACAAAATAATGATTTTGATAACGCACTTAATACTATTGATATTATTTGGCACTTAATATTATTGATATAGAACATAAATAATCCCCGGATTTTTGTCTTATCACCGATAGGAAAGTAATACCAGAAGAGGTAATCATTGTTAAAATTAGCTTTAAGTATAAAAAACAGAAAAAAATTCTAAGTTTAAAATTTGCTCCACTGGCAAAAAAATGGTATCTTTAAATTTGATACAGCAAGTTCTGTAACAGTAAACAATTGACCCTCTCTTTGCTAAAAGCACCAGATAGTATTAAGAAGGAAAATTTTCAGCCAAAAAAAAAAAATTTATAATGATGGCTCAATTTCTTTAAAAGAAAAATAAATGTTAAGCACTTAGTCCAAAAATATGCACTGATCTTTGCTTATTTTTGTAAAATAAAATTAGGCAAGATTAAGCACTTTTAAGGTGCATACATACCAACCCTGTAATTTATTTATTTTCAAGTAAAAAATTTTAGCCATAATTTTTTTCAAAAAAACTTTCGGGAAATACGTAATTATAAGAGATACATATTAATATCCATTTGAAACAAGAAACATTAAGAGAGTTAGAAAGTTTAATTTGCACAACAAATAAATTTTTACTCTCATCTTATTAAAAGCATGAACTTCAAAGGGAAAAAAACTGAAATAAAAAGAATGTGGCTGTATAGTTTAAATATATAGTTACATGAACGTTATATAGTTTAAATATGCGGTTATTAAATATGTTTATGGTTGTGAACTTTGAGAAAAATATATTTATAACTTAAAATTATCTTTTTTTTTAAAGAAATAAATAATAAAAAAATCATATAGTTACTACTATCAGGCAGGCCACACACTAAGGAGGCAAGTAGTAAGACAGAGGCACACAGGCGAAGAATTCCTATACTTTTGTTAGGATGTGCAGAGGTGATGTGCGCATGTCTTCCTCGGTTTATAGCTAATTTTAAAATCAGATGTTCTATTGATACATAAATAAATGTATAAAAGTATGTGATATTTATTTTTAAATGTCGCAAGAAGTAATGTTCTGAACATAAATAACAATAAATAAATTACAACATTTTTAGACAATTTCAACATTTGAATCCAAGTTTTAAAATATTTTCAATGCTTTATGTACAAATTTCTTTCATATATAAATGTATCTTAGATTTATAATTAAATGCATTGAATGAAACTGCAAGCATATTATGAACAGGATGAACTTCCTGAAATACCAGTATTCCTCCTGAATTATTTAAACTACTGATTTGCTTTCCATCGTTACTTTCCATGATGATTGTTTTCTTCTGTACGTTATTACTCACAATAAAAGCACTATCAGATCTAGGCAACCAGTCTGCTCTTGTGAAAAAAGTTGACTGGCTGACATAGCTAAGGAAGAAAACAAAATATTAAGAATGGGCCTGTAAATAAAAACAAAATAAGAAACATAATTATTACAGTAAAACCTTCCTTAAATATATTATATATTTAACAACCACAGCCTCCGAAGAACGACTACATGTTTGTGGTGCCGAACATCTTCCATAAATTCTACATTACCACAAAACAGCAATTTATAAACAGTCACTCGTTGCTAGCATGAATTTTGTATTAGGCTATATCTCAGTCAACTTTTTTTTTAATTTTTCACCAATTAGTTTGCAATAATTTTATCTGATCATTATTAAACATATTTCCCCTTCTCTGTTATCACATTCAAATCATAACAGTTCTTAAGCATTCTTCATACAATACAACAGTCTTGAGCCGCGATGGCTCAGGGGGTAGAACATTTGCCTTCCAATGAGGTGAACCAAGTTTGAATCCCAGCAACGGCTGGTCGATGCGAATCCGCTTCCGGCTTGCACTGACCACAGTGCTGATGTGAAATATCCTCAGTGGTAGACAGATCATGGGTTAGTGTATCCTTGCCGCTAGGCTAACAGTGGGAGGTTCTCGTTGTCTTCCTCTCCATGTAACGCAAATGACGGTTAGATCCATCAGAAGACGGTTAGATCATCCCAATGAATGGTGTTTTCTACACTAGGAAACGCTGCAAGCTCGGGACTGCCTAAATTTCCGGGTTACTGTTTCAGTTGTATTTTAAAGCCATTTGGCATCATTGTGTTTTGAGATTCTTGCAAACAATGTATTTGATTACTTATTACTTATGTTTACAATGCTAACAATACTTGTGTTTACAATACTAAAAGTGTTAACACTAACGTAAGATGGTGCACAGCTTGCAACACGAACAAACAGTAATAAACAAATGGAAAGAGGCCAAATCAAGACTGCCAAAAAAGCGAGTTATTCAAAATCTAGCAACCATGTCACCTTTTTTAATAATAAATAACAAAATAACTAAAACACATTTTCACTCCAAACTCCCCAGAATTACATAATAACATTAATATCTTATGAAAGACGGCAGATTTGAGCTCAGAAATTATATAATTTACTTCTTTTACTGAAAACAAAATTATCCGTTTGAAAACATCGCCTATCAGAATAACATGTAGTAAGTAGCTGCAAACTTTTTAACCGGAACTAGAGTAGGTCCCGAGCTCGAGATTGTTATTGTTTACATTTCTATTGAAAACACCATCCATACTTGATCCAGGAGTTCCTTTGTCTTCTGGATTGGGTTCAAAATAACAAGGCTACGGATTTGAACATTAATAGTAGTTGTAAGCCCGAAAATTGGATCAGCTGTTCAACAGCGGTTATATAAAAAAAATACATTAGTCAATCAAATTTGATTGTTCAATTATGCCTATGACAGATAAGTTGAATCTTAATAATTCTGTGGATAAGCTGAAACACAGGAATCTTGTTTTAACTGTGAGCAGTTATTCCTAATGCGTCATTGGTCAGCTTTTAATGCAAGCAGTTCAAAGAAATTACCAGCACTTGTGCAAAATAAGAAATGGATGCATGCATCTAACCAATATTTGTTTAACAATTTCATTTCTTCTTTCTTAACGCTCTAGATACTGGAAGAGTGGATATCTGAATAAGATCTTTTGTAAATGAATAATCAAAATATGAGTAATGACCACAAAGAAAATTCCTTATATTAAAAGATAAAATCAAGTTAATAAGGATAGTTGAAAATGAATAAGAGTGTGAAAATTAGCTGCACTCAATTGCTGTGTGGAAAATAAAGTTTAAGATTGCTTTTTATTGTTTGATAATGTTTATGATTTTTTATATAATTTAATTATAAATAGCAACATTAGTCATAATAATCTCGTAAGAGACCGTTGTTCTGAGGTTTTACTGTATACAGGTCGGTACATATTAAATGTCAGATTTACTTTACAGTAGAGTATTTGTCTCACTGTTTTTGGCATAACCTTATTTATAATTATGCTGCCCAATGCCAGAGTCGCATTTTAAGAGAGAATTTCTCAAAAGTTAAGAATTTTATTACTTGTTTTATATTTTGCAAGGACATAAACTCAACCGACATTCATGTAATTTTTTGTACGAGTATAAACTTAATACTGCTCAAGCTGCATAAAATATAAACAATACAGCCTTGGTGTGAAAAACTTTGAACTAGTGATTATTCCCTATAAAACAAACCACATGGAAAACATAGAAAATCTGATACAAATGCTGCTCTGAAAGCATAGGTAGAGACAAATCTAACTGTATCTAGAAGGAAACTTGCTACTAGAACGAAAGTTGACTATACAACAATATTGCTACACTTTTCTATAGTTGGAAAGATGAGGAAAATTGGAAAAATCATTATATTAGCTGAGTGAAATAAGCTAGATCGATTGAGCTAATGCTCATCATTATTATAACCTTACCTCATTGAAAGCGATCTTTCGATAAAATTTTGCAGTACCCAGCTATTTTTTAATGTTTTGCTTACCGACTTTCACTTTTTAAGCATTTAACACATTCTTTGCCACTAAGAATAATATTTCCCTCCTCAGAAGCCGGATTACAAAACAGGGTTTTAATGGTTTAAATTTTCCTTATATTTTACTAGGAAAATTAAAAAAAACGAAGAAACTTAATATTTTCCTGCTTAGAGAGCTTTTTTTTTTTCGACGCTCTGGAGCGTCAGTGGCACACAGACTCAACCTGTCTTCGTGAGTGCCAATGACGCTCCAGCGCGTCTGATCAATATTCTCAAAAATTACTGGCATATTGCATAAAATAGCAGCTTAAAAGGAATAAAACGGAATACCATTCAAGTATAAGTAGTACCATTTATGAAACAATACTGAAAATATTTACAAATAATAAGCACAATATACAGATATTGGCAGTCACGCACATAAAAAAATTCAAAAAAAGTTTTGAAAACCAACCACAAAAAATAAAATAAAAATAGTGCTCCACTAACGTACCGAAACAACATCTCCATTCAATTTCTAAAGCCACACTAAACACAGAGCATATAACTTATCGTAGTCGATCGACACACTATCGCGTCGTCGGCATACCAGGAGGTGCCGCTCTGACGCGCTAGTGCGTCAGTGGCAGAGAACGTGTTAAAACAGTTTTTAAGGGCAAAACAGAATGAAAATTAAGAGAGTCTGAAAAATTCCATAACAGAGTTTATTGATTCTAAAGATTCAGAATTTCTTTAAAACAAGCACCTATTCAGTTAAATCTTGTTGAGAAAAGTATACTGAAGCAAATGGTATATATTTTTATTAAATAAACAGCGTTTGAAAAATATATGCAGTTTTATATATTCACTTTAAAATCTGACTAACATTTCATATGCACCAACCTAATAGAATAATAGTACAGTACAGAACCCGTTATCCGGAAAACCAAAAAACCGGAACGAAATTCGATTAGTTTTCACGCCATTTTTTAAAAAAAAATTATTTTTTTCCTCATAAGATTTTAGGATTTTTCGTTCTTTTTTTAAAGATGTTTACCTTACCATCATTTTGGAAATAATCATTAGTGTATTACTTCATCGTTTTTTCTCTTAGAGGAGTAATTTAGGTAGAGAGAACCAGTCCCCCATCCCTCGTTGCAAAGAACATCGTCACGTGATTCCTGGACGATTTTCCCTCCAGTAAACCCTCTCCCCATTCTTTGCCTATGGAGGTGAATTGATGAGCTGTGTTTTTAACTATAAAATTTAAAAAAAATGGTGGTATACTGCTCTGCATTTGGATGCAACGAAAAATTCATTAAAGGAGGACCTTTTACATTTCACAAGAAAGATTTTTATTCTTTTATATTCAATTATAAACATTTATTTTCTATTTATATGTTAGCACGCCAAGTTATGGAATGAATTTAATTGGTCTTTAACTAGCAAAATAGCAATTATTTTTTTATATTTTTATTTAAATTAATGGATTATAATGTAGTTAACATTGATAGGCATTTTCATTACAATTAAATTTCATATTGATACAAATATTCTAATATTTTTACTCCTTTTCTGATAAAGCGCGCGCATCGGATTTGGCGCATTTCTTTCACGCCAATGTTTGCAAACAGATCGCTTTAATTTTCGCTCTGTAACTTTTATTGATGCATTAAAATAATTTTTTGTAATAATTTCAAGCGAATTTAATTATATATATTAAATGATTTAATTATATATTTAATACATTTCATGCAAAAAATAATTTTTTGGATCAAAACTAAAATTATCTTTTAGAAATTCCGTTATTAAATAAAATTTATAAGCCGAAGAATATATTTCTTATTATTTTATTATATAGGAAAAAATTTTTGGATATTCATATTTACTTAGGAAGCTTTATATTTATTACTGTACATTTATTATTGAGGAAAATATTAACTAGGTTATTATAGGTACTATTATTAATAATAGGTCCTATTATTAAATAATTGTTATAGGATTATAAAAGGTGTGGCTATTCATTATTATCATTATATGTATTTAATTTTGATTTCGAGAAATAAAAAGGGATTCATTCTTTTTTTGAATATCAATGAATTTTTTTAATATAAAATTACAAGTAGTTGTCGAGAGCTATCAATGTTTCAAACAACTGGTAGACAGTATGTTCTTATATGGAATTTCGCAATACTTTTTTTTAAAAATAAGATAAAGGGACAAATAACAAGACAAAAATTTGGCATTTTAATTTAAATATTTTCATCATGTTATGTTAACTCACTAAAATTTTAATTGTATGCATTGGTTGAAATAAATTATTATCGCTGATAACACTGATAACATATTTTATAATTCATGTCAGAATGTAATATAAAAAAGACATGATGTATTTTTAAAAATTAAATGTATTTCCTAACTTTGCAAATTACATTTTATTTCTTTTTCCTTATTAAAATTTGCAGATTATAAAGTAATGACTGAGAAAATATTTTGCATATCAAGCCAGATTGCTGTATCAAATGGATAAGATGATTTTCTTTAAACAAAGATTGACAATGAAAATATATTTCTTAGTTCAAGCCGTAATGTAATATAAAACATAATGATAAGGTATTTTTTTAACAATTTAAAATAAAATATTGATATCCAATTATTTTCTTGCTGTTCTTTAAATTCTATTGAAGGAACTAGTTATTTTTTTTATTTAACTCTTATGACGCTTTGACAAAAATAATTAATACCTATAATCATTTGCAATTAGTTCTTTATATTTTAAATGCTTTCAAATGTATGTTCGATTCAAAAATCATTATTTTTATTTCATTGTCTGGCAAAGTCATACTTAAATAATATGTTATTAGCTTTTTAAGATTAAGAAATTAAAAGTAAATAACTAAATGTAGCACACATACTATAATGTATTTTTATTTGAAAGCTTATCTTTTACAATCACGAATAAAATTGGGAAAGCATTCAAAATAAAATAAAAGAGAGAAAAAATCTTTAGTACTCTTGAAAATATTCCTGTACGATGCGACCGCCAGCTATGAATTTTTCGCCAAAATGGAAACCCCCATCTTGGAACAAGTTTTCAGAGCCCAAACAATAGACTAGCTCTCTCTACCCTAATATCTCCTCTAAGTTTTTTCTTCTTTTTAAGATTATTTAAAAAAAATTTTTTAGTTGGGTTTAACTATAAAAAAACGGAATTTTGTAGCGATTCAGAAAACCGGAAAAATCAGTTATCCGGAATATCGATGGTCCCGATTGTTCCGGATAATCGGTTCCCTACTGTACTATTTTGGAACACTTCCACAAAAGCTAAAATAAGGAGAAATAATAAAATTTTCTTGGCAACACATATTTTTCACTTTGTATTATACATTCAGGTTCGTTCAAAAAGCAAATGTCATTGAGTTAATAAAAAGAAACAATTATCTACTCCATTGATACAATACATTAAATCAAGGCTCCCTAACCTTTCTTTACCTAAGAACATATTCTAGAATACCCAGCGGACAACGAGCAACAATTATATTTTTTAAATTTAAATGTACTGAAAAACATTCTTAATAATTCCTTTTAAGTTTAATACAAAACTTCTAGGACTAAAAATGAAACATTTTATTAAAATATCTATATTTATTTTTCATATTTCTAAAAAAACGCATAATAAATAAATTTATTATGTTTATAAAGAAAAGTTTTGATTTTTCAAATATATTAGAAAAACCTGCAAAAAATTTTAAAAGCAGAATGAAGCAATTTAAAAAAAAAATTAGTTTCTTCCATTTTGTTTGTAAAAGGTTTTATAAATTTCTTATTATCTTCTATCTATGAAATATTTTTATTTATTCAAGAATTTATTTATTCATTTCATTTATTAATTCATATTTTTATTTATTCATTTTACTTTTACTGTAGAGAGAAGATGTTAATAAATGGAAAAAGGACTGAAATTATTAATTGGGAAAAAAGCAAAGATTTAGAAGTTCTTATTAACCGAAAAAATTAATAAAATTATTTTTGATAGAAAAAATATGAAATAACATTAAATAATATACAAATTATTTAAACGTTATCATCACAACCATACTAACATCCTCTCAACAAAATCTTAGAAAGGTTTAAAGAGCTGCTAATTTATAACATTTAGAAAAATAATATAATAAGTGTTCAACACTACAAGAACACATTGAATCAGAGTAATGCGAAGATGTGAATAAATAAAATAAATATGACTGAAATTATTAATTGGAAGGAAAAGAAGTAAATATTTTGGACTTCTCACTAACAGAAAAATGCTTATGAGAAATTCTGACGGGAAAAACGTAGAAAAAATGCACAACATGCAGATAATTTAAAGGTAATCATCATAACCACACTTTATATCTTCCCAGCAGAACTCAGTGTGACAGTACATTTTGCTGCCATTTCATCCGCAATATTTTTATAGTGTTTGCGATGTACAAAGACGGATATGCACACAACAAATGTCCAATCAATACACTCTTGGTCAGCTGGCACGTATCTCAATGGTCATTTTTGTTCCGTCCACAAATTCAATGTCAGTCACAGGAACAATAAAACGTTTCTGCAAAATTGTTGACATTGGAGGTGCATAAACAAATTTACTATCTCCTATGGATAACTAGTGTCAAGAAATGTTTAACACTGCAAGACAGCATTATATCAGATGGTTAAAGTCAAGTTGCCATTTAATGATATAAAATAATTTGTATGACTTTAATAAAAGAGATTTTGCCAACTTTTTATACGGCTATACATGGCTTCATTGTAACAGAGTGGCTTATCACATAAGAGTTTAAATTACTTAGAAGTAGTGGTGGATATAAACCCTATAAATCGAATTTACTAAACCAAGAATCATACATTAAAAGACTATCATTTGAAAATATTTATCCACTGTCCGGAGCAAGTTAGTATCTCTGATATATTTATATATAACACATATAAAGACTTACGGTGAAGTTTTCAATTTTAGTTTCTTAGTTCTCCTATAATAAAGAAATAAGAAAAAGATTCATTATTTTTTACATAAATAGAAATGTAATCAATAAAATTGCAAGTGGCCAATTATTAACAGCATTAGCAAATATTTTTGAACAAATGATATAGTTCATAATTTTTTAGTAAAAAATATATAGCTTTCTACTCAAAAACTTGAAAAGTAATAGTCACATGTAGGAATATAGATTAGAAAAAAAGATTAAATGTCTAGAATTGCTATTTTAACTCGTACTCAGTTTTAAAATACATTTGACATGTTTCTATAGCAGTTTTATTGTTTATTATGTTGTTGCTTAAGAACTTTTTTCCTAACATAATTTTTTATAACATATCACAATTCGAGGTAATTTAAGTATACCTCAATGTTTTGACAATTAAATTTAAATTCAATTCTTTTAGACCTATAGAAAAAATTTTAAAAATTACAAAGCATTTTAAATTTTTTTGCTTGAAACATAACTGGTTTTTGATATAATTTTTTTTAAACTTAAAAAATAATTAAAGTTATAAGTGCTAATTCAATTATTATCAAATAAAAAATTTATTTCGAACTTTGTCATTTGAATTCATTTTAACAGACCTCAAAGTGGGGAGAAAAAAAATCAGGATAGTTTTTGGTGCAGTATACATTTATCAGGCAACTTTTAAAAGGGGCATACAACAAACTTAAAAGTATAATTTGTTGTACATAAGTATAATAAAAGTACATTTTATTGCAAAAGAATAATAAAAAATGCTATTTTTAGCTTCAGAGTTACATTGTTCAAAACTGGATCTATTAATGGTTTCCAGAATAATTTTTTAATGGAGCACTAAACAATTCATAACAACTTAAGACCAATACATGAAAAAAAATTAACCAGTAACAATTAGTTAATATTCCCTCATACCAATATATAATTAAAACTGAGGCACTTTTCCATTAGCCGGGTGCAAATCTTGCCAATTGTGAACCAAACGCAAGCCAAGTCGCCCAGCGAAACGAATGACAAAACAGTCAATAGAAAAAAAGTTGAAAACTTTCAACTATAAACAAATATTGTTAGCCGTTACCACACATCAACGTACTCTGTCACAAAAGACAAGACAGTTTCATTTCATGCTTCTGATCGCATATTGCATTTTTTGACAAATATAATTTTCTCTTTAATAAAAAAGAGACTGCATCTTCTTCAGTTCTGGCTAAATCCCAAATTTCCATCATTTTTTAAGACAAAAATTAAGATGCAAGAAAGAAAAGAAAACGTGCTTTGTTTTGAATGAATTCAAGGAGCACGTGGCCCCAAACTAACATTTCCCTTTATGGTTGTAAGAAATTTGGCGGAATTCTACATTATTTGGCAATTATCCACTCGCGGCCAGCTAACTAAATCAAATAATAATAATAAAACTTTTATCAAATAATTTCGGAGCAAGATTTTAATAATCTGCTCAGTGAATGTAATGCTTAACATTTTTGCATAAAAGTAATTTAGTGGATGATTCCTCACTTCATCTTTTACAAATTCTCTGATCATTAACTAGATTGGAATTGATCGTTTTAAAAATCAGATGAAAAAAGAAATGACGAAATCAGATGAAAAATTCTACCCTACAAGATTTACTTAAGCATTCTCTGAAAATAATAAATAAGAGCATGATCCCTGATTCCTCGCGATCAAAATTTGCAGACAAAATTTTTAATTTATAAGATGCCTGAATTACCTAAAAAGCTTGAAACAATTAATACTTTGGGTAAGGCTATATGCCTGACCCATGTTTGTAATTAGTGGAAGGTCCCTAAGTTTGAAATATCAAATATTGCAATTGTTATTAGCATTATTAATTAAAATAAAAAAATCTCTTGAATTAAAAGTTCAAATCTTTCAATTCTTCAAATTGATTATTTCAAAATCCACTTTTATCTTTGTTGAAAAAAGGATGTTCAACAACAAAACATTAACAAAAAAATCAGAAAGATCTGGACAACTAATAAGCCCCTGCAAGATATGATGTAAAAAATTTCATAACTTATAATTTAAGACTTTTCAAACCATTATTAAATTAAATAATTTCTAAAAAAAATTCAGTTTTACGTAAAACAATCTTTGAATAATCGAGTTTTACTATTGTTTGTAATTTTTTTAGAAAAAAATTATCTAAAAAAAAAAATTTACAAATTTTTCAAATATTACAAATTTACAACTTCTAAAAAATTTTTTTTTAGAAGGCCGGGATAGCCTGGTCGGTAGGGCGCTGGGCCCATGTCCAAGAGTTTGTGGGTTCGAACCCCGCCGGCCGAATCGCAAAGTCCTCCATATTCCCGTAACAAATCAATACCTCTGGGGGTACTGAATTGGAGATCGATCGTTCTCTGATTCAGGTAAAAATTATGTATGGATGTATGAACGGGTCCGTCTTATAGACAGGTGTGACGTATGATGTGGCAGAAGTCGAATTTTTGGCTATAAATGGCGCCACTGAAAAACAATAATCGCACACTTTTCCTTAAATTTGCTCAGTTTCACCAAGCAGGCTTGCCCGTGTGGCATTAGAACTAAATATTTTTTTTAGACTCGAAAGGATCTCGAGAGATAGAGAAACATCCAAAAATGAAATTAACATTAAAATGTTCAACCTTCAGAATGATAATATTCTAGATTGAGACTATTTTTGTGGTCATTCATGGTCAATTATACAAATCTGTTGAAATAGAGTTATGTTTAAACAAAAAATATTAGCATTTGTGTCGAATTCTGTAATTTAATTAACAGTTAATATCTTGTGCAAGTTCATCCTTTGAACAATTAAGATTAGCACTTAGCAGAAGAAAATTCAATTATTAGCTCGATCATAGTTATTTAGATACAGTTGAACATTGGGTAGGTATATTGGGAACAAAGATTATTTCACTCAAAGATGAAATTTTTTTAATAATTATTTCCTCTAATAATTGTTTGAAATTTTTTAATTATAAGTTATTAAAAAGTTTACATCATTTCAAATATAGCAGATTTCTTGTAGTTTTCCTGATATTTCTGATAAAAAATCCTTGAAAAAAAATTTTTTTTAAACATTTTATTTGTAAAGCTGAAAACTCTGATTTAAATAAAAATAAAAGTAACAATAAACAACTCAGATAATAAACAACTCATGCTGACTACTTTCATAATCTGTGAACTTTCAAAATTATTTTACCACCATTTTGTAAAATTTAATCAAGTTTTATAATTATTAGTAAATTATCCCAATTAAGAGTAAATTTATAAAAAAATTATATGTATTTTAACACTTTAAAGATTAAGTTAGGACAATTTATTCTCATTCAGTTGACAGGGATCATTAGATAGAACATTAATTGTATTTGAAAAAATTTTAATCTATGATTGTTTTTGTAATGGAAAAGCTACTTACTTTGGTATAACCTTGATATCATTTAATACAGGATTAGTGCTGTAATAAAAAATACAAATTAAGATATAAGCACACATAAGCTATTGAAACATGAAGTTTTTAATATTTTTTGAAGTTTAATAGTTATTAAAAGTGCTTGTAGAATCCAAACCCCTAAAAAATTCAAAAGAAATTTAGTATAAAAAAATTTCTTAACAATTTGTACACATTTCTTTTGTATGCAGAAATGCATACAAAAGAATTTGGTAATATAATTATAATTATGATATAATTATATTAATTATAATAAAAATAATTATAATAATATAATTAATTATAATAAAAATTTGATAATATAATTATAAACTTTTCATTGAATTACAAAGTACAGATTTTTGATACAGGACACGAAATTTCTGCTGACAATCAAATTTTTAAGATAAGTGAATAAGCATTATCTTCCAAATTGTTGAGTTTCAAATTAAGCTACATATGCCCATCTAACACCGCTATATTGTTAAACTACATAGATTACCATGCCTTAATCCAGTGGCACACAAAAGTGTTTTGAAATCAAAAGACAGTATTTTTTTTTGAACAAAAGATGCTTTATTATACACTTTTATAATTCTTTCTTTTCAAAAAGTTTTAAATTCACTTTAAAACTTCCAAAAATATGAGAAGATACATAATAAGTGAAATTATCATTAAGCAATTTAAACTTTTCCTGACTGAACTATTATGAATATACTTTTCCAGACTGCAGCAACCCCCATATTTTAATGGTCAAAAATCCAAATCTGTCATAAGGGTATTTTCAATCCGAGATAGTATGTTTTTATTTCTGATTTCATAATTTAAAATACTATTTGCACTAATTATAGCACATTTGAGGTCACCTCTTTCAACCATTAACAAAGGAATTTAATTTTTGAAAATCAGGCAATATCTGATTTTTGCAAATTGTACTCTTTGACTTTATGCAAACCTGGCACTTGGTCAAAGTAAAAAATCAGGACAACATATTTCAAAAACTCATGACATTTAAGATGAGCAAATGACAAATTGAAATCAATATATTTTTTATTAAAAGATGTTTTAAGCTGTGATGGCTCAGGGGATAGAGCGTTCGCCTTCCAATGAGGTGAACTGGGTTTGAATCCCAGCATGGCTGGTCGATACAAATTCCGCATCCGGCTTGCACCCACTACAGTGATGACATGAAATACCCTCAGTGGTAGAAGGATCATGGGTTAGAGTTCCCTTGCCGTCAGGCTAACCGTGGGAGGTTCTCGTGGTCTTCCTCTTTATTTAACGGAAATGCGGCTTTGTTCCATCAAAAAGTCCTCTGCAAAGGCAAATTTCTCCCAATACCTAATCCAGGAGTTTCCCTGTCTTCTGCATTGAGTTCACAATTACAAGGCTACGATGTTGAACATTAGTAGTCGTAAACCCCCCAAAAATTGGGTTAACTGTACAACCACGGTTATAAAATATAAAATAATAACTGTTTTGTGTAATAAAGGCAAATTTTATCCCAAAAGAATAATAAAATAAACTATTTCAGGTTAACTTTGATCAGTCAGAAAGTTTAAACAGTTTCAGCAAAATTTTATTATTTGGGCACAGAAAACTCATAATAATTTTAGATCAACATGTAGAAAACTTTTACACTACTGTCAATTAGTTGTCTACTGTCAATACTGTCAAGTGTCAATTAGGTTTTCCTCATACCAATAATTAAATTTGTGATTGAGTTAAAAACTTCCTTTAAGAACTTTCAAGTAGAGTTGCAATAATCTTGAAATGACAACACTGTGAATATTCCACTTAACATTTTTGTTCAAAGGTAATTCAGTGGATTATACCTCAATTTACTACTTAAAAATTCCCTGATATGATAAGAATCGATCATTTTTAAAATCTGATGAAAAAGACAAATCAACAATTGTGAAACTACAAAAACCCACTCAACAAAGTTTGTTACTGCAAGTGCATAGATAAGCACATGATCCATCACAAAAATTTGATAATATAAAATTGATGATTCTTAAAATGATTGAATTCCAAAATAATTTGAAACAATGAATCCAGCTGATTAAGTTATATGCCAAAATCATATATTTATAATTAGCGAGCAAACCTAAAGTTTGATTTAAATAATTTTATGATTTCTAAAAGCATTATTACTTAAGTAAAAAAAAGTTAGTTTGAAAATACAAATTTTTCTATTCTTGGAATCCTTTGTTCAAAAATTTGCATTCATTTTCATAAAAAATGGGATGTTTTGAATACAAACAAAAATCATGAATATCAGGATAAAAACCAAAAAAACTGGAAAACTATGTTAATAAAGATAAATAGTAAGATAAATCCCAATAACTGATACCGTCTTTAATTCTTTAAAAGCATGAAGTGATATGCACTGTTTTTAGTTTTTATAGTCAACAGGAATTTGTTAATCATAAAAATACTTACTCAAACTTCTGCTTAAATCTAAGCATTTTTTCTAGATGAGAGCTGTCGTAAATCCTGAAAAATTATTTAGCATTAATTAGATTCATTTAACAGTTAAATATATATTATAGGTATGAAGATAAAGTTTTGCTTACTATCTTTTCTTATTAAGTGATTATTTTGGAGAATAAAATCATGTATTTGAAATTATTGATAATGAATGTGATTGTTCAATTGTTGAATCAATGAATTTGAATTGTCGGGAGAAAAACACGAGCACCCTAATTAATTTTTGTTGTAATAATCGATTTTTTCACATACAAGGACTCGAATTGAATGGTTCCCGTAGGAATAACCTCAAATATACTAATTAAATTGTGCAGCCGATATTTTAAGTTACCAAATCAGACGGAAGCAACTATTTATAAACTTTGATTATATTCTTTAAAACTGTGATAACAGTTTTAACTTCAAGGAAAAAATTTTATTAAAGAATTCCATAATTTTTTTTATTTTCCATAGTTTTACCATTTTTTTTCTGGAGCACTGTACAACAAATGACAACCAGGAATAAAAAAAATTTTATTTCATATTTCAGTAAAGACACTAAATTTGCATACAACAGGAAGCAACTATTCATAAACTTTGATTATATTTTTTAAAACTGTGATAACAGTTTTAGCATAAAAAAATTTCAGACTTCAAGGAAAAAATTTTATTAAAGAATTCCATAGTTTTTTTTATTTTCAGTAGTTCACAATTTTTTACAGAATTATTTTTATTTTTTTAATGCAAGTATTGCTCAAAAGCAAAGAATGAAAAATTCAAAACAAGTTTCTCATAAAAAGAACAACATTCCTGAAGTGTAATTAAAACTATGATACTTTTTTCAATACAAATTAAATTTTAATACAATCAAATAAAATAAAAACATCTTAGTAAATATCAATTATAACAATATCACACATCAAGTAAGAAAGACAATCAAAAAAAATTTTTAATAAGCCTTTTTGATGCATAATAATTTGAGTTTTTCTGTGAACCAACAGCAAATATTGCATTGACCTATAATTAACACATATTTATCTAGCATTATTTGCATTGTCATGAAACAAATACCGGCATTTTTATATTACAATAGGTCTGCTACTTATACAAATTTGAAAAACAAAAGAACTGAAGGTATGAATAACATTTCTCTCTTTTATTCAGAAGGAAAAAAAACTATCAGATACGATCACTACTTATTAGTAGTGATTGAAATTTTACAAGCAAACATCTCTATCAAAATCAAGAAGAAAAAAATGTTATTATCCAGAATAGTTTATTTCTTCTGAATAAACAAAAAAACTGAAACATACCACCAGAATAGGAAATTAGAAAAATTAGTCGATGGTCCGCAGATCTAGGATTAAAAGATATTAGAATATCCATTCATATTTACAGGTCTGTTTACATGTCTCTAACGTTTTTCTTTTTTCTTTTTAAATTTAATTTAAAAAAACTTTAAAAAAAAGCAATACAAAGAATATGTTATGTTCACAATTATGTTGAAATAGGCTATTTTAGGACAGACCAAAACCTGAAATTGAAAGTCAAAAACCATACCAGCATAAAAATCTTTTGCATCAATAACTGGTCCAGGAGACGTGGACAATTTTTCAGTTGTCCCAGGTTTATGGAGAACCATTAATTTTGATTAATTATTTACCCCAATATACAAATGATGAATTTTCATCATGCGGGTGAATTAAAAAACAAAAATTATTATACAGTACAGAACCCGTTATCTGGAAATCAGAAAACCGGAAAACCAAAAAGCCGGAACGAAATTCGATAAATGTTCCCGCCATTTTAAACAAAAATTTCCTAATAAGATTTTAGGATTTTTCTTTCTTTTTTGAAAGATGTTCACCTTACCATCATTTTGAAATAATCATTAGTGTATTACTTAATCGTTTTTTCTTATTTTTAAGATTATTTCCAAAAAAAAATTATTTTTTTTAGTTGGGTTTAACAATAAAAAAATGGCTTTTTGTAGCGATTCAGAAAACCGGAAAAATCAGGTATCCGGAATAGCGATGGTCCTGATCGTTCCGGATAATCGGTTCCCTACTGTACATAAATTCAAATTTTTCTTTAAAATTAATCTAGAAAATTATAAAGCCTTTAAAAAAAACTAAATATAATTACCGAAGTGAGATTTTACTTGAACAAAGAATTGAATTTCCAGTAACAGGTGAAAGAAACGCAGAAAGTACACTTCCATGAGTTGCAGCCTGAGAGACAGACTCTTTTTGAAAGCGTCTATCCCAGACTTTCATTAAGCTAGATAAAAAAGCAATTGAAAATGAAAGAATATTTTTTAAATTAAAAACAATATTTGTAGTACCCAAATTTAAAATTATAAAATAGATCTACACAAATAACTTATTAAATTATTCATTAAATGAAATGATTTAAAAATTCAATTATAATTATAAAAATTATAAATTGATGCCACAACCAAAATTAAAATTTATCCCCATAATTTAAACAACTTACAACAAACTTACCCATCAGAGTCTAAGGTGAGGCACAGATCTTTTTTTGTTGGATGCGAACTTACAGTTCGTACTGCTTTACTGGAACACTTCCATTGTGCTGCACAATGAAACCCCCTTTTAAAACCAGATCGAAATCTTTAAAAAAAAATGAAGATTAAAAATTTAAAGTAAGTTAATTAAGAATTTAAAGCAAAAATAAAAACATGTTAGCAGTGGTGATATAACAAAGAATTATGCACATAGATCAAAACCCACATGTAATCAAATGAACCATTAATTTCAATTTTTAATTCTGCACAATTTAAATAAAACAAATATTCAAATAGATAGGTTACTTTTATGTTATCAGCAAAGTTAAAAAAACAATGTAATAAGCAAAAAATAATAGATTTATAAAGCAGGGAATTGTTCTTCACTATACAGAAGTACCAATGTAAAGCATGAAAAGAAAAAAAATTACAGTTGCAACAAGGTTTTAATGTTGGGTAAATACTATCGGTAAACCTTCTTCTGAATAGCAAATGAAAATTATGCTTAGATGTTCTAATGTTCTCACTTTGATTAACTTTTGACCTAATGATCAAATCTTTACGTACAAAAAAAATTTATAAATAATAAACATAAGAATACCTTGACTAACTTTAGGCATAATAATCTTATTTTAAAATACACTAAAATACTTTAGTACTTGAAAAACTTTATCTAAAATATGTTAATTTATAAGTTCTTACTATTAATCCATTAAGGGACAACCTTCCCATGAACTTTTTTTTAAAAAAGATAGACTAATAACTTAATTTTTTCATTTTTAAAATTAATTTTGGAGAAAAAAGGCATTGTGCATCACTAATTTTATTAATAATATAGATATTTATATCTTGAAATGAAAATGGACCATTTCGATATTTTAAAACTAAAAATGGTAGTGGGCACTAGAAAATATTACATTAATCTAAGCATAAATATTTTACGACTTTTTTTTATGAAGTATTTTTACAAAAAAAAATTAGAAGTTAAAGAACAGAAGTCTTAAATAGGTTAATTACCAAAGTTATAAAATCAAACACAAAACATACTTTCTTTGAATATACCTTTTTACAACATATTCAGATTGCTGTCTTCAAAGTATAAGAGGTAGATGCAAACTAGAAAATGTGGTCCAAATAGAAGTTGAAAGTTTTAATCTTAAATTAAGACTTTAATCTAATTTTCAATATGAAAAATTTTCTACATTAAATTATGATAAATTTCTATATTATAATTACAGTCGGACCTCTATTTAACGAAGTCGCTAAATCCCGAAAAAAAGTTCGTTATGTGGAAAATTCGTTAAATAGAAAATCATCTTTTGAAATACTTACACAACGTGGAATAGGTTTTAAATTCACGGATACTAGAAATAATTAAAATTGCAATTGATACACCTTTATCTTGTAAATTATTATCAATTAATTAATTTATAAATCTTACCCCTAAAAGAAATCTGCAATGAAAGTAACAATAGAACAAAACATTATCCAGTGTGTTATACTATCATGCTACATATATTTTCCCCTGAATAAAAATGCTAAATTTTTATATATTAAAATTATTGCTTCATTTATTATAAATGTAATTTTAAACATACATTTTCACATGCATTCTTAATTTGAATTACTATTGATAAAGTCTGTTAATTTTGTCTGAATTTTTTGTTTGTAAAAGTGTTTTTTCTCATAATAGGTCTCGCATTTTTGTAATGCACCAAAAATTCCTTCAGGCGTATTCTCCTCAAAATGCAATCCACGTCGAATTGTTTCAAATGATTTTAACATTTCATCATATGAAGGTTTGCTAATTTCTTCATCATTTCCGTCTTCATCTTCTTCGTCTTCCTCACAATTTATAGCTGTATTGTTTTTATTTTTCACAAAGTCCAAAATATCTGATTCAGTTAATGTTTCGGTGGTTTCTGCTTCAGAATCAATAGTAAGAAAATCATTTATCCGTACATCATCATTAATTTCGTGGTTCTCTCTTAGCTGTACCCACATTTTTTTAAGTTCCTCTAAAGGAATATCATCCTCGTCCTCACTTTCCAAATTCTCAGCGTTGACAAAGAATCCAGCTTTAGCAAAACTGTTACGAATGGTGCGATCTGTAACATCAGAGTTCCATGCTTTGGAAATTTCTGTTATGCTTTCTCGCAAATTGATCTTTGGCATTGATTGCTTATTTTCAAGCGCAGCGATAACTTTTCGTACCATTCTTTTGCGGTAGTGCAGTTTAAAGTTTTGAATCACCCCTTGATCCATTGGTTGTAGCTTCAATGTAGTGTTTGGAGGCAAGTAAAAAACTGTAATGTTTTTCAGTTTTTTGCTGATATCCTTCGGGTGGGCAGGGCAATTGTCGAAAATTAGAGCAATTTTGCGATGCTCTGCAATCATAAGTTTGTCCAACTTTTGAATCCATTTTTCACAAATGTCTGCCGTCATCCATGATTTTTTGTTGAATTCATAATCAACCTCCAAAGATTTTGTGCCCTTAAAACATCTTGGAGTTTTGCTTTTTCCTATAATTAAGGGTTTTAGTTTTTGATTGCCAGTCATATTTGCCCCTAGCATGATAGTTATTCTTGATTTGCTGTGTTTTCCTCCAAAGCATTTTTCATTTTTGAATGTTAGGGTCTTTTGAGGCAAACATTGAAAAAATAAAGCCGTCTCATCAGCATTAAAAATGTTTTCTGGCTTATCTTTTAAAATTTTATTAAGAGTCTCTGCAATCCAACTTTCACAGTCCTTATTACTGACGTCATTACTTTCACCAGACATAACTTTTTCTACAATTCCTTGTTTTCTTTTAAACTTGTCAAGCCATCCACTACTTCCTCGAAATTCATCGTGTCCCAATGCCTTTGCAAATTGCATTGCTTTCTCGGTTATTAAAGGTCCAGAGATCGGCACGTTTTTATCTCGCATTGCGTGTATCCACTTCAAAACTGCCTCATTCACATTGTCATAGACACATGTTTTCAAACGTTTTGAACAAGGATTTGGTAAATCATTGTTTTCAATTTTATTACGGTTTCTTATTATCGTTGATAAGCTGCTTGAAGGAATACCAAATTTTGATGCAATATCTTTTTTTTTTACACCTCTATCCACTTCTTGAAGAATTAAATTTTTTTCTTTAATAGTCAGACACTTTCGCTTCGACATTTTGCAGCCGCAAGAAAAGCAACAAGCAGCACTCTGATCAGCAATCTAAAAACAGGAGGTGATTTCGAGAACGGAGCTCTACTGAGTGAACATTGAAAGTTTTTCTAGAAAGGAAGTGAACAGTGGGGGTGGGGATAATAGGACATGTCAATAAGGGACCTGGGACCACACACTATGGTGACCCATTCATTTTAGCTTCTCTGCTCATTTCCTATTCAAGGAATTTGACCCTTTCCCCCCTTTTCTAGTGACGTTGCATTTCCTGTATGAAATGCAAACAAAAAGGGAAAGGAATTTTACTTCTTTCTCTAAAAATTAAGGAGATGCGAAAATCAGTTCAAGGTCATTTCCCCCATGAAATGCGTTAAAAGTTAATAATTTTCTCAAATATTTTGGGAAATGGGGAAAGTAGATCTCAAAAAAAAATTCGTTAAATAGAAAATTCACTTCGCTATTTAGAAGTTATTTAACGAAGAAATTTCCAAAATGTTCTTGGTTCCACGAAAAAATTCGCAAAATAGAGAAATTCGTAAAATGGAAGTTCGTTAAATAGAAGTCCGACTGTATATATATTTCTATATTAAATACTATTATATTAAATACTTTACTTATATTTCTATTTTAAATTGCTATTCATGAAATAAAAAGACAAATCAAAAGATTTTTGAGCAAAACTTGACAACTTGTTTAAACAATTTCATGGAAAATGTAATTATTAATTGTATTGTCTTATTTAATCTAATCTATTTGTAGTTGTAAAGTATAAAAAAATGATACATTATATTCATGACAAAATTAAAAATTTATAATGGATCAATCAACAAGCCACAAGCAATAACATTTTAAAATATGTATCATTTAAAATAAAGAAAACTTTTCAAACATGATTTCTAAGGAATTATTTGACCAGTTTATATAAAATTTTAAACTTAGCGGAAGAAAAATATGAAGTTTAAAAAGGATTTTAAAAAAAATTGCATTATGTTATGCTTGGCTGAATGAGTTTTATAGTTGCACATGAAAAATTTCTGTTTCATACAATTAACCCTTAAGATCAGAATTGGCATAGGTTGAGGATACATTGAAAAAATTCAGGACAAAACTCATGGTTTTTACCATATAAAAAAAGAATTAAGAAATTTTGCTTTTGGCTAGTTGAAGTATTTTTTTACAATGACCAAAAAAAGTTTATAGTTTAAAATTTTAAACAATTAAAAATTAACTAATTGTTTATATTATTAATAAACGGTATTTCTCTTGAAACATTTTTCAAAATATGGAAAACATTACAAGGTACAATTCTAAAATGAAAAATTAAAATTAAGAAACAAGTATGAAGTAAAATAACTTTCAGAAGATTATAATGGTTATTAAAGAATATTAGACGATTTGTTCTTAATTTCATACTAAAAAATAAAAATTAAATGAACTTTGCGTGCATTTTCAATGAAAAAGTGGTGATCGAATGGCGAAAAGCAAATAATTTTTTAATCTCATATATCTGTGATTTTTTAATCTCTATTTATCCATTAATTGTCGACTGTTAATTTTGCCATATATTTTATCAACCGGTCGAAAACTAAATTAAATTGTAAAAAACCCTTTTGCCCAAACTACCAAACTGTCTAAAATTATCCACAACCGTTCACCCAAAACTGTCCAATTTTTTTCAATCTATAGTAATATAGTAAAAATTATTCCCTAGCAAACTTAACAATTTATCAAAATTGGCTTTTTCAGTAATCAACTTATACACCTGTCATACCAGAAATTTTCTATCTCACCATCAAAAATAGGGAGGTGACTTATACACCACTTATACACTCGATCTTATAAAATCTAAAATTTATAAAAATCAAATAAATTCAATTTTATAACAGAGTTCAGACGTGCCAACCTAGCAAAATTAACATTCAGGAGTTTCCCTAACAAGAATTCAGGAGATTTCAGGAGGGGTAAAAAAAGGTGCATGGTATGCAACATTTGGCACTTCTAAGGAATTTTAAGTAAAAAATTTATTAAATATAAGAATGCAAGAAATTTTACACACTAATAGAGCAATAATTGTTTAAAAATATTAAATGGAAATAAAATAATTAAACACAGATTTAGCAACACAAAACTATATTAGGTAGATACTCTTTAAATAAATACCATTTCCTTAATAAAACATAATTCAAAAACCCTTGACACTGTAATAAAAATGCACAAAAACTTTTAAAAAATAAACAAATTGAACAACTATTTTATTTTAAAAAACCAATTCAATACTAATGTATAAAAATACTAATGTCTGTACAATAAAGAACCAATTATCCGGGATGCTCGGGACCATCGCTATCCCGGATGTCTTAATTTCCCGGTTTCCTGGATCGATAAAAAAGTGTCGTTAATCGATGTTTTATCAAACCCAAATTACAAGGAAAAAATTTAAACACATTTTAAAGTAAGAGAAAAAAGAAAAGCACTCCTAAATCTAAAAAGGAAAAAAATTGTAGAAAAATAAAATTTAAAAGAATAAAATAATTTGCAAGTTTAGACAAGAAAAACAAGTTTAAAAAATAATTACGATTCCTAAATCAACTAATAAACAAAACCAATGATTAAATAACGCAATATATTTCATGGGGGGGGGGGCGAAAATAAAAGGAAAACCTATTAATCTAAATAAAAACAACACTTGAAAATTATCGAAACGATAGTTAAAAAACGGCACTAGCATAAATATTAAAATCTAGAACAAGGCAAGATCAACGGACTTTAAAAAAAAAAAAAAAAACTAATGAAAAAATTTGGTAATACAAATAATTTTATTTAGTGCAAAATTTATCATGAAAAAAAAAAAAACGTAGTGGAATCAGAAAAACGAAACTGCAATCTGCTTCATAAAATAATTGTATGCTTAAATTAATAAACAATTCTCCTTTTTTTTTTTTTATAAAAACGCGATTTTTAATTAAAGCAGGTGTGATTCCACATCAAGAAAACTTGCGAATGATACCGCACTTCCAAGGAATCAGAATTTATTCAAAAGAAAAACATTTTATTTTTATTAATCGATGTCAAATAGATAAATATATTTTTCTCTTTCATCTTCTGTTCACTGATATGCATGTGCAATGCCTTTTCCCCACCCCCTCGTAAATCAAACAGCAAACGAAATCATCATGCTACTCCTTTGAGTTTAACGACCTAAAAGAGAATGAAGATCTAAAATCTTCAAGGTCGCGGAAGAAATGACGTTTCTCTGGGTAAACGGGGAAAAAAATTCTTCCCTTCCTCACATTTTCCTCTACTCAACTTCAAGGATTAGTCCAGTTTCCGCTTTTTTTTTCATATCGTTTTAGTTCAAAATGGCGGGAGAACCGAGCAAATTTTTTTTCCGGATTATCTGGATACCAGATAAATGGTTCTCTACTGTATGCATGAAAAAAAGAGTTGCAGACTTAGCTCTCCGCAATTAAGTTTTGCTAAAGTCATTGGTACATGATTTGTTGAAATTGATCCATACTTCCGTTTCGACTTAAGACATCCTTGAAATTTTATTTATTTTCTTTTTTAAATATACGAAGACTAAACGAATAATTGATATCACGTTGCTAGTTTACGAGCTTGTTGCCAACCGTGGAAAAATACGCATTAAAAACTATAAAAACAGCAAGATACAATATCAATTCCAACTATCGAGAGTACGAGTTTCCCCACTACTGAACGGACGACACTCGATAACGACATGTGACGTCATTGCATTCAACTCTACACGAAAGAAGAGGAAGATTTCACCCGCCCCCAGTGTAAGGGGGCGGGTGAAATAGTAGTGTTAAGAGGTAACGTTGAAGAGGGGGGAAAATAAAGCATGTTCAGCTACGCTTCAGGCAGATGGTAGTTTGATAAGAGGGGATGGAATTCAAGCTGAAAGAAAAACTTACTTTCGCACTCGCGGAAAAATTAGGTAATTTTGAGTTTGGCCGTCGATCGCAGTAAAATTCGGGAGTTTTTCAAATCACTTCCGGAGGGCGGGAGAATAACTCAAAATTCGGGAGACTCCCGCAAAATGCGGGAGAGTTGGCACGTCTGAGATTTCAAATCTATGAATTTTTTAAAACAGATCAAATAAAAACTAAATAAACTCCTCAACCACCAAAATATTTGCTAAAAATCATCTTTTCATGTTTCTCAAATTATATTCCCCACATAACCAATAAAAAATCCTGCCCTTTTTCTAAACTTTAATAAACAAAGACTTGTAGAATTATATCTTTAAAAAACATAAAAATGAATTTCATTTTTTTAAAATAGATCTCCATCTTTGAGAACCTATATATTAATTATAACATCACAACAAAAAAATTGTTATGAAATATGTGCAACATGCTTAAAAAATACCATAAATATGTGTAATACATATTATGGAAAAAAATAACCATACATAAAAAAACTGTTATGATTAATAGTTATGATTTCACTTTTACCTTTTTTCACGATTGTCTATTAGAGATACACAGCCATCACTTTGAGCAATGAGAAATTCATTGGGAGACACAAAGTCAAAGTATTTGAATAGAATGTTGTCCTCTTTAAATGCCTAAAATAATACAAATCAATTATAGAAATAGAGTTTCAAAAACAAATGCGGCTGTTTAAATATCCTGCAAGCATACTTTTAGCAATTTTGGACTGTCCCTTGTTAGCAAAATTAAACTATTTCCAAATAATTTATAATAGAAAGTCACCACACTTGGACTTTTACCGTAGTAGTCTAATTTCAGGATAAAACTCAAATAAATTATATAATTTTGCATAATACTAAATCTTCGCTTTAATTCAATATTTAAAATTTTGAGTAGAAAATTCTGTAGGAATCTTTTGTGTGCAAAACTATTAACCTTAGTAAGTCTTCAATGACATTTTTTCTTTCCCCACATTCAACTTTTTTACAAAATCTTAAATTTTTCGATGAGTAACTTTAATTTACATTTTTTATATTGTTTTTTTAAGAAAATTTAGGAAATAAGGGAATTTTAATGTGTTATATAAACATTGCTCATACACCTCTTCCCTTTTTGTCCTCAAAAATAAGCAAATCACAAATCTCCATCTGTTTGGTGCTTACAAAGTATTTGAACGGCCCCGGTAAACAAAATATTAAAATTTAGTCTATTTTTATCAAAATGATCTTCACAGAGCCAGAGAAATCGCTTAGAACTATGCTATTATAATGAATCTAAAGTTTAATTTTCAAATATTAAACACCAGTACTAAATTACTTATATTCTCTTCTGAAAATTATTAAGGTTATATTAAAATGTACTGAAAAATTTATTTTAAAATTGTACTAATTTAGAGGCAAATATGTTAAGAAATAGAACAAAAAATTTCCTTTTGTAGACTCAAACTTTTCTATTTTTTTTAGCAACGAGATTTTTAAAATAAAATTTTCAAGAAACCACCAAAATGTCATTTAACGCAGTAATGGGAAGATTTAAATTTTGCATGGCATTATTGCATTTATAAAGTGAAACCTTCATCAAATATCCATAAACAAGTGCATAATTTTCTGAGTACTAACTCAAGCTTTTACTGAACTTTAGGCAAGCAGCTTTCTTTAAAAAAAAATAAAAAATAAAAAGTTTTTTTCTGTGTTATCCTATGGAAAAGAAGAGCATAGCAAGGAAATTCCCATAAATTTTTTACTTACAGGCTCAATGCTTGAAGGGTTTAAAATTACTCATAAATCAATAAATCTTTTTTATACGTCATTGAACCCTTTTTCTCATGTTAAATCACTTTTAAACTTTTAATTTTATATCATTATTTTCTTCTCAGTTTCTATTCTGTAAGTTTTTTTCTGTATCAGAAAATGGTTATAATTTTATCTGGCAATAAATTTTGCTTAAACCATTTAGAAAACAATTGTAATTTGCATAGACATCAAGTACAGAGTTCCAGTTGATATCTGACCAATCTTGCCAGTCAGCCAGAGATTGGCAATAGTTTTCATTTTTCAACATAAATTCTGCTGGTAGGAAATGTTTGAAACTTGTTTTGTCCTATTCAGTTCCAATAAGAAACTTCCGCTAAGAAGCTCCAATTCAGTTTTAAAAACTAATTAATGTAAAAGTGGGCCAAATTTAGCCAATTCCTATTGTCCAACATTTTGCTTGTAGCAGTAGAAACTAAGTAAAACTTATATTTTATCCATCACACCTTATACTGATTCTAGCATTCCTGATTAATTACCAGCACTCCTTATACTTATACTGATGTTTTATAAGGTTAAAGGTCATTGTCTAAAAAAATTGCCTTTATTTCAAAATATTGCTACACAAAAATTTTTTTTGATATTCACCAAAGTGACTATGTAAATCTCGATATTAAACATTAATATATAGCAACAAATTATATTATATTGAAATAGCATTATATTGAAAAAACATTAATGTATAGCAACCAAATTTTGCAAACATTATTGCTGGCATCATTCAATTGCTGGCATCATTCAAGAAATATATGCGAACTTGAATAACTAAATTAGGAATACTATGTCGTCCTGGGAAATAATTTAGAAAATTTATTTTTCATTATATGATATATTATTTCTTAAAAGAACAAATTTAAAGAGAAATAAATAGAAAATTCAAAATCTGCACTGAAAGTAAAAATTACGTACCTCTACAAAAGATTTACTTTCAATATCTGTTTGCCGTATGGTACCATCGAGGCTTGAAGAAAATATCTGAGAGGGGCATTCTGGATTAACCTTTATAAGTGTCACACTCTCAGTATGAGGAGTGTAAAAATATGGCTCTGTATTCTAAGAAATAAGAAGTTTTAAATAACAAATCTCTTAAAGCATCAAATTTAAACAAATTACAAGTTGTATAGTTTGCAAAAAAAAAGCAAACCTCCAGAAAAACTTTAGATCTAATGATGGGATTTTCACATATTAAGATAAGGATTCAAGTTTTAGGGTTCAAAAGCCTAACTTTAAATATGCTAATCAACTAGTGCAGATGATATTTAGATGCAAAAATGTACTTGTTAATATCAATGTTAAATTTCATGCAATAGTTTTGCTGAATTTTGATTTTTGGCCTTCAAAATATGGAAGATACTGAAAATCGTAACATTTACTATACGCCATATTGCAGGTTTCACACGTGCTGCTTGTGTATTTCGCCATATCTCCAAAACTAATAAAGCAAATCAAAAACATTTTGCATACAAGTATAAAATTTGTTCATTGAAACGTAATTTCATGCAAAATATTATTTTTATACTGATTTTTCGTTTCTTATTATTATATTTACCAATGATGGAAAAAACTTTTGAATAGTAAGATATGAAAATAATTTTACCAATTCAAGCTACATAATTTTAAAAGACAAATGTCAAACTTTGAATAAAATTAACTGAATAGTTTTGGAGAAATACAAATTTAAGAAAGACTTCTTCAAGATGAAAAAATATGCAAAAAGTTAATTTGATATAAAATGGGCCCAAGGTTTCAACTTTTCTTTTGCCTGAACTTATGCGATCATTTTTTTTTCAAGATTGCAGTGCTAATCACCAATATTTTGAGGATATAGAATCTACAACTCTCAATAAAAATGCATGTTCATTCAGAAAAAGTACATACCTGTGTCTGATTTTGTTACTTAAAATATTGTATGTATTAATTAGTTGCACCATAAGATTAGGTCATTATATCATTAAGATTGAACCCTAGTAAACAAAAATTCTATGATTAGGTCAAAAATTAATCAGGTTGTTTGCCTTTTGTGCATTGTGCAACACAAATCAGTATTTAAAAAGAAATATTTGGGAAGTCATGCAATGTTAATTTTAGTATATTTGTTAGAAACGGCAGTCAATAATTAAGCAAAAAAATATGTTGAGGATAACCAATTAGTATTTAATCAAGGGAAAAAATAAAAACACAATCAAAATCTAACACATCTTTATTGAGGAAAACACAACTGAAAAGATCAAAAAGTGCTTGATTGTAAGAACAAATGGAGTTGAGACGAAAGGAAATTATTAGAAAAACCTAAGTTCCATCCTGCAATCAAACAAGTTTAAATATTTCTAAAATCATCTTCCCCATTAATGATTCGATAGATTTGGATAACGTTTTAGTTTTTTCTGTCCTAAATATTCGTGACATATATATTTTTCGACTTCATTTTTAACGAGGATTCTAATATATTACGATCAGTCAGTTGAACATCCTGCCCTATAATGTAGGCAAAGAATAAAATAAATACAATGACTAAAACTTGAACTACAGAATTAAGTAAGATTACTTTAAATGCACAGCAACATGGCATACAATCATGTGATCCCTTTCTCACATTCTGAATCAACAGTATAAAGTTTGAAATCATGATTAAATGTGCAAAAAAAAATTTAAAAATATTTTTTTTCTCTTCTTTTCCATGTTTATAAAATAAGTTTTTGCTGTTCTTTTAGCAGTAAAAGATTTACTCAACTTTAAAAAATTTAATATTAAAAAAATTAATACATTTTTTACAATAATTAAAATAGAATTGTAAATAAAGGAATCAGAATCTACACAAAGGTTTAGTTATATTTTATTTTATAACCGTCACTGAATAGCCGACCCAATTTTTGGGTTTTTGGCTACTGATGCTCAACTACGTAGCCTTGTAATTTTGAACCCGATCCAGAAGACAAGGGAACTCCTGGATCAAGTATTGTGACAAATTTTGTCTTTGTGGAGAACTGTTCTGGTGGAACTAACCCGCATTTGTGTTACATGGAGAGGAACACCATGAGAGCCTCCCACTGTTAGCCTAGCGGCAAGGAGACTAACCCACAATCCGTCTACTACTGAGAATATTTCACATCAGCACTGTGATCAGTGCAAGCCGAATGCGGAATTCATATCAACCAACCATTGCTGGAATTTGAACCTGGTTCACCTCATTGGAAGGCGAACGCTCTATCCCCTGAGTCATCGCGGCTCAAGGTTGAGTTAAAATAATATATGAGCTTATATACCATCAGTCATTGCAAATTAACAACATGTATAATCTCAGATACATTTGACAAAAATTTCTGTCATGCCACAAACAAACTTTTCATTATTGAAAGAATTTTGATTGTGATTTAAAAATTTTTCTTGTTATTTGAAACAAGTAGTTCAGACTAATTATTCAAATCTTTACTTCATTATAAGTGTAAAATAATTTATTCCGTCATAGTTTCAACTTAGATGTGTGAAAATTAATTTAATTGCAGACTTAAAACAAATATTTAAAAATAAACAAAAATTAAGTTGTTAAGGTAGGCCGTAAGAGACAAGTAAACATTCATTCTAAACTTTGATACTATCAATCATTGAAACACATAAATTTTTTAAGGAGAGAAATTACGAAAGATTCTGAAGAAGGAAAAAAAAAACAAATTTTGATGAAAGCAAAAAACAAAAATGTTGTAGAGAGTTATAAATATTTTAATAAGGTAATATTGTTCATGATTATTTATGAAAATATAAGTTATATCCATTCTAATTTTTATAGCATGTAGGAATAAAACAAAGTTTTGAAAAAATATTACTTAACTAGGGGGTAAAGCCCAGTGTTCGCTGCCGCTCACTAACCCCGATGATTGCTTCGCAATAATTGTTTTTTCTTGCCAGAAAACAGTTTTTCTACTAAAGTTAAAAATATTCACTTAACATCTATGTACTAAAAGGAATTCTGTTTACTTACGCTCTTGCGCCTCTACTTCCCACTTCTAAATATTACTATCTATTAGTATTATAAACATTTAGATCTCTTGGTGAACACTGAAGTGATTTTTTAATTATCATTTTTTTTTAAATAACATTTATATTCTTAATACATTATATTGTTCAAACAAATTTGATGAGTTCACAACCATAATTTAAAATTTTCACTAATAATAGCAGTACTGAAAAATAACTTTAAATTAGGGATACAAAAATATTTTAAGGAAAACAATACCTTTACGACTTTTGTTAATTTTATGATGATGACAACCTAAACAATATGGAAATGAATGGGGGGGAACTGGATCCCACCACGTGATTTTCCGGCCAATAAAAATGCGCTGACAACAATGGAAAACGGTATCAGACCATTATGATTTTATGTTATATAGAGATATCATGTCTTTAAATTATCTAATTTTAAATTAGGACATAGAAGAAATTTGAAAATAGAAGAAATTTGAGATCAAGAAGCCAAACTAGTAAAAATAAAAACCACATAAAATTTTTTATCATTTTTCACAAGAAATGAATGCCTTACTGTATTCCACAAAGAAATATGACCACCAACAAAACCTGCAAGTATGATGGTTCTATCCACAGCAGGATGAAAGGCAATGCTTGACAAAGTAAAAGGATAAGTATATGAAGTGAACACCAATGGATCAAAACGATCTAAGTCATATGGAAAACTAAAAAATAAATAAATAATAAGTCTAGAAGTTATGAAAAAAAGCAATAAGCACAGATTTAAATTTTACATTAAAAGTACTTTACCAGGGGTCTGTCCAAACATTTTGTGAAAGGTCCGGTTTTTTCTGAAATTGTGAAAAAATTACTCACATTCCTTCAACCAGGGTCCGCTTTTATGAATTTGTGCAAATAGGGTCCGTTATTGCAAAACTTTTTCAAGGAGTTTTTAAATTGTAAATAGATACAAGATTATGCTCAGCACTGTAAAATTATAATCAAAAATATTTAATTTTCAAAAATAAACAGCAATTGCTGCTTCTAAACTAGAGATGCAACATACAAATATTTGGTATTTAGCCTATACTGCTGAACGCAGAATATTCATTTCGGACGAATAATGGAAGAATCGTCTGCCGAAGACAATATTTAATTAGTTTACATCTATCTTTCTTGTTTCCTACCCTGGGAAGGGTTTATTCGATTAACAAAACAATACTGAAGATAAACAAATTTGTGAAGGGTCCAACTAAAAGAAAAATAATTTTGTGAAGGGTCCGTTTTTAAGTTAAAATATTTTGTGAAGGGTCCGTTTTTACGAAAAGATATTTTGTGAAGGGTCCGTCTTTACGAAAAGATATTTTGTGAAGGGTCCGTTAACGGACCCAAATTTCTTCTAAACAGACCCCTGATTACATTTTTTATAATTATAACAATGACCAAATCATAAAAAATATAACAAGTTAACAATGACCAAATCATGTAAAATATAAAGATTATTAGAAAGTTACTGTAATTTTAAATTGCATGAATTACAATAAAAAAATTAAGAAAACTTACTGAAAATTTTATTGATAATAATGAGTAGAGCTATGATGTTGATTGATGATCAATACCTTTCTTTTTATATCTGTTTGTTTTTTTATTAATAGGGCCTTATTCACCTTTTTGAAATAATTTTTTCCTTTCATAATAATTATTTCATCAGAAGTTATTATGGAGAAATCTTCAGAGGAACGCATTGATCCACATTGGGCTGCCTGGCCAACTATGATGATGAATTATTTATGAATTTCGGATATTTTTCATTTCAAGAGCAATTTTCTAGTGAATTAAGTTCTTTCTTTATGAATGAGTGTATGTTTTTTTATTATTTAATCTGGTTATTTTAAAGATCTCCCAATAACAAAATTGAATATTAAACACAAGATGTTAAACAAGTTTTGATGTTCAAGATGTAAGAAGTTGCTTTTGAACAAAAGTCATTCTTTTAATTTTAAGAATATGAAAAAAAGTGAATAATGAAACGCGATTTTGTTGTTCCCGAAGATTGTTAACTAAAAATTAATAAATTAGTATTAATTTTTATCAGGTATTTATTTACATTTTGAGAGATCTCACGTCATAAATTACACATTTATATTTAATATAACCTTGTTTTTTTTATCAAATTTATAAATAGATGTTGCATTTAATACAGATTTTAAAATAAAAAAAAAACAATTTTTTTTTTAAATATATTTAAAAAAAATTTTTACATTTCAAAGGGCATAATTTTATACTTTTAGGTTAATCTTGATGGTTTTTACTTTTTAAAGGGCAATTTTTTCATGAATTTCTAACAAGTTCTACAACTTGGCATAGTAAAAAAAATATAGCTAATATATTTCCTTAATATGCTATATCACACAGACCAAGAGTTTTCATTGTGACTAATGCAACACACTAAGTTGTCATGATGTGAGATTTAGAATCGCTGTGAGGGGCTCAAAACTTTAATTTTAACATTCAAACTTTTATTGCAATCTGCCACAATTAAAAAAAGTTTCTGAGTAGGTTCAAGTAGGTTTCATAATTATACAGGCAAAATGTAAGTAAAAAATTTAATCCAGTCCAGTGATTGATTCAAAAAAGGTGTTCCACGGAGGGATCTGTGGAAGGGTCACAAGGGTTCCAAAAGTTAAGATTTTTTTTTAACCATTTAAGATTTCTGAAAATGGCGCTTATATTTAGAAATAATCAATAATTCATTACTATTTATTTAATATTAGTTTGATTATTTTCAAGAAAATATTTAAGTAAAATACCTGTAGAAAAGAATTTCAAAAATAAGGAAAATATATGTTTATTCTTGAAGCATTGAATAAATTATGAAAAGGAAATGCATTTATAAAAAAAATTACATCAAATTAAAACGTACAATCATTACATAAGTTTAAAAATTACAATTTTCTTTTCATCGAACTTTTCAATTCAAACTTGCTTCCCATTTTTTTTAATACTTTTTTTATTATTAGCAAACAAATTAATTATTAATTGTTACAAATTGTTCAGTAGAGAGTGCTCTAAACAAAGCTAAACTTATAATAAAACTCATAAAATCCGTCAGGTTTGAAAATTGGTACTCTCATAGATAAATAGAAAAAAAAAACAGGAAAAAATGCCCCCCAAAAAAGAACTATAAAAAAAATAGAGCATTAGGAAAAACTATATAAAATGAACATCACAACACAAAATTTAGCTTGAAAAATTCAATATTATGAATTAAGTAAATATTATGCATTAATTAAATACTACTAATTAATTAAATTTAGTAAAAAGTGTACTAAACTCATAAGCTCACTCATATAGCTTTAGTAGTGATTTTATCTTTTACATGTTTGCACCTTCAGATCTTAGCCTTTTTGAGAATTTTCGATGAAAATAGATATTGTGGTAAATTTGCTTTTAAAATGTTCAGTACAACAAATGCTAACACTTCAAACAAAGCAAATATGCTTAATTAGTCCAATGACGTTTTTAATGGATACATTTTTGATGTGTTTGTTATAATTAAAACGTTCTATTGCAAGCCAATGAACTCAATTTGTAAGAATTTTTTTCACCGAAATGAAACAAACTTCAACTGTTATAAATTTGTTTAAGTTAAAAGAATACATAGACATGCATAAGTAAAACATTCTAAGGCAAAAAGTTAACTAATTTATCTTAACGACACTGTAGAAGAACTAAAAGATAGCATAACCAAGTAATATCAATATTTTACCTTGAGGAGTTAAAATCAGTCTTTACATCCATATGACACGTTTAATTGGTTTTTTATATAAATATAATGGACTTTTGATAGGCATTCAGTTTTATTTAACCTTTTTAAGCCTAGACGAAATATTTGTTACTGTTAAAAAAAATTTCTTTTATAATATTTAGACACAGTATTTGAGACTACTTTTTTAGCCCTTTAATGAGAGTAAACAAACATACACCAAGCAGCCATTACATTATGACCACCCTCCATCTCTAACAATGGGCTCGCCCAGGTTTTCATGGTTTCTCGCCCAAGAACAATGTTTTCATGGAGCACATTAAGACCCATAATCCTCATAGAACAATCCCTGACGTCTGTAAGCTACTTGAACATAGTTGCAGACCAGGCTCACCCATTCATGGCAACAGTTTTTCCTGCAGGGGATGGTGTTTACCAACAGGACAATGCACCATGTCATAAGGGTCGAATCTTCATGGATTGGTTCGAGGAACGTCCCAGTGACTTTCAAGTCATGTCTTGGCCCCCAAATTCACCTGACCTTAATCCAACAGAGCATTTGTGGTCCTACTTGGAAAACCAAATTCGGGAAATTCGAATTCTTGGAAATATTTAATGCATTGAACCACTGTTGGTGCCTAACCTCTTACCATTAAAAAATTCGAATTATTCTTATAAATTTATGATATTTTAATTTGAAATTTTTTAAATTCTGACAAGTGCATACTAGTAAACATTCAACACAACAAATTTCACATATCTCTTTGTGGGCTTCAGGTGCTTGCTTGCCTTTATGAAAATCAAAAAGTAAAATTAGTCAAAAACGCTTATTTTTGTCCTGTATATTAAAACTGACAGACTGACTGACTTACAGAAATTTGTTTCTATAACAACCTAATGGTATCAACCACAAGCTTTTTTAATTCAATCTAAAAACTAAAATACATCAGGATTATTCTCGTTACATTTGGTGATTATTTTTCAAAAGATTTGTACGAATCATATTCGAAAAATTAGTTATGCTGAATCTTGTTTCTTTAAAAAACCTTAGTTAAAAATAATAGCCAATGATTGCTACAAGATGATGATATTTTGATTGCTACTTACTACACTACATTGAAAAGAACAGCATTGAGCTACTAACTAAAAGAAAAAAGTTGCATCTACAATAGTTTCATTACTTGTAGTGTGTTAGTTCGAACCAAATACCTGAATTAAAGGAACCTACAACTGTCTCATGTATGCTACTTTATCAAAATTTTTCTTAAAATAATAATTTTCAATATGAATGCATTGAACAACATTAAATGACTTATTAGTACAAAGTATATTAAACAACTTAAAAGAGAGAGTTTATATTTTTGAAGGGCTATTAAGATGATATTTTGATTTTGATTGCTACTTACTACACTACATTGAAAAGAAGAAGAGCATTGAGCAACAAACTAAAAGAAAAAAGTTGCATCTACAATAGTTTCATTACTTGTAGAGTGTTAGCTCGAATCAAATATCTGAATTAAAGGAACCTACAACTGTCTCATGCATGCTACTTTATCAAAATTTGTCTTAAAATAATAATTTTCAATATGAATGCATTGGACAACATTAAATGACTTATTAGTACAAAGTATATTAAACAACTTAAAAGAGAGAGTTTATATTTTCAGAGGGCTATTAAAAATTTTTTATCTTACACAGTAGGCAGCATTTAAAAAAAAAGTTTGAGAAAATATAGATTAAATGCTGTGAATCGACTGTCTGAATTTGACGTTCAGAAATGATAAATTAAAATAATAATGCTTTCGGACAATCGCAATTTTTCAATTATTAAATAACAAATGATTTATTTTTTAAAATAATAATCTTATTAAGGATTTATTGCAAAAGAAAAGATTCTGTTAGCTGTATACTGTATCAATGCAATTTTATTTTATGTAAAAGAAATTTTACTTTGTATTAGAAGTCTCGTCTTTTATCTCCATATCCATGAAGTATTTATCATAGTCATACAAGGAACCTTTTTCCTCTGTATGTAAGGCATCTTCAAATGAATAGATGGAAGGTATTTCAGGCTGTAAAAAGTGACAAAAATCTTTAAGTGGTAAGTTACATATTAAATTTATATTGATAAATCTAAAAAGCATATTTTTCAAATGTATTGCTTATAATTAAAGTCAAAGGCACCCAGAAAAATTTTTTCAACAGGAAATGCTCAATGCGATATATCAAATATCTTGAATATGCTTTTATATTTTTACTTTTTCTTGAGAAATAATTTTAGATGAAGGCATCATATATTTTCGCAAAAAATTTCAATAATTTAATTAAAACCTACTAAAAAAGTTTGGTAATAAACTACACTTTTAACAGCATTTAAATTTTTAACAAAAAAGTTATGCTCGATTTAAATATGTTGCTATGTTGATTAAATATGTAATAAGAGCAGAAAAAAACCAGGGAGTATTAGCGTCTAAATGTCCTATAATTTAAAGTTCCAGTACTAAGTTTTTTTTTTTTGTACCTTCTAATAAACAAAGAAATATTAGTAAATTATAGAATTAAATAGAAAAATTAACTTTTGTGCCCATTTTATGAATCAGGTGGATTCTATATAACATACAAATAAGCATTATTTCTAATTTTTTAAGAATAAGATAAAAATAATTATAATTACAGCAACAAAAATTGCTTATTTATTAGATTTCCAGGGGTTCAAATATACCCTCTTCTCTTCAAAAAAAGATCACTTAACAAATCTTTTTATTTTCACTAATATAATATACTTTCTTTTGATAAAGGCTATTATTTTATCTAATTTGGCAACTCTATAATATGAGAGGAGGAAGTAATTCATCATCCATTAATGTTAAAATTTTATTTAATTTTATAAAATTTGTTTAAAAAATTATTAAATATAATATTTAAATTGGAAATAGAAATTTATACTAAGTTGCAATTTTTATTTAATGCTGACCACATAGCCACAATTATGCCATATGGTGGATTCTTAAGCTCCATGACCACCCTGCTTACAATGGGCTGTTGTGGGAACACTTTACTTTTTTTTTAAATGAAATTTGAATGATTCTCATTTCACACACATTTTTATTCCTTTACACTCTAAAACATTTAACACCGTAAAAATTTACTTATCTTAGAATAAAAATAATATATTAATATACATTAGATAAGTTAACATATATACTCCCAACTAATTGAGAAGTGTTAAATAAAAAGCATAAAAGTGCTTTACCAAAGGGTAAAATGTCGAACCCTTTATCACTTTGAACAAAATTTAAAATCTTGAAAAAGTTGAAAAAACCCATGTTTTATTCCATCTTTACAAGGCTTAAAAATAGTTTAATACAAGCAATAAAAAAATAATAATAACAAAAATTTTCACCCTTTCCCCCGGAAAATGCTTGCATACAATGGGAGGTACAGCTCATAGCCTGTGTGCCATCATATTGAACTTGAGGTTGATCTATGCTTACAGCATACCCTCCAACTGCTACGGAATTTCCGTAGTTTCAGAAATCTTCTTTTCTGACGGTAGCAAAATTAATGTCTTAATATTTAAAAAAAATTAATTTTAGCGTAACTTGTCCACTATTACTTATAAAAGTGCAGGCCATATGGCTAGATTCTTAAGTTCTGATAAAAGTTTTATGAGAGATCCATTTGCTTTAAAAATTTCTACTTTGGTTCGCTACCACTAGAAAGAATTATTTTCAAAATCCTCATAAGTTGGAGGGTATGTTACAGTAAATAATAGTTAATTCTAAAAATTAGAGGTATACTTCGTGTCATATAATTGCCCCTAACATCTAGTTCATGTCATAACAACTGGAATCTAATGAGTATTCAACAAAATTTACTTAGCATAAAAAAAATTTTAATGTTAGAATTAAGAACAAAATATTAAATCTAAAAACATATTACTCTTTGAAGTAAAACAGTTTTACTAAATAATTCAATTAACAAGGACCAAAAAGATAAGCATATTATAAGCAATAGTTAAGATAAGCATTTTATGAGAAAATGTAAAATTATGCTGAATTAATAAAAAACAAATTTACAGTTGAAATAATAAATATATATATCATAATCACTTGAATGAAAATATGTATTTTAAAAACATATTTTAGATACGGGAGATTATAAAATTGTTACGACAAAGTAAAAAACATTTTTTAAATAACTAAAATGAAAAGTTACTTTTTCATTAGAGGTAGTAGCATTATCATAAACTTTGGCTTCAAGAGCTTTCTCTGACAAATTTATCTTCACGTTTTCCATTCTCTTGCTTTTCCTTGAAACTTCAAGAATTTCTTTGGGCCTTTTTAAAAATAAATTGGACATAACTAAGTTAAACATTTTATTTATTAATATAACTCTAATAAGAAACTAGTACAATTTAAACTAAAAGTTAATTTTATTTTATTTTACTAATAAAAACATTTTAATTGCTGCAGATCTGAATAGATGACATTAAATATAATGTTTATTCTCAAAACAACACAACAGCAATACATTTGTTGGAACTCTTAAAGTAGGAGCGCACAACCTGTGGCCTGCAGAAGCATTTGAGCACAAAGGAAAATTTTTTTAAAAAATAATATGCATCGTGTGTAGCCAAATCTATCGGCAAAAAATAAGCACTTTATAACTCTCGCAAAGAACTCCTTTCTTGATTATATTAGCCATTATAAAATGATCAAGAGATTTTTCAGTTTGATATCAGAGGGTGGAAAATGAAGCCTGAAATTGAAAATATCTTGTAAAATCTAACAAAGTTGCACATGAGAAAGCAATTATCTTCCCAAACCCAGCTCGGTAGGCACGCATGCAGACTCACAAGTTTTCGCCAAACATGTAAAATGAGTGGCGGTTTTAAACACTGTGGACCGACAGTACGCTGAAATAGATTGCGGTTAAATGAATTGTGAAAACGTTCAGTAGAACAATGTAAAAAGCACACTTTTGCATAATGCGTGGCAAAAATCAACATGGTAAAGAAGAAAAAAATTTATGTGTAAAGAAAGAATTTTCACTTTTAAAAAACTTCACTTTTTAAAAACACAAAATTAAAAAAGCACCTTTAAGGGCTTTTAAAAAGAGAAAATCAAAAATAAGCAACTTTAAGCACTTTTTAAAAATTCTACGCACCATGATACGTGGGAAATTTTGAATCGCACATATGAGTCATCACTTTTTGATGCGGACTATTTGTAAATACTAATATAAATTTATGTAGCTTCTCAATAGCTTTCTTAATGGTTGTTGCAATGGAATTCTACAGAACCCTAATATTTTTAAAACTATATTATGTTTTAATGTTATGCTTATTATTATGTTTTAATGTAATGTTTATTATTAATTTAAAATAAAACTGAGATAAATAAATCTAAAATCTCTATATCTAGTTTATCTATATCTAGTCTATCTATGTAAACAACGCCCCTCCTCACTTGTCTCGAAAAGTGGCAGTGACTATGGTTACGAGGTTTAACTATTTCAAGTAAGACGAGGTTTAACTATTTCAAGTATTTAGAACAAGTTTTGGCTTGGACCAGTAAAAGGAAATGAATAATTTTTCTTTTGTCTATTGCAAAGCTCCCCTCTTTGAAATGAGTCATTTCTTATTTCCATAGCAGCAGACAGCCATAGACTTTGTGGAAAGAGTAGTTTTTAATATAGACAAACAATAATAATCACTTCTAGTTTTGTTACTTTTGTTTGTTTTTTAATTACTTTTTATCCCTCATTACTAATGTCTTTATAAGTAACCTTTTCTTTGACATATATTCAAAAACAAAATATCTTTTAAATAGGAAATTAGCATTATTTTTCAATATATTGCCAAAATGCTAAAAACAAAACACTTAAATAAAATAATCATTTAACTACTCAAATGCTTGAATAAATTTGATTAACAAAAATTTCCAATTAAACTGTTGACAGATTGAATAACAAGGAAATAATTTGTTTTCAGTGCAGGTTATATCAGTGAACAGAGTTCTGGCTCAACAGTTAAAGAGTTAATTACTCATTTATTATATAGAAAGTCTATTTGAAGCTTAATAGCTGCACCAAATTCTTATAAAACTTTTTAAATATACAAGAAATTGGGTAATGTGTCATCTTTTGAGAACTTTGTTATTTTTTAAAAAATCTTGCTTTATAAAACATGTTTATTTAAAACATAACAGAATTTTTAAAATTTTTTCTAGACATTTTCAGATGACATAAGAAATTGAGACACTGAGAAAATTATGATTTGTTTTTATCAATCACATAATTTTTTATCCAGAGCATCAACAACTGATGAGTAAAATAAAATCAAACTACAAAATAACTAAATTTACAGTTAATTTAACTTTAGTTTTTAAGGTTTCACAAATATAAAGAATTTAAATAAAATTATTTCAAAAATTTCATATTTTGCACTTTATAAAGACAAGTAGAACTGAGCATTGAGAGATCCTGAAAATTGTTTTCTTGACTAATAGTAACTGACATAGGTTTTAACTGATTAAGAAGGCCAATAATAAGAAAAATATTTCCTTTTAGTTTCCTTAATTAATGTTCCATTATGAAAATTAAAAACTTACTTTGTTACTCTAGGTTTCCTTTGAGTTTGAGATTTGGCAGTTTCTTCAAGCTCATCCACAATCTAAGATAAATTATTAATTATACTTTTTAAAAAAATGCACAACGAGTTAATTGTTACAGATAGTGGAATATAATACATACTTCGTCAATCATTAGGGATTTCAAAAAGGCCATTTTATCATCAAGATGCTTTTGTCTTTCTAGCTCATAACTACTTAGATTTTCCGTCTAAAAAAATCAATGATCTTCATAAAAGGAATGAAACATTTCTTTTCGGCAAATGATAACACAAGGGAAATAAAATATTGGATTAAAAAAATCATAAAAATAAACAAATATCTCAATCATCAGAGTTAAAAGAATTTTTAAAAAAGCCATTTCATCATGATGCTTTTGTCTTACAAAGTCAGAACTATTCAAATTTTTAGTTAAAAAAAATCAATGACATTCACAAAATGAGTAAAACAATTCAATTGATAATTATTTTGAGCAAATGTTAAAAAAACTGGAATAAAGGATTAGATTAAGAGAATAAACATCCATAATAAAATATTACAGTAATCAAATTTAAAGAATTTCAAAAAAGCCATTTTATCATCAAAATGATTTTGTCTTATAAGCTCAAAACTACTAAGATTTTCCATAAAAAAAATCAATAATATTCACAAAATGAATAAAATGTCAGCAGTATGATGTAGGCCTTTGAGCAAATGTTATAACCAGTGGAATAAAAGATTGAATTAAGAGAATTAAACTAAACTCAGTGGCGCAACAGCCCATAGAGAGCCAAGACCTACTCTGTGCCCTTCTCAGTTTTTTTTTACCTTGGCTACTGGGGAGCAGAAGCAGAGTACCCAAGGTCAATCACCAGTACCAAGGTCAAGGTACATTGATGGTCAATCGAATCAAGGAATCCCTAGAGTTTAGTCCCCAAGAATACTTGGTGATCAGTTTATCGACCCACCAAAGGGATGAAAGGCAGAGTCAACCTTGCCCAGGATGGAAACATGTCAATGTGACTAAAATGTGAAATTTTTATAACAAATGATTGCAATAGATGTTAGAATTATTTAACTCAAATCTCAATAACCGATTACTGCCTTATACTGCTGAAATTCTAAGACTGGTTATTTTTAAAGGTTTTTGAAAAAAATTGATGAGAAAATTACCTAACTTTTGGAGTTAAAATAAAATTCCCTGACAATTCTAGTTTTTCTCTGTTCTCCCTGACCCTATGGAACCCTGTTACCTTATGTCTTATTATTCATAAATTATTAACATAGATTAAAAAGTACAGAAAACAAAAAGAACAAAAATAAAAATTACTGCTATGTATACTCAGAAACCAATTGTGTTTCTTTAGAGATCTAATAAAAGTCAGAAAACTTTTATAAAGTTTCGAACTCAACCATATATCATTAATCAACTTAATCATCATTTACTAGTTATTTAATTCTATTTATAAATTAAATAAATTTTATACAGCAACAACTTTTTCCCTTTCCAATTTTCCCTCTTTATAGCTCCTTTCATTTTAACTGGTAAAAAGTTTAAACAGTAACAACATTACAATTCAAAAAATCAACAGGAAGAAAAATATATTTATAAACAAAAATAACATACCTGCTTTTCTTTTTCTTTCTTTCTCTACAATAAAACGCAATTGTTAAAATTAATATTAGTCATAAACAATCCAAATTTAAATTTTTAAACAACAATTAAAACTAGCACTAACAATTGTAAAATTACTAGTGACTGTTTCTTAATGTGAAACTGGCTAGCTAAAAGGTTAAACAGAATTGAATCTTAAAAAGTTTAAAAATCTTATAAAAGGACAGTATTTTACGGTCAGATGACAAATATTACTTAATTTACTACTGTCCATAAAAATTTATACAGAAAATAATCTAGATCAAAATTATTTAATAACATCCTTGCCCTTTCCCTTAATTAATCAGTAAATATTAAATTAACAAAAAGTTAACATTTATGAGAAAAAAATAAAGATTAAAAAAATAAGATATTTTCCTTTCAAAAGCAGGAAATCAAAAAGCCATTGCCACCGTCTTGTCAATTAAGTAAGAGATTGACTAAGATTTCTTAATTTTTTTTTTTTTTCATTTGTACATATCAACTGTACATGCCTTCATTTAATTTATCTTTTATTATTGCTATTTTTTATAAGATATTCAAGAAAACAATTAATTTCTTGAATATCTAAATTAAAATGAAGCAAATTTAGTTTTATCAGTTTTAGTTCCATTTTGAGTTAATGTTTTAATTGTTAATTTACCTCTTTGTCTTTTTCTGTACTGGTAAATTAGATTCATTTTCTGATTATAATTTTTATAAGAGGTATAGTATTCATTTGGATAAAAACTGCTGTTCAAATATATTAATTAATTCTACACTGTGCTTGTTATTGTTGTGTGCATAATAACAGACAGGAGAATTTTATTTTTGTAGGAATCAAAAGATATACTAAACCTGCTTTTCTTCTTTCAGTTTTTTCTAGAAAAAAACAATATTAAATTAAGAATAAAATATATTTATAAAAACAAAAAATAAAAAATTTCTAAGAAAATTGCATTAAAAGAAATTTAAAACTACATTACTAGAAATTTAAACTAGATCACAAAAAATTTAAAATTACATTTAAAATGTAATATGGGGAAAAAAATTTATAAAAGAAAATCAAAAGGTATATTATACCTGCTTCTCTTTTTCTTCAAGTTTTTCCTGAAACAAAAGGCAATTTTTAAATTGAAATTCAGTTTAAAGAAAATTTATGAAATTTAAAAATACGAAGAAAAAAAACTAAAATAAAAAATTATAAATTATTAATGATGGAAATGAAGTTATAATGGTTGGAAACACAGTGATTTGTAAATTAGATTCATTTTCTGATCATATTTTTCATAAGAGGTATAGTATTCATTTGGATAAAAACTGCTGTTCAAATATATTAACTAATTTTACACTGTGCTTGTTATTCTATTTTTGCACTTGCTGTTAAATGTGTTTGCATGCTCATTACTAATTTTTATCTCATTATGGAAAAACAAATCATTTCAAAATTAACTACAATCAAAAACAAAGATAATGGCAGAATAGAATGAATACAATAACTTGGTAGAAATGTTACCAATTTATACTGTCATCATGAGACAACAATACTCTCTGCTGTAGAAAATAACAAATTACATTACATAATAACAGAGAAGAGAATTTTATTTTTGTAGGAATCAAAAGATATATTAAACCTGCTTTTCTTCTTCTTTCAGTTTTTTCTAGAAAAAACAAATTTTAAATTAAGAATAAAATATATTTATAAAAACAAAAAATAAAAAATTTCTAAGAAAATTGCACTAAAAGAAATTTAAAACTACATTACTAGAAATTTAAGCTAGATCACAAAAAATTTAAAATTACATTTAAAATGTAATATGGGAAAAAAAAATATAAAAGAAAATCAAAAGGTATATTATACCTGCTTTTCTTTTTCTTCAAGTTTTACCTGAAACAAAAAGCAATTTTTATATTGAAATTCAGTTTAAAGAAAATTTATGAAATTCAAAAAAAAAACTAAAATAAAAAAATGATAAATTATTAATGATGGAAATTAAGTCGTAATGGTTAGAAACACAGTGAAGTATAAAACTGATTAGATTAATAGTAACCAAGAGCTAAATTTAACTAAAGGATAAAAAAATATTATAATTCATAAAACATGCAAATAGACAATATTTGCAGATAGCAAAAAATTTCTAATTTACTAGTCTTTACTAAAATTTATTTAGAAGTGAAATTATTATGATGTTCGCCCTTATTTTTATAATTTGTTCCATTGCACTAAAAAAATAATATAAAAATTCTGAAGAAAAAAATACATAAATTAACAAAAATTATTAGAGTACATTAATAACAAAAAAGAGATAATTATTCCCAAAAAAATTTTTTCACAAGATATATTTTACCTTTTTCATTCTCTCTCTTCTTTTTCCCTACAACAAAAAACATATATTAATATAATAATACTTAATATTAGCTTTTAATGATATTTGTTTTCACAATTTTGGTTACAAATTGTTTTGCATTTCAAGTATTGAATGTGAACTTCTATTTTTATTTATTTCCCAAACAGAGCTTTAGAGCACAAATTACACTTTTGTTTTGTTAAACAGTAATTCACAGAAAAGCAGAGTCTTGGAAAGGAAAAAATAAGAACAAAGAGAGAGGGAAATTAAAGAAAGAAAAGAAACAATTCGAAAATATAGTAATTTTCAGAAAATTCTAAAGAATTAAAATAAAATTTCACATAGAAATAGCAAGGTTTTAAAATCTAAAATAAAAACAATTACTTACTGGAATATTCTTTTCTTCCCAATCAGAGTCATCAGACTCCTTAAAATATACAAAATAAATTTTAAAAATTAGTTGTGGTTCATAAAAAAAATTAAGTGGATAATAAAAGCAAATTAAATATGAAAAGCACATAAAAATACAACTATATTAATAACTTTAACTCTTTTGTTTCTTTTTATACATAGTTTACTTTTATAAAATACTTTCTTTTTACCATTTAGAACAAGAATAATGTTACTCCAAATCAAATTGGCGTTTCACATTTTTAGGATGTAACAAGAAAAATTATACTTATAGTTTGCATATTTGTAAACATTTTTGGGTCTTTATCAATCTGGCAATGAAAATAAATTTCCCATTCAGACATTTGTTAGATCTATTACTAAAATTTAGGAAGTACCATAGGACCTAAATTAGTTGAAGTAATTTGGACAAAACCAATTTTGGTTCACATTACTTCAAGATAGGAGGGTTATAAAGATTATCAAGATAGTGGAGTTATAAGGCTAACTTCATTTTCAAGCTATTTTTATCAATCAACTCTGAAAAATCGAGATTTTTTTTATCACAGTGCTACACAGTTTTTAAACTGACTTTAAATATGACCACTACAAAATGCCTCTTGTATAAAATGTATAAAGATATTTATTACATTATGATGTTTATTACTTAAGATGCATAAAGATATTTATTACATTATGATGTTTATTACTTAAGATGTATAAAGATATTTATTACATTATGATGTTTATTACTTAAGATGTATAAAGATATTTATTACATTATAATGCTTATTACTTAAGATGTATAAAGATATTTATTACATTATAATGTTTATTACTTAAGATGCATAAAGATATTTATTACAAAATTTACTTGCACTATTACCCCAGTTAGTGGTAGTAATTTGGTTGTGTTTTGAATTCACAATTTATGCTAAGCAGCATCTAATTTTGAATTAATCTAATTCTGTTAGTTGATTTCATTGATTTTAAAAGTTGATTTCATTTATTCATATTCAGGGGTGATTGTGAGTCCAAGTCAAAATTCCAGAAAATTTCGTAAGTGAAAAAAAAAAAAGTTTAAATCAAAAAATTAGAAAAAAAATTTAAACAAGGTTTTTTCCTTTTTCTCAATATTTCTTATTTTACTTAAAATATATTTAAAATTTTACACATACCTATACCATTTACATATACCTATGATGACCTGGAGAAGTAATTGAAATTTACAAATATGTCTTTCTTTCTTGAGTTTATGATTATAATAACTATTTACTGATAAAAAATTAATATTAATCTTGAATATAAGCTTATCTGGGTATGATTTTACCAACTAGCAAAACATTCATTTGTTACGCACGTAAAATGGCATTGAAAATGAGGGGGGGGGAGGAAACAAAATGCAAGCATTAAAAAAAAAAAAAAATTTGGAAACAATTTAAGTTAACATAAACAAGATTGGGAGATAAGGTTTGACTAATTTTACTGAATAAAACCTCACAAACCTTAGAAACATGTCTGTTAGAGTATTAAAAAAATAATAATGCATACCTCATAGGAGAATTCTTCTTCACTTGTTTCTTCCTATAAAGAAAAATTCATTCTTTTAATCATTTAATATTTAATAGTTCTTTCCACTTTGCTAGTAACTATTTAGTTTAGTTTAGTTACTATTTAGTTTGCTATTTACCAAAAGTGAATTGCATACTAGTATAATTATTCTTATACTATTTTTACCTGAATTTTATTAACAATCAATTCTTGGATTTACGTCATTGCGAGTAAACTGATGAATAATAACAGAGTGACAGAACCCTAGTATGTTTCTATTGCATTTTCGTTGTCTTAATATTTATTCAGAACCCATTTTTATCCATTTATCTGATTAAACCATTCATATCTAATATTCCCTGCTCCAACGCAAAAAAAAAAAAATTAAAGAAATGACCACAAAAATAAGTTATTGTTAGAAGAGGTAGGTAGAACAAGATTCACAAATTATTGTCTAACAGGGATGATTGTGAGCCTAACTCAAAAATCCTGAAAATTTCTTGAATAAAATCATTAATGACCCATTTTCGTTGTTTTAATATTTATTCAGAACCCATTTTTATCCATTTATCTGATTAAACCATTTATATCTAATATTCCCTTCTCCAACGCAAAAAAAAATTAAAGAAATGACCACAAAAATAAGTTATTGTTAGAAGAGGTAGGTAGAACAAGATTCACAAATTATTGTCTAACAGGGATGATTGTGAGCCTAACTCAAAAATCCTGAAAATTTCTTGAATAAAATCATTAATGACCCATTTTCGTTGTTTTAATATTTACTCAGAACCCATTTTTATCCATTTATCTGATTAAACCATTCATATCTAATATTCCCTTCTCCAACGCAAAAAAAAAAAATTAAAGAAATGACCACAAAAATAAGTTATTGTTAGAAGAGGTAGGTAGAACAAGATTCACAAATTATTGTCTAACAGGGATGATTGTGAGCCTAACTCAAAAATCCTGAAAATTACTTGAATAAAATCATTAATGACCCATTTTCGTTGTTTTAATATTTATTCAGAACCCATTTTTATCCATTTATCTGATTAAACCATTCATATCTAATATTCCCTTCTCCAACGCAAAAAAAAAATTAAAGAAATGACCACAAAAATAAGTTATTGTTAGAAGAGGTAGGTAGAACAAGATTCACAAATTATTGTCTAACAGGGATGATTGTGAGCCTAACTCAAAAATCCTGAAAATTTCTTGAATAAAATCCTTAATGACCCATTTTAAAAGATTAATATCTTTATAAATTTAAATTATTGATATTTTCAAAACATGAAATTCTAAATAAATTATATGCAGCATAGTTTAAATGAATAATTATGTATAAGTTTACTTTTATCTCTAATCACATATATTTTTCTACCAAATAAATATTTACAAATGAAAGAGATACTGAGTGTAAATTCTAGTTCTAATATTTTTTTTTAAAAATATGCAAAAATTTTTATACATAAATGTGATTGATGATTTCTTGAAACTTCCGGATCAAAAATTGCAAAAAATCTGGAAATCCAGAATTTTTCCGGAGCACAATCATCTCTGGTCTAAAGCAAAATGGAATTTTAAAAAATCATTAAGTTTAAGTAGATTTCCCTTTCAGAAAAGGACTGATTTTACATTTGTGCCCTTTTCTCTCATTAACTTCTATAAAACGAAAACAAAATTTCAAACATTCGTTTTGACATAACTTGTTCTTGCAACTAACTTCTAGATTACCTGAGATTAAATTTAAAAAAAGTTATTAAATAAATTTTTTTTAAAAAAATTTTTTTTACGGAGTTTATGCTTTTAAAAAATGTTGAACGAAATGGTATTTGCTTTACAACTTAAAAACAATAGAGCAAAAAAATGCATGTTCAGATTCTATAAATGTTCATAAATTGCCACTTCTATGCGTTAATATGAAATAATAAATCTCAAGTGAAAAAGAACATTGCCATGATAATTATTTTATGTATAATTTAAGTGAGCTGACACATATAAAAAAAATAAGCAGTTTCATAGAAATTGCATACATAAGAGCTTGAATGAGACAAAGAGACACAGTATTCAATAGAAATAATAACATTTAAATACTTTAAAGTTTGGATCACTTTCATCATTCGAAACTTCTACAATGTCAGAGTCATGATCATCGGAACTCTCGTCAACTTTTTTACCATTGGTAATTTCCTTAATATCAGAAGCGTCATCATCATTCTTTTCCTAGAAATGTGTATCAATAGTCGATTATGAAATAAAACTCATAAAAACAGGTTAGGCATAAATTATAATTTTTCTCAAAAAAATGGAGAAAAAAATGTTTTTTTTTTATTTAAATCGAATTGTTTATTATTTAAATCAGATTGCCTTACACTTACCAATTAAAACTCTGAAAAAGTACATTAAAAATGCCTAATTCTATTTGAAAATTACACTTCAATTTAAGCTGCATAATATTTCCAACTGGTGGAAATTATTAAACAATTACGAAAAACTAGTCAATGAATCAATATAATTATTTGTTTTTATTAAAGCTCAACACCGTTATGAATAAGTAAAGACAGACATAATTTATCAATTAAATATCAATTGATGAATGATTTAGATAAGGAAAAAAACAACTATTTATAAGTGTTACAGAATAAGCTTGACAGAACTTGACTTTTATTATTTGGGTATGCAAACTAGTATTGAACAAGGTTCTAATCATAAAACTAAATGGATATAACTGAAATAGGTATAATTGAAATTGGTTTATTAAACAGAAAATTATCTATTATACAGCTAATAAAAATTTAAAAGTTTATCTCACTTTTATCAACATTTAGTCACTTTCTGTTATTTATTTATCTTTTTTTACCATTAAATAAACAGTTACAAATGCAACCCATTCTCAATATTTATCAATAAAAGTTTTTTTAAAAAAAACTAAATATTAATTAAACTAAGCTCAATGATATGCAAGCCCAAAGAGGGCCAAGGCCTACTGTGCTCATCTCAGTGCTTTTGACCTTGGGCTCCCGGGTGCAGGAGCAGATGTCAGCCGAACGCAGATCCCCCAACATTAATCAAATAAAACTTTTAATAAACCACAACTACAGAAATATATTTATTAAATATTATTATATTGTATAAAAATAGCTTTGATACAAACAATGACTTATTTTGAAAGGGAAAAAATCAGGTTATTTAAATCAATGATTCTTTTTAAAAAAAATCCAATTATTTAAATTATATCAACCTTCTACAACAGCAAAAATTACACTAAATTAAAAATTTCCACAAACTGTAAGAAGTGCGTGTCTGATTGTCATTAAATGGTGCTGACATTGCATGCCTATACTGATAAACTGGTAATTTTCAGTTCATTAATGGTGCCTGATGTTTTATTGTGTCATCCTAATAAATACATCTCAACAAATGAATTTTTGTAAATGTATTTTGACAATTAAACTTAGTGAATTACAAAATTAAATTTTAAAAGATAAACAGCAAATGCAGCTACTAAATTAGCGAAGCAACATACAAACATTTGGATTTTAGCCTATACTGCTGAGCGCAGACTGTTCATTTCGGACGAATAAAGGAAGAAGCGCCTGACGAAGGCAAAATTTAGTTCATTTACATCCGTCTTTCTCCCCCCCCCCTTCCAAGGAAGGGTTTATTCGATTAACAAAACAATAATGAAGATAAACAAATTTGTTAAGGGTCCGATTAAAAGATAAATTATTTTGTGAAGGGTCCGTTTTTAAGTTAAAATATTTTGCGAAGGGTCCGTTTTCATGAAAAGATATTTTGTGAAGGGTTCGTTAATGGACCCAAATTTCTTCTAAACAGACCCCTGAAAACTGTAACCAGTTTTTATCAAAGCTGCATCTTTGTGGGTTTGATCAGTTAACTTATAAAGCAAATAAAATAGGTTGTTTCTCTATAGAGATAATTAAAATTTAAATTAACTTAATAGCAAATACAAATTTTCAATATAACAAAAAGATAACTTGTAAGGTTGATATAAACATATTGATATTGTTTTATTTTTAACCTAAATATTTAAAAACAATTTGTTGCATAAAAAATTTATTTTTCATAAGTAAAAAATCCTAATAAAAAATTTTTATCTCAAGAAATAATCAACTTTGAAATGGAAAAGCAAAATTAAAATAATAAAAAATAACTTAATACATACTTTATATCTTTGCTTCTTTTTAGAACGAAAGTATTGCTGATCTACTTTCCTCTTTTTTAGTTCATGTATTTGTTCTCTAATTTTGTCTTTTTCACAGTCAGGTATGTCACAATTTTTTCTTGAACATACCATTAAATCACAAACTTCAACGACTAAGCTAAAAGAACAATAAAAGAGATAAACAAATGATACAACAAATAGATAGAAACACCAAAACAAAATAACTAACAAGTATAAAATTAATTTAAATACTTTTTCTCCCAAGATAAATTTCTTTCGTCTCCATTAACACTTTTGGAGTTCATAGTTGGTAAATTGCATTCAGATTCATGATCAGACTGTTCAATAATCTGGAAAAAAAATCTTACAACATGTCAAATGTTCATTGTTACAATCAACAGCAAACAAGATCACTTACCACATTTACGAAAATAAAATATTCATATGGTTTTTACATAATCCAAAGAGAAAAATCTGTTATTGCATGTTACCTTAAAAATTTCAAAATTGAGCCTTTTAAAAAATATGATCGATTTCACAATGCATTTTAATATAGTCCTAGGGAAAGACTAAAAAAAAAAAAAAAAAAAAAAAGAAGGAGATAAGACCCGAATAAAATATTGTTATCAATACATTAAGCTAGCATAGATATATCAAACAGAAGCAGGACATAAATAACAACTTGAATACTTCAGAGGTTAACATGTCAATATAGTAAATAAGTAACTCAAAGAAACCTTCAGTTTCTTTGAGTTACTTATTTACTATAATTGGTAAAATATTACTTGAATAAAATAGTTCATTCCTTTAAAAATATACAGATTTTAAATAAAAGTCGACATATCAAGCACTCAAAAATTGACACCCATTTTTAAGCTCTTGAAGCATGTTGACTGCTATTTTTTATAGATTATATTTTGATATCATTTATCTATATATTTTTTGAAGAGAATGAAATATTTTATTTAAGTAATGTTAATATACTGTATAAATTAAATAATATAATAGCATGCAAATGGGTGAAAAGCAGTATTTGTATAAAATTTTTTCAGCTGCTTATTATTCTAAATTTTAATCTAAAAACATTGCCTAAATTCACGGATGAATATAATAAAATTCAGACACTAATGTAATAGCCATACTTGCTTAGAATAGGACTCTCCCAATTAAAGCCAAAGCTTTGTCAACAACAGTTTGAAAGACTTCTTATAATGCCTTCAAACTTTTGGAAATTTTTTAAAGTTTTTCAGTATTAGTTTATGTGTGGTGGAAAAGTTTCAAACATCAATTACATGAGTGTAGATATAAAAAGAATTTTCTCTAAATAGACTTGAAAACTAGAGGGTCTAAACTCATGACCAAAGATTAATTAGACATACACAAAACTAAAATGAAACACGTGAATATACAACTTTTCAAAACTTCGATTTCTCAAGAACATTCAACCAATTTTGTTTAAATTCTATATTTCAACTTATAACACGCCTTTCTTTAAATTGGTGGGGAAAAAATTGTATGCCATACAATTCCAAATTTTTTCTACTGCTATTAAATAAAATAATTATAAATAAATATTAAAAATTATTTTTTGCATGGAATTATCTTCAGATAATTAAATGTTATAATTGTGTACAAAACTTTTTTAATTCCCTTAAAAAGTTTGTGAGATATGGCGAAATACGCAAAGAGTAAAATTAATATTAAAGATTTTAGGCTTTGAGCTGCTGTCTTGACTAAACTATTATGACCCCATTTTCTGGATTCTCTTATATTTTGAGGTTTAGGAATCCCAAACCATAAAAAAAGGTAGGTTTATTCAGAGAAAAATTTTTTTTAACTGATTAAGTAACTTAAAACATCACCTTCACAAATTAATTAGAATATTTGACAGCATATTTGATATACATTGAAATCAGACACAAAGATGTCTTTTTTTAATGGATTTGGATGCTTGACCCTTAAAATATAAAGGGTAGCTACAATATGACAAATATTGTCCCCACAGTTTATTTGGACACCTTAACGTTAATTTTGCTTTCTGTATATTTTGCCATATTTCGAGAATTTTTATGGCAAATGAAAAAAAATTTGCACACAATTATAAAATTTGTTTATTCGAAAATAATTTCTTGCAAAAATTACTTTTTAATAATCACTTATTATTTTAATTAATAATGGTTGAAAAGTACTGTATTGTTATATATACACATTTATACATAATTTTATAAAATTTAATTTTATGTTGCAAAATACAAAATGTAAAAGAAAAATTTTTTATGTATTTTTTGAGTTGTCAAATTATTTAAAAAAATTCGGTTTAAAATTTAATTTTTCAGAACTGTTAGAACGATTTCGCCCAAACTTTGTATTTTGCTATGTAAAATTTCATACATTCAATTCAAATTCCATTTAAAATTGCATATCTTACATTATTAAATAAAATAATAAGTGATTGCTAAAAATTAGTTTTTGCATATTAATTGTGTACTAAATTTTTTTGACTAACTTATACAGTTTTTGAGATATGGCAAAATATGCAAAAGGTAAAGTTAGCATTAAGGGGTCCAAACTTTTAACCACTTTCCTGGCTTAACTATAGACACCATATTTCCCAGATTGCAGCTACCATCCATATTTTGAGGGTGAGGAATCCAAATCCATAGAAAAAAAAGGGTATTTATTCAGAGAAAGCACTTTTTTGTGTTCAATTTCATAACTTAGAATATTCACTGAGACACACCCTCTGCCTTAAATTCGCTTGGTTTCACCAAGCAGGCCCAGTAGTTGGCAAGCAGCATTAGAAACACCAACAAAAAACAAACTTTTAGAAATTTCTCTTATTGTTTGCTGAAATTTCAGCTATACAAGTGCTTTTATAACTGAAATTTAATACCTTGCATTAAGGTATATTCAACAAAAGTAAATTACAAATAACGATAAATTATTAAAACTCTAAACAACCAAACCTTATTTGAGTCACTTTAATATATTTTACTCATACATATTCTGCTTATGGATTTTGCAAAAACATAAATAAAAAAAAAACAATGAAGGAAAAATTCAACATACTGCAATATCATTATTTACATCAGATTGAAAATTTTCTTGTGGTTGGTCATCATGAGAATTTAACTTATGTGCAGTAAAACAAGTTTCTAAATCACACAACACTACACCTAATCTAAAAAATAATAATAAATTATTACATATATAAAATTGGATGCAGAAAAGCAAAAGTTCAATAAAATAATAGGATAGGTGTCATTATCAATAACCCCCTTTTAACTCAGTTATACCACTAGACTAGATTTCGGAAAATACGAGTCTCGAGAATTTCAAAGTTCTAGGTCATTTATAACCAAAAGCGTGCCCCTAATAAAAATAATATGAATCTCTATTTTGTTTTCTAATTCTTCTTTTCTCACCAATTCTCCTCAATTATTATTTTCTTTTTTCACATTGGAAAATTTCGAGTTTTAAGGGACATGTTATAACTTTTTTATGCACCTCATCTATGATTTTGGCACATTTGGCATGTAGCGCACAAGTGGAATCACTGTTTCTTATTATTATTATACAAACTTAATAGGATGACTATATTCGCAACAGACTGTATTTTCCTTACAGATGCAAACAAAGAACAAAAAGTTGTCAATAGTAGCAAAAATATCACAGAAAACCACAGTTAATAACCATAAACAATCTAATTCATTTGCCACCAAAAATTTCTCATAATGGGACATTACTATACAATATTGATAAATTATTTAGTGGGTACAAGGCGATTACCACGTAATAAGTCTTTTTATCTATCAAACAAACACGCTAAATAATAATTATAAACATTTAGTACTAATTCACATTTTATAGGTACTAAGAGATTATAAACTATTAGTCTTAGTGAGAGAGTAACTATTAATTTATCATGTAAGCATCACAGCCTCAAGTAAGCTTTTTGTGTATTTAATGCACAAATCAGAAATTGGATAACTCTAATTTTATTTGAGATTAATAGAATGAGGAAGCACTTTGCACGCCAAGCATACTTGGTTCTCATTAAGATATAAATTTAGTTAAATTTTTATACTTAACAAACTATAAAAAAAATAAATTGGTGAACTTTTTATTTTATGATAGAGATTATTCAGTTTAATAGAAACTTCATTTAGTATTTCTGAATGCATCTATTTCTAATTTTGTCTTTTTCATTTCGTTTTTTAATTTTCAGTAAAAGTTCAACCATCTTGAATTACAAAAACTAATAAGCTCAAGAAAATAGAAGTTTCAGAAACTTATAAAAAACATTTTTTTTAAATTTTCCTTTTACAAAAGATTGATTAGAAGTTCCAGAAGAGCCCTTTAATTCCACTCAAAAACATCCCCACCACATTTGAACAACCTAAAATAGATACTGTAGTTCAAACGAACAACAGTATCTATTTCAGGTTTCAAAAAAGATTATACAGTAGACCGCCAATTATCTGAGCCAGTTGGGTGCAAACCCGATTCAGAAAACAAAAAATATAGATAGCTAGGCAATTTCAAAAATGGCTATCAGAATGCTTCTAAGTAACTTTCCTTCAGGGCATTGGATTAGCAAGTATAATAAGGTCTATTAGAGCATATTACAAATAGCATATTTAAAAATTTTAATTTTTTAAAATTTAATTGCAAACTTTTTCCCTTATTAGAAATTTTTCGCAGAATTAGCAGAATTTTTCGGGCTTGCTGCGATATACCTCTTTAATGCTAATATCTTTCTGCAAGATATTTAACAATAACAAATATACAAACTTCAAAAAAAATTATAACTGCAACTTCAAAAAAATTAAATTGATTAATAAATAAAAATTGGATCAAATAAAATAATTTTTTTTAATTAAATATGTGATTTTTTTATTCTAATATTGTGGGCGATATTCTTCATTTTGTAGCAAGATAAAACACTAATTATTTCTGTGTTTGAATTTTATAATTCATCATAACATTAAAAAAATACAATTGTAAAGTCTACAGCAGTAACTGCCGATAAAAAAGAAAAACGACGAAATCACGCAAATCAGATTCTTCAAAAAGGGGTTACTAAATGTGTGTTTTCATTTTGAGATTTTAGTTGTTGTGATAAATAATATCGGATTTTAAAAGCTATGTGGAAATCAGTAGTAATAATAGCATGAAAAATTGGAACAAAAATTTCCACAGTAAAGAAAACCAAATTTTTTACTTCATTATTCTTTATTTTTCATTATTCTACAATGGAAAGGTCACAAGCATTTTTTTTCACTACTCTAAAGTGTGAAAAAGGAATCTTTTGAATATAATTCTGAAGAAAAGATAAAATCTTTCGAAAATTTCTGCAGAAAAGAAAAGCAAAACTTTTTATTTCCTAAAGGAAAAATCCTTCTGCAAGAACTCAGTAGCATTCTGCAACAATGTCGTCTGCCACGGGGTTAAAAACTACTAGACATCCACCTAGAAACTTAGTAAAAAGAATGTGAGGTTTTTTTCAAGGTCACCAAGGAACAAAAGAAGCCATTTTTTGAATACTTTTGAAAATAAACTATTACTATTACTTTATTTATTTTGAAGAAGGTGGGAAAAATACATGGTCCTTGAATGATCCGGATTATAAGACAATCTGGTAAATCGGTGTTCAGATAATTGGCACTCTACTATTGTCTACAAAATTTTGTTGTTTATAAAATTAATTGAAAGAGAAAGTACTATATAACAAAAGTATCTTACTCTAATAATACACTAGGTTTTACAAAGCAAATTTCAGTAAAATTCAACTTTCAAAGATTAGTCTGAAATTTTTTTATAATTGGCAATTAAATATATTGTAAAGCTTTAAAAATGTATAAAACTAATAATATTTAAAAGATTTATTCATTCAAAGGCTTTGTTGCTGATTTCAAACTATGTTAAAACTATTTAGTTTTCCATTATCAGAAATTGTACTACATTGCTTTTATTTTATTGTTGAAATAAATTTGATTATAAAACATAACTTTTTGTTACATTGGAATTTCCTCAAAATGAATTTTTCTTAGAATAAGATTTGATTAAATATGTCTAATTTAAACAAGCCTTTCATATTTGAATACCCAGAATCTCACTGAATACCCAAAGGAAAAACAGATATTTTGCAGAATAAAAAGTGAAATAATATCTTTAAGTATTACTATCTCTTAGTTAATTAAGACTAAGATGGATGTTAAAACTATTTAGTTTTCCATTATCAGAATTTGTACTACATTGCTTTTATTTTATTGTTGAAATAAATTTGATTATAAAACATAACTTTTTGTTACATTGGAATTTCCTCAAAATGAATTTTTCTTAGAATAAGATTTGATTAAATATGTCTAATTTAAACAAGCCTTTCATATTTGAATACCCAGAATCTCACTGAATACCCAAAGGAAAAACAGATATTTTGCAGAATAAAAAGTGAAATAATATCTTTAAGTATTACTATCTCTTAGTTAATTAAGACTAAGATGGATGTTAAAACTATTTAGTTTTCCATTATCAGAATTTGTACTACATTGCTTTTATTTTATTGTTGAAATAAATTTGATTATAAAACATAACTTTTTGTTACATTGGAATTTCCTCAAAATGAATTTTTCTTAGAATAAGATTTGATTAAATATGTCTAATTTAAACAAGCTTTTCATATTTGAATACCCAGAATCTCACTGAATACCCAAAGGAAAAACAGATATTTTGCAGAATAAAAAGTGAAATAATATCTTTAAGTATTACTATCTCTTAGTTAATTAAGACTAAGATGGATGTTAAAACTATTTAGTTTTCCATTATCAGAATTTGTACTACATTGCTTTTATTTTATTGTTGAAATAAATTTGATTATAAAACATAACTTTTTGTTACATTGGAATTTCCTCAAAATGAATTTTTCTTAGAATAAGATTTGATTAAATATGTCTAATTTAAACAAGCCTTTCATATTTGAATACCCAGAATCTCACTGAATACCCAAAGGAAAAACAGATATTTTGCAGAATAAAAAGTGAAATAATATCTTTAAGTATTACTATCTCTAAGTTAATTAAGACTAAGATGGACATTAATAGATAAAATCAAGACAGAACGAAAAATAAATGATAAGATACTTATGTTTAAATATTGATGTTTTAACTAAGTAACCATTAAAAAAATTGTAAATTAGTAAGTTCTTGACATTTAGTAGTATTGACAAAGTTCAATTACTGTCCTAATTGTTCTTTTTAACAATACAAATATTGTTTTCGTTTCATTGTTAAAATCAAATTATCTAATACACTGCATGTTTATCAACAACTGACTTTAAAAAATAAAAACATTTTCCACTTTTTATCATTCTAAAAAAATTCTGTTTAGATTGAGTAGTCCAATAGTTTCCCTTTCCCCAATAATCACCAAAGAAATTCTACGTATTGCCATAAATTTATCATAAGAAATCGGAATCATTTGATACACTTACAACAATTTTACAAAATTTCATTGTAAAATTCAAATTAGGCTAAAAAACTAGAAGAAACTTATTTAACTGTTTATTTTATTTTTGAAAGACAGTGCTAATATGCTGATAAAGAAAATCTTCATTCAATATCAAATAAATTTTGTTTTAAATTTTAATTTGTTATTAAGTATTGTATTTTGCTAATGACTGTTTACAACTTGTCGACGCGATTGTTATCTTGATCTAGGAGCCTAAACCAAGAGGATAAGCAACAACACAACAGATTAAAACCCATTCTATGTAAAGAAATTTGATAGAAATAAAGTTAGGAGCTATAATAAATGAGTAGCCAGACATATCTTCCAAATAATATTAGAAAAAAAAAATTAACGCAGTTTTATTAATCAGCTTGTATGTCCATAAAAACTCAGTCTAGCTTTGCAATTCATAAAAACCCTGAAATAAACTTAAATATGAAGCCTACACCAAAATTTCTGTCTTATGTCAATCAGATTATGCGTAGGGAAGCAAATGATATGAAATATTAGAGCTAGACCAAGCGATATAAGATTAAATTAAAACAAAAAAGAATTATTCTGCCGTTTCCATTTTATTAAATTTACAATATGTCAAGAACGAAGTAACCCATAAAATACAATAAAAATGCGTCAGTCAAATGAAAAAGTTGTGAAAAGGTTAGCAACTCAAAAATATCCAGCTTATTAACAGTTTAGAAGAAATGTTTACTAAAATTTGCTGCAGCTTTTAAAGTTAGAAAAAATTTATATAATTAAAAAAATAATATTAAAAGGTTTTACTTATTAGACAATTCTATTTCCATTTTAGTTTAAAATAAGTTTTGTTTGTCACCGAGTTGTTGATGTGTAAATATTGAGTACTGCTTGTAATATATACTTATTAGCTTATAGCTTTTTGCTAATGAAATGGTTTCAGATCAGACTACAGTTCTCACTGTACCCGAAAACTTCACGGAGGCGAATGAAGCTCTGATTGGTGAAATATTTGTCCCACGAAAAACTCGCTGATCAAGTTCTCGTTCGTATTTCCAAATATGCATGTGTGATATAGTTTGCAGAAGTTAGACAAAGCGTAGTATTAAATCTTTAGAAATGACAATCAAAGAAATCTCAATAGATAAAAGGTTATAAGCGTGAAAAAGGTGTATCTATCGCAATTTAAAAACAAACGAGTAAATCGAAACTTTTATATTAAAATATCTGTTCTTATTTAATATGGTTTCAATTCGCTATTTATTATATGCTTACAGGCATTGTAGTTCTCTCTCGTCTAATGTACGCGTTAGATTTGCACCTAGCCCTACTGGTTGCTTGCATTTGGGAGGACTTAGAACTGCTTTCTTCAATTATTTATTTGCTAAAAAAATGAAAGGAAAATTCATTTTGAGAATTGAGGATACTGATCAAGTACATTGTAGACTTATTTAAAATATGTAGTGATATGAATTTTTATATATTGCTTCCATTTCAGAGTGATTCAGTAATTTTTTTTTTTTTCATTGCCTGCCGCTTATCATTGACATTTACTATATTGCAAAATGCCATTTCTGTCTAAAAAAAATTTTTATAATAGTATGGCATAGCGATCATGACAAAAAGCATCTTAAAACTTTTTCAGAATACTTATATTTGTTACAAATCTTATCTATGAAAAAAAATAATAATAACTGGATTAACTTTCGCTGCAAACTGAAAAAGTACCAAAAAATTTTAAAACAAATCTTTGAATTTCCTTGCACTGAGTTAAACAAAAAGTACCAATATTTTTTCTGCCAAATTTCTTGAGAATATTTGTTTACATTTGGTAATTATAGAAGGAATGTGTGAAAAGCATAAAATTGTATTGTTAACTATCTCAGATAACCATTGGGAAGTACTTTCTACAACCTCTCAGCTCTGATAACTCCTTCCCTCTGCCTAAAATCTATCTTATCTATTATTAAATCTATCTCTCACCTGAAAAGATAATAATCAATTATTGCGTCAATACATTTATTATTGTTTGAATTTTAATGGTCTAAAAATCCTAACAAAAAAATATAGCTAATGGTATATACTTATTCTGAAATATATTTATTCCAGTATTTTTTTCCATTTTGACCAAAACTAAACTTATTGGTTTAACTGTCTGAAAAAAAAACACCTACCAGGTGTAAACTTGATTTTAGAATGGCATTACAAGCAGCGAATTCTGTAGTAATACGAGATTTTATATACTACTAAAGAAAAAAAAATAATTTTATCATTAAAAATGTGTTCCTGAGCAAATAATTAAGGTATATTTCAGTTATTTAAATTTTGGTATGATTCTGTGAAAGCTTATAATTGTATGCTTATTAGTATAGGCTATCTAACAACTAACTTTGTAGTAATATGAGATTTTATTTACTGCTAAGAAATTAATTATATTTTTTATCCCATTCAAAACTTGTTACTCTGAAAATAATTAAGATATTAAGTCGATTAAATTGTTTTGGTATTATTCTACAAATGTCTATAATTTTATTTTACTGAATGTAGAAAATCTTTAAATTGGTTTCATTCTTAAATGATGACTCAGTATTTTCACTACAACGCGAGAATCTCGCTTATTTTTTTTTTCCTCTCATTAAAAAATTATTAAAGCGAGAAGATTGCGCACTCTATTAATCAATTTCAAAATGCGCGAATTTTGGAAAAAAAATCGTCTTCTGCCATTTTGAATAAAATCAGTTTCACTTTTCTTCCTTGATCTTTCATTATTTTCAACATCGATCCCTGTTATCTAGCTTCCCTGTTTACCAGTGTTGTTCAGAACCGGTGCGAACAGCAGAACACTATGCCCCCTCCCCCCTGAATGACGGAACACATTTTTCTGCAACCACATGTTCACCGAAGGTAAGATTTCTTCATGTAAGACGTTTAAATTTTTTTCAATGTTACAAATTTACTTAGTGATTCCGAATTGTTCAGCATCTGTTGCAAGGTCATTTAGCACTCAAAACCGAAATAAGACAAAATATCGTATACAGATGACTGATAAACATTTGAGCAACCTAATGGGAAAAGCTGATGAAAAAGTAGATATAGAACGTTTTCCATATCATGATGCAACAAAAATATTCAATGCTTTAAAAATTAGAAGATGTTAAAAATGTATTATAATTAAAGAAATATTGTTTTCCAAGTCTATTCGCGTTTTTTTAATTTTTAAAAATCTCACTTAACTTTTTGAGATCTCACCCTGTTTTTGAGAAAGGGTGAGAAATTCTCTCTCATTTTTTTTTCTGTAGTGAAAACACTGTGACTAGTAGTTAGTTAACTTCAACTAAAATTACTTTTTCAGAAAAGAATAAAACCAGGTTCAGTTGAAAATTTAAATGAAATGCTTAAATGGACTGGCCTTATTCCAGATGAGAGCCCCTCTAAAGGTGGATCATATGGACCATATGTACAGGTATGTGAATGTGTTTATATTAATTCTAATTACCATTATTATGGGTTCAAAAGCTTACAATAATCTGGGAAGAGTGTACTGACTTTAGCTATCATCATTTCATATTTTTTTATGAACTGTATCTATAAAGGATTTTTGAAGAAATAAACAAAAGATTAATTTGTAATCGTATTCATGTATTTTCTTCCATTAAGTTGCCATTTTAATAGCTGAATTGGTTACCTTTTTACATGCTAACTAAATGAGCATATATTCTTTTCCTTTTAGAAATATAAATTTTAAATGTTAATCCTAGTTTTATATTTTCAAAGGTTAATAATATAAAGGCCTGGTTTTATATTATTAAAAAAATAAATTAAAAAAAATCAGTTTATTAAAAAAAAATATATATTATAATAGCTATATTGTTATTTAATTTTAAAATCAACACATGAGATAAAAATCCTAAATGTCTGTATTTTTAAATATATTTTCTCTGTGAATTCAGTATGTTTAAAAATGTGATATAAGAAAGCTTTTTAATTTCAATACATTTATTATATTTTCCATTTTGTGTAGTCTGAAAGGTTGAGAATATACAAGGAAAAAATTGAAGACTTGTTGAAGGTGATATTTTTACTTTGTTTCTTTTCTATTTTGCACTGATTTTTATTTCATGTTTTCAATTGATTTTATAACAATAAATACTTATTTAAAAAAAATTATAAAGATTTTTTTTTCAATCAATTTGAAACTTCACAAACTAAAGTTTTTTTTAGTATTAATTACATAAGACTAACGGAATTGAAAAGGCAAGGAAAGTTCAAACAAAGCAAAAACAAATATAAATTCAAAAATAAAGCACCTAATTAGAATAAAATTATTATCTGAATATAATTTTTTGTGTTATAAAATTAATTTTAATTATATTTTTAAGCATATGCATAAATTATGTATAATTTGCTCTGCTTTTTTCCTTTTAATTATAAGATAAATTTATATTTTTCATTACATTCTCAATTATTTTTATAATTGCAAGGAATAAATAAATTAGTAATCTCACTGAAAAATTATACCTTGCTCTGTCTTACACATACACAAATTTTTTCCAGTGGACACTGGTAATTGTAACTTCTCTGGTGATTCCGATCAAAGTATGGAATTGATTTAAGCAAATTTTGCGAAAAAAAAAGCTTTAAAATAATAAGCCAAAATGGTAAAGCAGCTAAAACCAAATTTAGGTAAACAATTTTAATAAAAAGTTGGTAACCAAAAAGGAGCAAAAACAAAATTCTAAAGATATATATGTTAGCAAAAACAGTACTTCATCAGGGGACACACTGTCTGCACTGTAGCCAGTGGTTAAACCAAACACTGTCTGTGGCCTGAGGCCCCATAATAAATAAAAAATGCAATCAAAAATTCAAATATTGAAGTAAAAATGTTGACTTGTGTTTTTTCTGTGTATGATTGAATTTTCATCCCTCAAAACACTCTGTGAGAAATTGGTTACTGCCAACTCAAGTGGAATAAATAGAAGATCTTTTTCAAACAGCAGTTTTAAATATTAAAATAATTTGTTAAATAATTTATAATTGTAATCTAGTTTAAATAATGATATTAGTTTCTAAACTATTAATTATATAATTTTTAATGAAGTGAAAACGAAAATGAAACAATTGGCAGGAAAAATAATTTACATACATGAGTAAAGTAAAACCTAATTTTATAATCACATAAAAAAATACAATACAATCATAATCAATTTTTATTGGTGTTACTAAATTGACAAATCACATTCAAAACATATACACTACTACAAATTACTTATTAAATTTATGATTACTAATAGCATTCTAGTTTTTATTATCAAATACTGTAAAAAAAATATGAATACTCAAACTAACTCTTAAATAATATTATATGAAGTTTGTAAAATACTACATAAAAATAAAATAGATAATAGGTAAATCGTTATTTTTTTTTTTTTTTTAAATTATGATAAACTTTTAACATTCTGAAATTGTAATAAATAGAACATTTTTTAATTCAAGCTGTTTTTATAACATTGATTGCTATGTAATTGTATCAATTATATTTAATTGCTTTCATTTTGTCCAGTTTCTTCTGGTTTCTTCCCCCGTCTCTTTCAGTGTCATGGAAGAAATAGGTTCTTCCAATCTCTTTCAGAGTCATGGAAGAAATAGGTTTCTTCCAGTCTCTTTCTGTGTCATGGAAGAAATAGGTTTCTTTCAGTCTCATGGAAGAAATAGGTTCTTCCAATCTCTTTCAGTATCATGGAAGAAATAGGTTTCTTTCAGTGTCATGAAAGAAATAGGTTTCTTACAGTCTCTTTCTGTGTCATGAAAGAAATGGGTTTCATCCTGACAAAATGCCAAACCTGATTGTAGCAACTCTCATACACTCATTAATAAAAGTTTTTGAATGTTTAATACTTTATTTTTAAATATTAAAAGGGCAGTGTTATAAAAATAATAAGAGGTCATTTTTTTAATCTAATGTTTTTTTGTATTGTTCTTATAATTAGGCTGACTTTATTCTTATTGAATTAATGTAATTTTAGTCAAATGCAGCATATAGATGTTTTTGTTCAGAAACAAGACTGAATATTATGAAAAAAGATGCATTACAAAGAAATGAAAGCCGAGGATATGATAATAAGTGTAGACACTTAAAAGAGTCTGAAATTCAAACACTGTTAAATGAAGGAATTCCATACACAATTCGATTCAAAGTAAGATTACGTCTTATATATCTTTACTTTTAACAATTAGTTCATTATTTGTATTATATACTGTGTCTGTTAATTAGCAACAATTTTAATAATTTGTAGACATTTGCAAGTAATTTTATTTTAAATAAAACAAATATTTTGCCTTTTTGTTATAATCTTATTGTGTTTTTTAAAACCGAAATTTTTTTTAAATAATAATAAAAAAATTTCCAATTTTTTAAAGAAATTTTTAATCATAGTATAATACAATTAATTATCGTTAGATTATCCTAACCCTTTTATATTCTATTAATTCTTTTTCTTTTGGTTAGCTTATTATTTCATTATTTTATCTTTTGTTAAATTTTTCAGATTCCCGAGGAACCAGTATCTCATAATGACATTATATTTGGTACCCATACCCATAGTGTTTCTGAAAATGAAGGAGACTTTGTAAGTGATTCATAAATTTCTTTTCTTTTTTGTTTACTTAGGAAATATAGGAGATTTTATGTATTTCTCAAAAATTGTATTACATTAAATGTATAAAAATTTCTTCGCATGCTGCTATGTTTAATAAAAAAAGCAAGATATTAAAAACTCTAAAAATGCAGGGTGTAAAGAGAGATTCCACATTGAAATGCCGAATTAAGAAAAAATCATCCAAATATTGAGAAATTTGATAAGTTCTCAATTAAAGAATATCTAAAGACAATAAAATAAAGAAATTGAGAGGGGGAATTTTAAGTGCGTTTTGAACATTGGCGTTTGGTAGGAGCAATTTTTACTTACAATTCTCCTACAATTTTTACAATTGCTTTAATTACATTCCAGTACAGACCTTTAGCCAGAATTTAGAATGGTATCCCATAAGAAGGCCAGAAAATTGTACATAATCAATTTTAATTATGTATTAATAATCAGCACTTTTAATTAAACTTAAAATGATCTTAAATTAACAAAATATTCTCCAGGAGTAGTTTGAAAAATACAGAATTTGTATCATCCAGCCATCGATGGGATTCGAAAGCAAGAAAAACTTGTAGATGAGACGAAGAAGAAAAAAATTACCATTATTCTTTAATTCATTCAGTAGCAACAAAAGTGTCTTGGAACTAATATAAATCACAAGAATCAGGAAAGAAGAACTAATAATAGCAGAAAACTATTTATTACAATTGTTGGGAACACATTGATAAACCCTATTGATCTTGAATTTCAGCTCTATCATTGTCGAAAAACACAAGAAAAAGTGTTACCCCCTCCTGAAAGCCATTGCTTTATCAGGAAGAATTTCTTTTTCATTGGTTGAAATTTTAACAAAAGAGAAAAATATTGGTAATAAATGAATGCATACCTAATGAATTTCTAAGTATAGAGATACCTCTGCCTGTATTTCTCTGTTATTAGCCACTTGCAAATTCAACATAAGTTCAACACTTCATCCCCCTTTTTTTATTTTTCAACGCATTATTTTTTCTTAATGAGTGACGTAATTGCAATTTGATGAAAGGCAGGCAACAGAATGAATCACAAAAATTCTAAAAATAGAGCATAGAACTCTTAAAATTACAATATTCCAAAAAGGGAACAATTAATTTTGAACTAATGTTTACCTTTAAATAAAATTTCAAGTTTAGTGCCTAACAGACAATTAAAGGTTTGCAAATATTGTAATTGTCTTATATAGATTATAAGACGCATATATATATGCAGCAATAAAGGAAACAAAAATAATACCCCCGAAGCCGACGTCTTCAGGGGTTACCGAACCCAGTAGCCATAAAACAAAACCTTTTCTATTGAGGGAGAAGCAAATGCTTAAAGTAACTCTCTCAGTACCCCAAAGGTTTTGTATAGAAGTCCAGGAAAAAACATGAAATACAAGGAACCAATTTAGAAAAGAAACTCAAACAAAATCATCAGAAAATAAAAACTTGGACTTCTATACAAAACCTTCTGGGTACTGAGAGAGTTACTTTAGGCATTTGCTTCTCCCTCAAGAGAAAAGGTTTTGTTTTATGGCTACCGGGGCCGGTATCCCCTGAAGACGTCGGCTTCGGTGGTCATATTTTTATTTCATTTGTTTCCTTTATTGCTGCATTTATTCTTTTTTTAAATTTCTACTGCTTTTTAGCGCGTTTTTTTCACCAAAGTTTTATCTATTTAAAATTTTTCAAAAAAATAAATATTTGTTTTCTTTAAGTAACGTATATTTATAGAAATTATGTGAAAAATATAAAGATATTCTATAAAAATGGTTTATTGGTAAATTATATTACAAGCTGGGTAAAAATTAGCACAATATATCAAAATTCTTAAAAAATTAGATAATTATGAAAACGAAATCAAACTTAGAGAAAAAAATATTTCATAATGCAAGATTTATGTATGTAAAAAATATTATTTGGACTTTAATTGTTGGTTAAATTCAAAATCCATGTTCTATTATTATAACATTGGCTCATAAAAATTTAGTTATTAAATATGTCCTAAAAAAGCTCTTATCTGAAGATTTTGCAATTAGAATATCACTAATATCTTCACAGTTAATGCAGCAAACTGCCCTAGTTATCAAAGTGAAGTTTTATATCAAATACTATAAAAATTGGTTATAATAAAAAAATATGACTCTTTTTGATTTATAGCATATATTTTTATCAACCTTTATAAAGGTTGCTATAATAAAGCAAGGATTCTATACTTTTTATTTATTTAAGAAAAATTTGTTTACTGAACTTAGTAAATTATATTATTTACTAAGTATTTATTTTTTTAAATTTATAATGCTCTTAAATTTTACTATGTGCTGTATTGAGTTGAATTTTTATATTATTGCAGGTTATATTAAAAAGTGATGGTTTTCCTACTTACCATTTTGCATGCGTTGTTGATGACCATTTAATGCATGTAAGCCATGTTTTGCGTGGAACTGAATGGCTGATTTCTACTCCAAAACACATCATGCTTTATAATGCCTTTGGATGGACTCCACCAAAATATGCTCATCTTCCTTTGTTGACAAACAGGTATATTTATTTGACAAATGTTGTATTAGAATAGGGTTAATCTAATAAAAGATTTCTCACAAATTCTATAGGGGTTGGACCTTGATAATTTAATGTACACAGATCTCTGAAATTAATAGTATTTGAGATATTAAGCATTGTAAATGCATTAACGGGGAAGTTTATTCATGCATTGGGCTCAGAAATTAAGGTCTTCTATATTGGGTGCAAAGTTAGAAGTAATTTGAATGCCATATATCTCTTAATTTTGAAGTTATAGATAGTCATAAATTAAACAAAATATAACTTGTAAGAAGAAGAAAAATGTTAAATTCCCTTACAAAATATTTTTTCATTTAAGTTAAATATAATGTATCTAAATATTAAATTTTTGTAATTTAATCTTATTTTCTCTCTTTCTTATTTTAAAAAGAGTCTGACCTCTTATTTGTTCTTGTGATCTTTTATTTCATATAGATGTTTTAACGTAAAACAAAAAGTTTCTTTTTTTCTATTAAAAAAAAAGTTATAGCTAATAGTCACCATAACTGTTTCAATTTATGTAATTATTCTATAGATACATTTCAGCTCTGACTGAAACTATGCTACTTACTGAGAACAGTTATTCTATTCCAATAACAGTCATCAAATTAGTAAAACAAATATTTAAAAAGAAAGTAACATTTTTTGCAAATTTTTCAAGAAATGTAATTTTGCATTGAAACTTATTATTCATCTTCCAATATTAATCTACCTTATGCTAATGTGCTTAATACATTTCTTTTTTGTATTATACGAAAACCTTTTTTCAGGTTGTGTCTTGTTTTCTCATTCCAATGTATTTTTTAATTTATTATTTCAATAAAAAGTTATAAATATTTTGCAGTGATCGAACTAAACTCTCTAAAAGGCAAGAAGCAATTGGAATAGATTATTTTAAGGTAAATGTAAAACTTTTTTGCTGGATTCTTAATTTTTATTTAATTATTTATTTTGTAATTTTTATCACTTTTGTTTAATATTTTTACGTCAATCAAATTAAGTATTTATGATTTGAGCTATATATTTGTACAATTTTTAAGCTGTATATATTACCTTGCTGATGAAACAGTCAAATATAAATCATATCAAATATCTGTTTTAAAAAAAAAAGAACAAAAACAAAAACATTGCCAATTGGTTGAGATTTGTATGAGCAATTTGGCCAGTGTAGCAAGTTCCAACTTTTGTACCATCACTCCCTACGCTACTTCCATCTTAACATTTTAAAACATTTTTTTATTCAAGATGCTGTGTTTTGTTAAAAATATTTTTTGTCTAAAAAATCTTGCTTAGCAAAAACTGAATGAGTAATGTATATATATATATATATATATATATATATATATATATATATATATATATATATATATATATATATATATATATATATATAGCACAATAAAGACAAAAAGGATAAAAAGAAAAGAGAGAAAATTAAGGAAAATAATCTAATATTAATGAAAAGTGAAGAAGAAAATTATTAAAATCAAATATTTAAAAAAATAAACGAACAATGGAGAACTAATGAATAACCACTTACAATGAAGAACCTAAAAAATAATTATAGTCAAGTAAAATTATTTAGCAATTCTATTGCTAAGAATTATTTTATGCCTAATAAAAAATGACAAAATAGTTTGATAAAATAAAACTATGTCTTTTAAAATCAATCAATATTTTGAAATAAATCAAAATTTAGTTTAGTATTTTTCTAAGTTTTAACTGTGAACAAATTAGCTTTAGTTTAAAGTTTTAATTAACTTTTAGAATAAAGGATATTTTCCTGAAGCTTTATTGAATTTCCTTGCCATTGCTGGTGGCGGATTTGGTAAACAAGAAGGATGCATTGCTTATGATCTTGAAACACTATGTTCTAAAGTTAGTAAATTTTATTTTAATATTCAACGAAAATTCTTCACTTGAAATCTTTTTGAAAGTTACAATTCTAACTATTAAAAATGATCAATTTTAGTAATGATTTTTGTTTAATATATTTTAACATTTAGTTATAAAGCTCTTAATATGTGTTTTTCTTAATTCTGTATTTTTTCATGATATTAAACAGTTTTACAAAGATTAAAAATTATGGCTAAATATTTAATATTACACTTTTACAAAGGAGTTTTACAAATATTAAATTCTATTAATATGATTAATATTCTGTATATTAATCATATTTTAAACCATATAAAATGATAATAATTTGCTTATTGTGACAACAGTTTCATTTTTAAAAATTTATTTTTTGAAAAAAATAATAAACATGTATTTTCAGGGTGGCCACCCACCTGGAAAACCTGGAATTATCAGGGAATTTTTTTATACTGGACAAAACCTGGAAATATCAGGGAAATTTGGATAAAAACCTGGAAAAATCAGGGAATTTTAAAGAAAAGATGGAAATTTTTTCTTTGATAATTTTTTTAATTTCACTTTTTTAAATTATTTACTAATTTTCTTAATTTAAATTATTTCATCCATTATATCCACTTTTTTTAACGGAAATGTATCGCCAAACAGTTGAAATATCATCAATTTAGCTATACATTGCTTGCATCAAAATTTGCTCCATTACAGCTGTTAAACTAGAATGTCACATAAAATTCTCCTACTGTTGCTAAACGAATGCAGAAACCTTTGACCGCTATGGGACTGTGCAATTTAGGAAAGATTCTGGTGTAGGTGGAAAAAGATTTAGGATATTAGCTTCTATTTTTAAATGCTGTCTTTGGGCTGAATCCATTTATGGCTCAAGTTTGTTCCGATGCTTTAATGGTAATTTTTTTTTCTATTTTGACAAAATGTTTTTGTATTTTTAACTTTATAAAATTCTCCAAAAATTAGTTGGTTATAATTTGATAATAGATTTTATATTGCACTCTTTTTCTGAAATTTTTTCTACTCCCATTCAAGGAAATCTGTGAATTATTTTTTCTCAGCAAGCCAACCAATCACACATTTTTTTACCATCGCTGACAGCAATGTTTGTCGATAAATCGTTACAATTGTTGCATTAATGCTAATTTTTTCTATTTCATTTTAACCTTTTATAACATATTTTTTAAAAATGGTTTTTTTAAGAACCAACTATATATTAATATTTAATTTTACTCTTTTGTTGGTCAATATTTTGTACCAAAACATTTGAAAAATAAATAAAAAATCTTGCCAAATTGTCAAAATAACATTTTGAATAAAATATTTTATAATATAGACACTTTTCTTGTACACATCCTACACTTAATAAGAAAAAAGAAACGAAAACCTGGAAATTTTAAGATTTTTATCTGGAAAACCTGGAAAAATCAGGGAAATTTGAAATCTGATTTGAGTGGCCACCCTGATTTTACTTTTGACTATTTATTTTAAAATACTGGAATAGAACCATGAAATTTGAATTCTTCTACATTTTAAAACACTATTTTCAGATGTTTTGTATCATCGGGTTGTAAGGTTTGCATAAGTTTAATTTTATCACAGTGTAGAAAAGTGTAATATTCATATAAAAGAAGGTGGCAACAGTTTATATAAAAAAAATCGAACGCTTTGCTTTATAATATTTATTTATTAAAATGTTTTTTAAATATCTTCTCGCTTCTTAATTTTATTTCATTTAATATAAATTCCTTGTCTTTCAACCTTACCTTATATAGTAAAGAAGAAAACTAATTGTTTGTGAATGAAACTATAAAACCAAATTTGAATAAACATGCCACTGTTATCTGCAACTGATTTATGGAATCTGCATGCATTATATAAACTGATGGAAATTGTTGCATGGAAACTGATTTATTAATATATTTAAGAACTTTTTGCCAATGTGCAAATTTGTTAATGGCAATGATTTTGAATCCTTAAATGCAAAATTATATGCAACAAATTCTCGAAAATTTGTATAGTTTATTGTTCAAGAGTTAAAAGTATTATATGTGTAAAAATGTATTGTATTACTATTTTCTGACAATAATTAAAAATTTTTAAGCATTCATTTTTTTTTTTTTTTTTTTTTTTTTTAATATTTAACTTTATTCTTCAGTTAATATTCAAAAATCTGTTCACCTTTTAGAGGATGAAACGTTTAAGGGTTGCAGATTTTAGAAATCTTCAGTAATATAATTTTGGGTTATATAATGAGCATTTATGTATAGTGTAGTAATAGTAATGTAAAATTTATATTAAACATAATCCATTTTCAAAGTGATCTAGTTAGCTTTCCAGAATAAGGAATTGATTAATTTTTAATGAAAATAAATATTGATTTATGTGTGACAAAATTATTACATTATTAGTGTTTTCTGAGTGACTGCATAGAATTTATCATTTTATGTGAGTACAAATAAATGTTTTATTAGCAATAGAAATCTGAAAGTTAAAAATTCACTGGTTCATTTTATTCATTATTATTTGTGTACCTTAGCTTCACTACCAAGACTTCTATTTTTATTAAATGGAAGCCATTTATGTTACCTATTCAAGAAAAATATATTATTGTAATATGATTGGAATGGGAAGAAAGCTTGCCAAAGAACGTAAATGTGTGGTTTTGAACGAATATTTATTAAAATAAAGAAGAGTTAGAAAAGTGAAGTACAACTATATGGAGTAGTATAGTAAAATAAAGCATTTCTGCAACAGCCTATTTTCAGCCTAGAGGATCAGAGATTAAGGCTCCACAATTTTGTGATTGATGGCATGATTGTGTTAATGTGATCAGCATTGTGCATGGGGCAATAGTGCGAGTGAATTTTAAAATAATATACCTTTATACCTATTAGACAAAAAAAGATGTTCATTAAATGATCATATTAAAATTAAATTAATGTATAGTACTATTATGTTTCTTTGGATTATTAAGGTTTGTTTATAAAAACTTTTAGCTGTACATTTTGAAACTATAGGTTCAATTAAAGTTAATGTTTCTGACATATTTATAAAAAGTTACCATCAACTTTTGAAAGCAATTTTAAGTATATGTTTGAGGCTTAATTAAGTAGATATATACATATGTATAAATATATGCTTATTTCTCATTTCAGTTCAACTTGGACCAAGTGAATAAAAATTCCTGTATTGTAGATTTTAGAAAGTTAGATTTATTAAATAACAACTATATTACACGGAAGCTTTCAAACGATGAAGGTTTTGTTGAATTGGTTAGAGATTTCAGACGAATTTTGAAAACCAAATTTGGTCAAAGGTATGTATGTTCTTGTTCTTAAATATTTTAATTAAATACATTTTATTGGCATATAGATATTTATTATGTAGTATTATTTTACTTATGAACAATTTTATTTTTCAAAATCATACAGGCTTACAGTTAATATCTTGCTAGGGATTTTAAAATTTTCCGATTCTTAATTGGTCAATACTGCTGAACAAAACTAAAAGTAAGATATGTATATGCATATAATTTTTAAATATTTTTAGCTACCAATTTGCTCAAATTGGATATGGACGCGGTAAAAATATAAATTTAGTTACAAGGAAATTTTAATAAATTTATTAATAATTATAACATACAATTAACTCAATGATTTTATGTAGAATTTCATAACATAAGTTCGATACCCATTGTTTTTTATCAAATTTTGGAAGAGTTTATTTCTTTGTTTGGATACATAAACATTGCTACATATTCTTTTAATTCTATTCCTTTGATAAAAGATAGTATTTAAATGAGAAACGAATTCCATGCGATTAGTTTATTTATATTAAATTTAAAATCATTTCTTTCATTGTATAATAATAATTTCTTCTTTTTTTGATACCTAAATACAAAACATTAAAATTAATATAAACATCATGATTATGAAGCAAGAATAATTCCTTGTGGTAAATATTGTTCAACAAAATCGTATAATTTTAAAAATTAAAGATAACTAAATCATCAATAAATCTAAAAACAAATTTAATATTAAGAGTATAATTTTTCATAATAGTGTCAAAATAAGTTAGCTAAGAGAGTTGAAAAATTTGATCCCTGTGATATTTCATCAAGTTGAACAAAAATATGCTTTCCATTTTAAGATAATTATTAAGAAGACAAAAATTAATTAGAATTTGTCAATAATCAGAATCGCAATTCAGGATATTTTTATAATCATAGCAAAAACTCATAAAAACATCTTTTAGTTTAGAAAGGAGAATACCATTGGAAAGATCCTGGAAATCAAGTCACTATAGAATTAATTTTATTTTGTTTAATAAATTCTAAAATAGGTTGTTTATTGGTGATAATCTGAGAAAAACTTTTTTTAAATATTGTTAAAATAGAGAAAATGGTGCCAGGTTTAGTTAGGTAAGCATTAGACCCACAAGTGATTGTTCTGAATTAAATAGGAATTTTATGAAATTTTGCACTGATAATATTAAGAATGTAAATTGTATGTAATTTATTTTAATTTTTAAACTCTTTTATAGTGCTAGAATTTTTTAATGATATTATTATTCAAATTACTCGGCTTAAAATTTTTACTAATTTTTAACTCCTTATTTAAAAGTTTAACATAATTTTTTACAGAAGATTGCATAATTATTGTTAGCTTTATCTATTATGGTAATTAGAATATTTTTTGTAGTTGCTTAATTGATTGATCAATTTTACAAAAATTTGTTGAATTGTAACTCTTATTTAAATTTTCCTTATTATTGAAAGCAAAGTTTTTAAAGTAGTAATAAACAGCTTATTTCCATTTTGTTAGCTTACCTAAAGGTAAAGAGAAGCTTTTTGATATCTTTAAACAAAAATTATTGAGATCATTAAGAAAGCATTTGAGAATTTTATTGATTGATATTTATTAATTGTCTAAATTTTGTGCCTTTTAGCATCAAATTTCTTAGTTCTAAGTTTTCTATAACATTCAAATTACCAATAATAATCTGCTTATGATGTTTTTTTACAAATTCAAAATATTTCTCTTCTTCACATTGATGTTCATAATCGAATATATTAATTTTCCCTAAATTTTTGCATATATCATTATAATTAAAAATAGTTCTACCAAAACTTTTAATATATTTATAGCTTTTAAGTTTGCTAAGATCTTTTAATGGAAATAAATTTGTAGTTTTTCAAAAATATTTTGAAATATTAACTTATTGAAAATGGGGTCTTGAAAGTTAATGTCAAAATATAAGTGATCTTTCTTTCCTCTATATTTTTAACTTATTTCCTAAGTTCTATATACTTTCAGTTTATGCGCTATAAGTAAAATTTATTATGTATTATTTTTCTTCATTAATCTCTTTTTTTTCCTTTTTGTCTTTATTATATATATATATACATACACACACACACACACACACACACATATATATATATATATATATATATATATATATATATATATATATATATATATATATATATATATATATATATATATATATATATATATATATATATATATATATTGTGAAAAGTAATAGTCTTTTTCTGAACTAAATTCGTGGTCTACAATTTAAAAACTATGGTCTGAATATCAACTTGCAAATGTAAACACATTTAAATTAAACAATATACACTAAATGACCTCTTTTTTATGAATTCTCCTTCAATTGTTTTTTATCATCTCTTTTAATATATACTTGATTCTTGTCATAATCTCTAAAAGATGCAGGGCTTTCCGGGGTCAGGAATAATTTGGAAAACCTGGAATTGTGTAACTCCAAAAAGCAGGGAATTGTAAGGGAAAGTTGCAATTTTTTACAACAACAAAAAAAACGGGAAAATTCCTACATTATGAAACCTGGAAAATAAGTAGTCTTTCAATTGTCAATAACAGTAATCAATTATTGAGATTCGAGTTAAGTAATTCTAACATCTATTACAATTATTTGTTAAAAAAATTTCTCATTTCAGTCCAACTGACATTCCCATCCTAATTCAATTCTTCTTTTTTTTTTTTACTCGCAAAATCTAATAGACTGGTGGACAAAATAAAGACAACATCAGAATCGGACACAGCTTGAATGGGCTAATGTTCTTTTCACCGATGAGTCCAGATTCAGTCTACAACCTGATTCTGGACGGTTATTGATATGGAGGGAACCTGGAACCCGATACCATCCCAGCAACATTATCGAAAGGGACCATTATGCTGGTGGAGGACTCATGGTTTCATGCAAGGATCATGCAAGGATCATGCAAGATACCCGCACACCTCTCCATGTGTTTAACAATGGTTCCGTGAATGCCCAGAGGAGGTCCTAGAGCCCTATGTACGTCCTTTCAGGGACGCTGTTGGCCCTGAGTTCATTTTTATGAACGACAATGCGCGACCACATAGGGCTCTCATGGTTGATGAGTATCTGGAAAGCGAGGATATTCAACGAATGGATTGGCCAACCAAATACCCTGACCTGAATCCTATTGAACATGCTTGGGATGCTCTTGGGAGAGCTATTGCGATGCGCCAACCTCCCCCCAGAACCATTCTGGAGTTAAAAATTGCTCTGGTGGAAGAATGGGAAGGTCTTCCACAAGTCCTCCTTAACTTCCTTATTAACAGCTTGCATACTCGTTGTGCATGCTGTCTGTCTATCAGGGGTGACCATACACCATACTAGAGGCAACACACACTGTACAAGCCTCACTTTTATTGTCAACTTTTATCCTTAAGTTCAGACTACATTGGATTTATTGGCAATAGGTCTTGCCTGTGAATGGCACTTTTATTTTTGTTTTGCATACTTTATTATCATGGAATAAGCTATATCCATACCAAATTTCATTTATTTATATTCAATATTTTTTGAGATATTTGGGAAAAAGTCTTCCATCTCTTAATTTTGTCCACCAGTGTATTTCACATAACAAATAAAAAAATTGCTAATAAAAATTAGTTTTCTGGTGAAAAATTGCATGGTATTTATAAAATATATTCTGGATTTTTGCTGAAATTTACCTGATGTACCTGGAAAAAAAGTCGGGATATTTTTTTCTAGGTCTTAGTAAATCTAAATGTCTGGATGTTTATTTTCCACAAATGCTAAATAGGGTTGAGATCTGGAGATAGTGAGGGCTAGCATCATAAAGTAAAATATCACACCAATCTGTAACAATTCCTGAAGAACAGAAGGGCCTATTATCTTTTTGAAATTACCCTCGTACATAGAGATAAATCATCAGCAACTTGGTCTTATTCAGGTTACTATACATTCAAAATAAAGAGCCAAAAGCATACCAGGTCTTTTTTTTAAAATTCTATACTAGTTTTCAGAAGCAACATGGTGATGCAATAGCTTATTTTGATGAAACTGTAAAGTGAATGTAATGATGTGGCCTCTTAGTGTAAGTGGCTTTTGGTTTTAATCTGCACTCTTCTCTTAAAAATTTAAAATTCAGAAGATTTGACCATAAAATTTCCTTTTAGAAAAAGAGAATTACAGTGTCAGATTTCCAAATGTTGATGAATAACTTAACCATCAATTAAAAAAGTTTAAAAATTATTTTCATAGGTATGAAGAAGAAAGAAATAAGTTGACTGACTCTTACTTGAAAAAAGTACTCTTATGTTATAAGGCAAGTCAATTTTTATAACATGACTTCATTAGCAAAAATAGATTATCTCTTTTAAAAAAAGTATTTGTTTTCATTTATCAATAATACTATTTTTGTCTGGATTGTTTATTTAAGTGTTAACTTTTAAATTGTAAAAAGAATATAAGTGTTTTTATTACCGCATTAAATTGTTAATCCTATGTGAAGTAATATTACTTTTTAACAAATAACATACTTTTCTATGATACAATTGTTCAAAATTCCACGACATTATTCCATAAATTTAAAGCATAAAAAATAAGTAAGAAATATATTGTAAAAAAAGTAACTGAGTGAAACCAGTTATACATTAAAATAGTAAAAGAGGCTTATTAATTTTTAGTGATGACATATTAAATCAAGTGATATTAAGCAACTGGTTAACTACATTTCTGAGAATTATTTCATTTTATTGTTTTCTTAATATATTATAAATGCCACTGATGAGTGTTTATTTATTTCGTTTGTTTTATTTTCCATTTATAATATCATTTAGGGGAACTTTATAGCTTACTGTAAGGTTAAAATTTAAATATGCATACTGTTTCACAAACTATCTGCAACTTTTTAATCTATGAAATAGTTTGATTTTTAATTACACGATTATAACGAAGTTTGTACTCAATCATTTTATCTAGCCTGAGCACACTCTAAAATTATGTGCTTTTTCCAGATTAAGTCAGTTTAGTTTTTTGTTAGAATAAAATACTTCAATTATATTTACGTAACTTTTCCAACCTACAAATTTCATAATTTCTACTTAAAATCAGCTATTCATTCTAACAAATTGGTAATTAATTGAAACTTGAATTCAACATCAGAATTTAATTCAATTTCCAAGACAAAGAGTGAATATAGTCTGTGATCGTTGAAAACTGTTCTTTATCTTGAAATACGAGTTATTTAAGTCTTTTTCCAAATCCTCACATTTCAAATTAACATTCTTTAATCCTGTGTGTATGTGTGTCTCTCTCTATTTTTAAAAAAAAAATTATGACAAAAAAAACTTATTTATTCTTAATAATAAGATATTAGTTCTCAATAATAAGATAAAGTCCATAATATTTGGTAAAAGAAAAACTTTAAAAGCATGAAGTTTTAAAAGCTACTTTTTTTTTAAGTTTACAATATGAAGTTACTTATTCATATGTTCTTATTTTATAAACATATTTCTAAATACCTGAGAAAAAAAATTTCTTATTTTTTTTCCTAGGATAGAATGACTACTTTATTAGAAATGACTGAAAAAGATATGGAATATTTATGGATTTCCCCAAAGTATGAGAATGTAATGCAGTTGCTCTCAAATTTAAGGATACCAGACTCTGTTATTCGTAGTAAGCATAATTTTCTTTCTAGGACTTTTATCTCTCAAAATATTTTAAAATTAATTGTATTACACATAAAAATGAGTAGCTAGTACTTAACTTATGATTTTGTTTAATTTTTTTGTACAATTTAATATTTGCATTAACAACTTGTAATATTATCTTAAATAATAACTTGTAATATTAAGGTTGGAATATTCTCTTAAAATCTACTTTTTTTTAAAAATAAAACAAAAAGTAGTTAGTTATTAAATAAGTTTAAAAAAAGCAGTTAATAATAATAAAGCAATTAGTTGCTTATATGAAAGCAAAAGTATCTGAATTATCACTTAAAACAATCAAGTACTGATAGTTTTTTTTTATTATAAAAATATATTTTAATTTTTTAACAAATATTTTTCGAGACTAGTGGTATATTTTTAAATTACGATTTTTTAAAGCATTAAACATCATGATCTAAATCAGTGTTTCCCAAAGTGTGGTACGCGTTCCCGCAGGGGTATGGGAACAGTTTAGCGGGGGTACGCGTTCGTATGCAATATCTTGCAACAAACGAAAATTTCAAAAAATTTTATTTGAAAACTAAGCTAGCCATGAAAATTTACGATTACGTATTGGCTAGTTTTTGTAAAGTTCCCTGTGACAGAATCACGGCGACACTGTCGCAGAACGTTACAGAGTTCTTGAAGAAAGAATTTTTCTTTAGAAAGTAACATTTTTTTTCTTTAAAATTATATTTAAAAGATGCCTTTTTCGTGCATCGGAGGGGAATAAAATGTTCGTAATTTTTCGATTCTTATTTGAGAAAAATGAAAAGTAAAGAATATCAAAGCAAAAAATTTCTTTTCTGCAGAAATTTTTTTTCCCTTCCAGAGGGGAAGAAGTGATTAATTTTAGCGTGATTTTTTAATTTTAGTTTTCTTTTCTTTCACGGATTTTACAATTTTTAATTATTTTTTTATGTGATGGTTTGCAAACAAGTAAAAAAAGAAATAATTCGTGTGTTTTCCTCTTACAAAATGTGACAATATCGCCCGAGATGATTAGAATTTTAAAAAAATATTACGTATTCATTTTAAAAAAATACATACAATTTTATTATACCCAAATAGGCTTTTCTTTGTGAATACAATGTTTCTGTTACTTTAAATTTAATTATTAACATATATATTAGTTATTATTAAAAATATCTTGCAGAAAGATATTAGTGATAGAGAGGTTTGTCGCAGAAAGCCCAAAAAAATTCTGCCACAGGGGTAGAGTTAACAGTTAATAATTAGTGGTGGTGTCAACAGCCAGTTGTGACTTTTAACTTTTGTGCATTTTTTTATAGCAAAAAAATCATTCATTTTTTTTATTAGTGGTACTCAGCTTTACGAAAAATTTAGAAAGGGTACTCGAAAGTCGTAAGTTTGGGGAACACTGGTTTAAATAATTGATTCTTTTGTTTTATTATCAATTACTTTTGCCTCCTTTTCTTTATTTTTGTAATACTATTATGAAACTATTTTGTTTTTAATGCTCTGTAAATAATGATTAAGGTGAATTTTCTAATCTATCATTCGATGAATATCAAAATCAGATGAAAAAATTTAAACTCGTTCTAGAGAGTGTTGTTCTTTTATTTTCCATATTCTCTATACAATCTTCATTAAAAGATTAATATTTACCTTTGAATCTTTTAAAGTCTTAAGAGCAATTTTTTTATTCTTTAACTAACAAACCTTATAAAATATTTAGGTTAATATGAACATAATTTTTTCTCAGAATGATAATTTGATCTTAATATAATTATAAATTGATACCAATGAAAATGAATAAATAAATCTTGACTTATTATCAAAGATCTTGAAATGAAATCAGTTGTAAATTGCAGACAAAATAAAGAACATAACAGAAAAATTTATAAAACTACTCTGTCAGTTAATTTTTTTTTTCTTCTTTTTAATATGCAGTGTGGAAATTTTGCAATTTTTTTTTCAGGTTTAAAGGATGTACAATACCAACTTTCATTAATTTCTTCTTCTGATTACAATGAAGAAAAATTGTCTTCCAAACTGAAAGAGATTAGTTCCGAGTTAAAAATAAAATATTCAATACTTATGAGAACTATACGAGTTGTAACTACTGGACAAAAGGTAAAATTTTTAAATATATTTTAAAAGCTCAAAATAAATCTTAATTTTTTTGCATTATTTTTACATTTAAAATAACTTATATGTTTAGCCTTTAAAGCAAAACTCTTACGGCTGATTGTGTGATAAATTTTCTATAGAAAAACAACCATCTCAGACGTTTTAGAAAACTCCATTTAAATATGAATGTTTTTTAGTTTTCTATTCCTTTTATGTATAAGTTAGTTAGTCTATCAACGACTAATGATTAATTCACTTTATTAAAATAAACTTACTAGATTGCTGTTTATTATTTAACGGGTCATTATGCTGTTTATTATTAACAGGTCAGGTGCATTTTTTACCCTTACATGTCCAGCTGGGCATGTTAATTTTAAAACTCTTAAGTTTAACAAATAATGGTTTTTGTTAATACTTAAATAAAAGTATTGATGTAGATAAATGGTGTTAATGATTTATATAAGACACATTCATATATTTTCATTAATATTCATTTGAAAAGATGTATTATCATATTAAACGTTTTGCTGAAACCTGCCTTTTGTAAACTAACAAGTCTTTCGTGCAAATTAGTAGACATAAATTTTAAGATTTTATTTCTGTTCAAGCCAGTAAGACAAAATGTGCAAATAATTACCCCTTGGAATAATAAAAACTTTTGCGCACATGGCTCTTAAGCCATAAGTATATTTTCAACACCTAATTTACCTTAAATAAAGGTAAATAATAAATTTACCTTTTCCAAATTATAAATAATAAAGAGTGTAGAAAAAACATCTTGTAAATTTGCTTTAGAAATACAAAAGTTGATTTTGAAAAGATATCTATAGTTTACATTGTTTTTACTATTTAAAAAAAAATCATGAAATACAGTTAATTCATTTCTGAGTTAGACAACTTCGTAAAATTATAGGAAAAATACCCTTATATCCAAATATATATATACTATAGAAAATAATTAATAAGCGTTATTCAATAGAATAACAATTGAAAATTATGTTTAATACTTTTTGCTGATAATAACGTTGGTTTATAGCATTTAGACAATTATGCTCATAACTATTTCTTTACACAAAATAAGACTTTTTATTATTACAAAATATTGAATTTTGAAATATTGAATATTGAAGATGTCTAATTAGTCAATGTTTATTTATTTGCATTGAAAAATATGACATGATACTTAATACTCTTGGTGCAACAAGATATATGTATCCTGTTTTCACTCAACTTTTATTATACAAATAAATATTTTCAAACTCTTAATTACTCTAAGTGTCATTGAAAAATATAAAACTTATTATTTTCAGGATGGACCAGGAGTATCTGAGGTACTCACGATGCTGGGAAAAGAAGGGTGTTTAGAAAAACTATCAGCTTTCATAAAAGAAATTGAACTTAGAGAGTCTAAAATATTTTTGGAATAATTATCTAAGCAGTATAAAAATATTAATTAAGTGAAGTTTTATTTTTTTACTCTACTTTCTTTAATAACTAATATTATGATGATGAGTTAGATTTCATAAACACGAAATAAAGCATATAAACTAATGGCTGATGAATTCTTATACAAAATACTGCAGATTAAGTCCCTCATTTTAGCTAAGTTGTCCATCTGCTGCAATGATTAGAATCAAAAAAATTTTATATTCAATTTATCAGGCAAACAATGTGTTCCAATTTTTACTTTCAAAAATGTATATAAAATAATGACAAAAATGAAATATAAGTATTTTATTAATTTGTTGCTTTTCATATAAAATGTTTGTACTGTTATGAAAATGTACATATTCATTAATGTTTAATAAACTTCATTTTATCACCATTTTTTTGCATTGAAATTTTACAATTTAGATAGATAGAAAACAAATTCAATTTTATGTTATCAACCTATAAATTATGTACATCACAATGTATAGATTCAGACATTACTATGGAATATGATGTAATGATGTTTCAAAAATTATAATTTAAAGAAAGGTATATCTTTTACAAAGATTTAGAAGGCTAACGAATTTGTTATGAGTTTATATTACTCACAAGAATATAGCAATAGAACTAATAACTGAGATAAACTACATTATTAAATGTCTTAAAAATATGGGAAAGAGATAGATATAACTAACAATAGGAAGACTAAAAAACTTCATATTTCTAATTAGGTTACAGACATAAATACATTGCAGGACAATACTCAAATGGATTTAAGCCTTATTTGTTTAACCCCTCTACTTATATGTAATGCCAGGTTTATTTATTTATATAGTTCATACTCTACTAAATAAATACACTAATTTGTTAATTATAAGTGACTTGAATTTGCTAAAGGCAACAAATTTACAATGTGACATTTTACAAAATTTTGAAGTGGAGTCTATGTTGTTCCTTTACAATATAGCTCAAATTCATTAAAAATATATTATTTTTAAAGATAACTACTTTCTAAAACCTTCTTAAACTGTGATGAGTATTGGTAATTCATGATTTTATATTTTAAACAATATCATGTTTTAATTTGTTTAACTATTTTAGACTGTAACACTTATTTTCTAGATATAAATTATACTATACTTTTCCTATTATTAAAAAATTCTGATTGCTTTTTACTATCTTGACTGTAACAATGAAAATCTTTGATCGCCCTAATTTTAAAGATTTGAATTATTTTTGAGTATTTTGCCCAATGATATTTATAAGGGTATTTCTTTTAGTTCAGTTGCTTCAAAACTATGAGTCATCAGAGTATGACTACTGATATAGGAATAAGAGTTGTTTCCAAAGATATTTATATACCCATTACGTTGTTTAAGTTTCTCTTTTTGGGGATTGATGTTAAACTAAATGCTAAGAGAAAGTTAAAGTAAATGCACTAGATCATCAGAATCATATAGAATTAAAATGTGTAGAAGAAATTACATTACCATAAAAACATCTGATTAAAGCAGTCAAATGCAAACTTTATACCCGTTTGCATTCCTGAGGCATTGAGGGCCTCAAAAAACCTGATAACTTTTGAGTTTCGTGGGTAGAATGACTTTGAATGATCCGGAATAGTTAACTGTCTGCTATTTCTAAACAAGCTTCATTTCAACTTACATTTTCAGGCGAACTTTCTTCTTATTTTGATTTAGTTTTATAACATTATAAAATCCCTGACATATTATTAATTATAAAGTTATATACTGCCGTTACGTTTTATTGTTTTGTAAGAATTTTTGTTATGAATATAAAATTATTAAAATGCATATCACTGTTCTTATTTTAATTTTGATTTCTAACATAGTTTTATTTGTGTTTGAAATTTTATCAAACCTTTATTCAAAATTAAAATAATAAAATGCGTTGATAATAACTTTCAATTTAAAAAGTCAGCTAGTTGCAAAACATTATGTTTTTGAATTGAAGCATTTCTTTTGATATTTGTTAACTCTGATAGGACTCCTCTAATGTTAGTTATAGTAAGTTAAAATTTTGGTGCTATGATTTGAGCAATAAGTTTATGTTGGAACATCTAAACAATCAGAGGGGGAAAAAAGATGTCTAACTATATGCAAAGAATTGCATAGCTACATTAAAAAACAATCTACAACTAAATATTTGTATTCTAGTGCATTTGACGAGAAAAAAAAAACTTTGTTTAGTATGAATTTTAAACAAGTCTTCAAATTTTTAAAGATAAAAGTTCTTTAGAGAAACTGGAATATATTTTAAGGTAGAATAAGAACTTAACAGTCTAGAAATATTTTCCTCAGACCCTACATTGAGTTATAGAGGAAAGAGAAATGAACTTTTTTATAAACTTAGTATTATAAATGCTCCGAACTTTAACACAAATGAGATTATTTATAATAGTTTTTACAAAAACTAAATCAACACATTTTTAACTTTATAAAAGAAATACTGACTTTCCTAAATTTACATATATTTTAGCAATGGAACATGATAAAATTAATTTTTGTACTTCACTGAAATGTGACTATAAAATAAAAATATCTAAGCTAATCTAAAATTAAAATATTTTAATTGAAATATTTATAAATAATTTTTCAATGTAAATAAAATTGTAAATTACATTTCAAAATTGCACTAAAATCAACCATAATTTCAACTTTGAAAATACACCAACAAAACCGGTCATTAGATAAATATTTTTATGAAAATCATAACAAAATGTTAAATCTAATTACAATTGACTAAAAATTAGTATTTCTAAGCAAACATTCCTAACTATTGTAAGTATGCAAAACATTAAACCTTGAATCACAGAAAAAAAAACTATCACTCAATGCTTTAAAAGCTAAACAACTAATTATGCATACTTTAAAAGAAAACATTCACACTACATTAATGAGTTAATATACACAATATAATAAATTAATTAAAATATACTAATCAGCTTTACATTGTCTACACAGCAGAATCCAGCTGCTACCATAACAATTGCATACAAGCACACAACATCTACCAACCGTTGATTATGCTTGAAAAATAAAACCGTAACCATAACTTAATGCAAATTTAAGGTTATCACAGCTTTGTTGTGTTATGCTCACAGAATTCGTTAAAAGGATCACAAAAGCGCTTGTCTAATGGATGACCAATGTTTCTTGAATGTTCATAACCAAATGCTTTTTTCTGTGAAATACGATTAAAGTATGGACAAGTTTTCAAGTGACTTGACATATTATCTTTGCTTTCCACGGTCCATCGGTGTATGGGAGAAAAATGTGAACTAAAGAACCACATCTAGAAACATAATACAGATTTTTATATGTAAAAGAGAAATATTAATTTTGGTAATATGGCAATCAAATTAAAATATTTTTTTCTTAAATAAAAAACCTTATTCATTTGAGGAAAGTATTTATTTTGTAAATATTAAACACAAATACAAAATCAATAAAACATATTCTGTAATAGAAATACTCCTTACAGTGGAAAGTACTCAAAACTGTGACTAACACCTCATAATGAATTTTGTACAAAGCAGAACTATTTACTTCTGCATCTGTGCAGAATAATTTAAATCCCAGTTACAAATTCAGGAAATTTTATATATTTTCAAATTTGTTTCTTATATGAAGACATTTATACATAATTTGATATTTAACAAATTAGGGCTACTTTTGTGCAATTTTAGTTTTCAAAATAATTTTTGATTTGTTTAAAAGAACAGTACCAATTCATTACTTATGACAAAGTCTTTTTTTTTATCATTAAATGTCATTCTGCATTTAGGAAATTACATTAAGTTTTTAATGATCGCATTTAAAAAAAAATGAAAATTGTTCACAAAATGCAAATTAAAAATGTTCATAACTAAAGTTAGCACATATTAGAAAGAAAAAAAAAAATTACGTAACACAAAATGTTGCTATAATTTGAAAGTGACATAAATAAAGGCACAGATTTACTTTTCACTACTTTTTATTAGATATTAGGGTAATTTGCAATAGCGAATAATTTACATGAAATAATTAATGAAATACCACAGCCAGAAGAATTGTTTTTTTTAAATAATTGGCTTATACATGAATTTGCTACAGAAATTTAATTTAAACTGTATAAAGATATTAAAATCATTTCTTTTTTGTTAAGAACTCTTTTTGTTTATGATGTAATGGCTATTCTATTTTAGTTGGCATTTCTAAAAAGGACTTCTTTAAGGAATTTTCAGGAGTTAATGTGAAAATTTCAAGAACAAACACTAGCAATTTCTTAATAATACAACTTATAGTATCACTATAAAGAAGCATGAAAACTTAAGGTAGTATTGAAATTACTTTGTGTTTTTACTTACATTAAAAGATTTAATTTTTTTTTATTTCAGAAATTATTTTATCAAAAAAAAATTATTTGAAATATAAGTAAAAAATCTACTGAATTTTTTAAAAAAAGTTATAATATGCATAACAGGAACAAAAAGGTTTTTGAAAATCAATTCAGTAGTTTCTTGGGGAAACAAACTCCATTATTCACCTGACAAGAATATTAGACTTATCTTAAGATATACGAGACATACTTATTTATATTAAACAGTACAGAATCCGTTATCCGGAAACCGGAAAACCAGAACGAAATTCGATAAATTTTCCCGCAGTTTTTTTTGAAAAAAATTTTTTTTCCTCATAAGATTTCAGGATTTTTCTTCCTTTTTTTGAAAGATGTTTACCTTACCATCATTTTGGAAATAATTATTAGTGTATTATTTAATCATTTTTTCTTCTTTTTAAGATTATTTCCAAATATTTTTTTTTTTAGTTAGGCTTAACAATAAAAGAACGGCTTTTTGTAGCAATTCAGAAAACCGGAAAAATCAGTTATCCTGAATAGCGATGGCCCCGATCGTTCCGGATAATCGGTTCCCTTCTGTACTTACACAAAGACATTAAATTTAAAAATAGAAATTTTAACTACACAACTAATATCCATAGTAGCTATAAAAATAAAAACATAATTTTAAAACTTGAGACAACACTATATAGTTTACCTTCTTAGCGACTCTCCATGAATATTTTCCATCATTCAATTTGTACCTTTCCCACTTTAAATGAACCAATCCTCTATCTTTCAAAATGGTTGAACAAACATCTCTCAACAGAGTTGAAGTTAGTGACAGATTTGCTAAGCTGAAGCTGTCTAGAAATCTTACAATATGCTGCAATACCTATAATTTGCAGAATGTGGTAAAAAATATTTCAAAAAATAATGAAATCAAATTAACAAAAGGAAAAGTAATAAACACTTACGTCAAATGGCATATCAAGAAGGGAAAAACTTTGAGCATGGGAAGAACTAAAATCAAATACAATATGTTAATTGAAAGTTGAGTAAAATAAAACTAACTAGAGGAAAACACATCAAAATATATAAATTGGCATCAGAAAATTACTTATAAAAATAATGATAAAAAAGAGAGAATTAAAATCAAATGCACTTATGTTAATTGAAGGTTGAGTAAAATAAAACTAATTATAAGAAAACGCATCAGAATATATAAGTTGAAATTCAAAAATAACAATAAAAAATTGTCTTTTTTCTTCTATACCATTTTTGTAAATTTTATTTAACAAAACACTTTTCTTGGGAATCAAATGATGCTTATGTGATGCTACCTGTTTTTTTTTCCACCTGCAATGCTTGATTAACTATTTTGATTTGATTAGATTTTCTTTTGAATAAATAAATATTTAGTTTTTCCTAATTTTCACAAACCATATTTAAATCTTTAGAAAAATTTATTATTAAATTTTTTCCCCACAGTGTGACATTGGGATAGATTGAAATTAGTGAACCTTGCCATTCTCTGGAATATGTCGATACTAACAGTCGCCATTGGTGAATGAGGAATGTGTTTTTTTTTCCTTTTTATTTAATATTAAGATTATTCACCTACACTTATAAATATAGTTGTTTAACAAGCACTGACTAAAGAATTGTGCAGGTAAAATATTATAAATTATCTTTTTTATTCAAGTTTCACAGAAAAATTTCAACATATTATGGTCAAAGTAAAGATATTGATGAATAAATTTTGGACATTCACCAAAGCAACTACAGATGTCAACATTCACTACAGAAATTTGAATTTACTGAATTTCAGACATTCATGATAACAGAGAAAATATTACCGTATTAACAAGATATTAACTTTGTGAATGCCAATACTTTGAGAATGCAACTGAAACATATATGCAAAATTAACAGTAAAAGTTTTTTATTACTTAAATTATACAACGTTTAAATTATCAATTATACCTAATATTATAAGTTAGAAGGGAGATGCAACAGCCAATACAATTTATGAAAAAATCAGAACTTTCTCTTTTCATCTTTCACAGAAAATTAATACAAATAAGACGTTAGTTTAATTGCAAACCATGCATGATGAAATAGTTTAGTCAGTCATGAATTTGATTTATATTACATTGATTTTTTTTAAATATTTCAAAGCCAACTAAAATTCTACCATTTTGTGCAATTAAAAATTTAGACAAACTACAAATATATAAATTAATTATCTATTAAAATACTGCCAAACAAAAAAAATTAAATTGTACCTTTTTAAACCAGCATCCTCTGTGACGTTTTCTTTATTACAAGTACTAGAGTAAGATATGCCAAAACTCTCTAAGTTTTCATTATACACAATATCTGAGTTCTTGGATTCAGGATTGAATCGTCTTCTTGCAAACTTACAACCATATTGAGCTAAAGGACATCTTTCTATCAACCAGCCATTTAATCCTCCGTGGATTTCAGAATGAACATTCTTAAAATGCCAACCATATTGATCTCTTCTGAATTCCTATACAAAATAGAAAAATAAAATCAAATTCACCAGAAGAGTAATCAATACTTTTTACAATCTTCTAGAATATTGTATGACCTTAACAAGACCAATTACTGAAGAAGTGTGCAACTTTGCTTGAATATAAAAGTTTGAATATAAACAACCTTGAAATATAAAAGTTTTATATGCTAGTAAAAATTAAATTGAAAAATAAAATAATAAAGGTAGTAACAGCACAAGAAAAACAATTCATACATATACAATCAGTATATTTTATTTTATGATTAAGATCTACACATGAAAGCATAAAAATACTTTCAAAAAAAATCTTACCCCTTCTAATTTAAAAAAGTCAATTAAATTAATTACTAATAAACAATCAAATGCTTTTACTGTTGCATGAAATTATATATTATAATATAAATTTATAATTACAAATTTACAATATGCAAACAGCTTTTAAACTAAGGAATTATGGATGAAAACAGATGGCAGGTTAATAGTTAACAGTTCGTAATAGGGAAGCGCTTCTAGTCAAGGGCGCCAGCAGTGGGGTGCACTTGCACCCCCCTGACTTTTTTTAAAAACAAAGAGACACAGAGAAACAATTTTGTTATAAAAAAATTTTATTAAAAATATTTTTATTCAAAAACAAATAATTAAGTAATTATTGATACATAACAATTAAAAAAAATTTTAATCAAACAAGAATTTTAATCGTCTTGTTTGCTGTCCAAATCTGTTTATAACTTTTTCAATGAATTCTGAGTCATCGTTGATTCTTTTCTTATGCACACTGAGCATGCACAAACTTGGCAGATATTTAAGCTATATTTTTAAATTTCATTTAATAAAATATAAATAATATTATATTTTCTACTAGTTATTTAGTTTAACAAAGGTGTATAACACAAACTGACTTCTCACAAATGTAAAACTTCATCAACCCAATAAATACCAATGATAAGCGTAAGCGTGCACAAACACATTAGTATACAAAACTACGGTTTGTAGTTATTTGTGTCAGTAGCTATGTCAGAGCCATCAATACAGTTTCTCGTGGCAAAATTTGCAAGTACAAGAAATTTGTACTTTTTTTTAAAATATCTTGTTAACAATGAAGAAATGTATCTTGAAAAAAATTAACAGATGAAAGTATATGTAATAAAAAATAAAATGTAATAACAGAATATATGAAAAAAAAATTGGGGGGGGGGATAGTTTGTTAGAGGGTTGCACACCCTTTCATATTATTCCGCCGGCGCCCTTGCTTCTAGTGCAATATTGTGATGACATTACCGGGCATGGGCTCATAAGCATTTATCCAGATTATACATTATAACTCCTCTAGAAGTTTGTCGCAACATTTATGTGTGTTATATATGTTTTTAAACTTGTACATTTCAACAAAAAATTGACTAAAAATGTCATGAAAAAAACTGTAGCTTGGAGAAAGAAACTGATTAAAGATTTAAAATCGGCGATATGAAACTTTCATGCAATAGAAAACAAAAACAATTTTCTAGAGTAATTTTAAAAAACACTAAAACTCTAGATACTTACTTGACTGCATAAAAAAGTGTACATAAAATTTGAAGGAGGATGCAAAGACCGTGATTCTAAATTTAGATCTAATCCTAAGGAAAGGCACCAGGGTGGGGTAGACGATGGATTACGAAATTTCAAATCTAGAATTTGGCATGCCATGTTTCGATTGTCTAAACATGTATTCAAATAGTAAGTATCAGCTGGATCAACAGCAACATAAATAGATCTTTCTCCAGATGCTTGGTTATACACAATAGTGCCAAATTGACTAAGTTGCAAGACATCATCCAAGTTGTAGTGGGGTAACTCACTAACAGCTTTTTCAGGAATAGACACATTGTTATTTTCAAACTTTAATTTATTCAATGAATTCTGCTCAGATTTATCCTGTAAAAATAAGAAATGTATAAAATAAGATTCAATTTGTTTTAGAAGATGAGTTACAATAATTTCATATCATAATATTTAGCTCTTTATTTATATATATATATATATATATATATCCAGAGTAGTAGAGTCAATGGTTAAAATGGAATCTTATTTATACTCAAATAAGCTTACACCAAATCCCAGAAAAGTATTAATATAATTACTAAGTAAATGCTAATTTCAAATTATAACTTTTGGTGAGCAATTAGAATAAAAGATACTCTTTTTTTAAATGAAATTTTACATTATAACCATAGAATTTGTACAAAATATTGAAATTATACAAAATTATTATAAGAAAAGAGCTAAATATCAATATTTCATGTACTAACTTGCACATATATAAATGCCTTTTAACAAAAAAAATTGCATAGTGAATAATTAAGAACTAAAAAGCTATTAATAAATTAGACATTTAACTCATTTGTATTTTTTTTTTTAAGTAACTTTGCTAAGTAAATTTGGTTGATTCTTCAATAGTTTGAACTATTTCCTATGTGTTTTTTCAATAGTTCAGTGAAGCATAGGGTGAAAAACATTCAAATGTGATTAGTTAAGTTTAAAATAAGTTATATATTCATATTCAAGCCATAATATTCATTCAAATAATATTTTCATGTACATAATTATAAATATTCATCAAAACAATTTTTATAAGATCAAAAAATTTTTTCTGTATTTCTATCTACAAAGCCTAATTTTTAACTAACCAGAGAAGAGTTGATTTTTAAACCTCCTGCAAAAAATATTTTGCCCAACTCCTCAGTTCCAACTATGCATATAACAGCCCACCATTACCTTTGAATCCTTTAAACAAATAGTTAAAAAAAAGTAATGGGGAAAATATATTTAGCACAAACATGTATTCAAACAATTTTTCTCGTGTTTATTTTAAATTAGCAACACTAATGCAATAAGATATCCTGCAAATTCTGTTTTGTCGGTACAAAAACTTCAATTTTCAATCAAAGATAAAAAATATTGTAATTAAAATTTCAACTTAACTTTATTGTTTATAAAAACAGTCATATTATGTCAGTTAAAGCCTGTGGAAACAACTATATAAAGCTTCCTAACTCAGATTGGTTGGGAATATAAATCCTTTTCCATCGTACAGTTAGAGCTTTGTTGTAAATTAATGTCCTAGATTCATTTTCAGCAGACCACAAAGTATATATCTCACACTCCTTTACATTAATGACCACAGACAATGCAACTCTCTCAATAGACGGCATCACTACGCTACCTCACCCTTTTCCTCAGTTTGCTTTGACACTGCAAACAAAACACCCGAATCTCAATCAATGTCTCTGCTGTGCTGGAAAGATAACTTCACTCAGGAAACACCACCTCTCAATCTCCTGAAAAGCTCATAACATTTTCATTCATTACAAGTGCAATGGTATCCTAACTTGACAACAATCATCCATGATGAATAAGCAAATCTAAAGGTACCTGGTTTGATTCTAGATAGGGCCAAAATACAAGTCTAACATACTCTTTCAAAAACAGACTTCTTGTAAATAAGGTAAATCCCCAAAAACTAATGTGCACTCCCAATATAACATAAACAAGTAAGGGTACATTAATGCAAATAAGTATAAAAGTTTTCTTACTGTCTGAATATTGTTGTAATCACCAGAGTTTTCTTTATCAGACAACTCAATAGAATTCATAGCATCTTTATCCACCGTTTTACTAACACAGTTACTATTGCTGTTACCATTAGAATATTGACTTGAAGCATTTTTGGCCACTCTTTTACAAGTCTTGCACAGTTCTTTACACACACTTTGCTGTAGTCCAGGAGGATAGCTGTACTCTCTAGAGCTCTGCCATTTCCTAAATATCTAAAACAATTGAAAACTTTAATTAATACACATATTGTACTATTTCTGTTAGTTAAAACTTAATATTAGTGTTTGGTTTTTCAACATCTCAGCCATTTAAAACTTCTTAAGACAAGTGAAATGTAAGCTTTTATGACATGTACATTTAAGCTTAATAATATATTAAAAATTACAGAAATTAGCAATAAGAATTTTTTTTTAAAAAAATCAAGGCAAATTGAGCTAAATTTAAGATAGCAAACTCAACAAAAACAGAGGTATCTTGTTAACATAGAAAAAAGTACCATAATTACACAATTAGTATTAATGTAGAATTTAAATTTTTTAATTTAATTTTTCATTAGATTTTACGATGTTAATCGAAATAATGAACTCTTCAAACTAATGAGATTTTACTGCATTTACCCTATGGAGAAAGAAAAAAAAATAAAAATATACAAAAAACAAATAAAGATGTATGCCTTTGATTCTGATTATCTTTCAGATTAATGTAATAAGATTGTTTTAGATTAATGCCTATATTTGTCTAGTGGAAAAGTATGAGAGAAAACACAGCCTAGAGGCCAATCAACTGGCATTAAATATTTTACTATTCAAGAAATATTTTAATATTCAATTAATCTGCAGTTGAAAAAAAATACTTTCAATTCCCTAAAAAAATTTATATAGGAAAAATAACTAGATTAAACATTCAAGACCATGAAAAACTTCATTGATAAACTAAAATTTTCCACATGAAAATCAAATATGCTTATTTTGAAAACTTTTAGATGGGTAATTTACACTGTTAACTGTTTTTTCAGGGTTGCCACTCATATCTGGAAAAAAAATTCCCTGCACAGGTTATACACAATATATTAAGAGGAAACACACATTCACTACGCTCTTGTAAGCTATATAGGATAATGATACTAGTTTCAGTTAGCGAAAGAACTTAGAGAAATGAGGAACAAACCAACATAAAACAAATAATGCTATAATAAATGAAATAATACAATAGAACTGAATTATCATCTTTAAAAATCCCATAAATTGCGCTTTGAGAGGTTTGAATTTTTTAAAAGACAAAAATAAGAAATAAAATTCCCTGCATTTTCCCCAGTTATTTTCGAAGATTTTTAAATTCCCTGTTTTTTCGGGTTTTCCTTGTTCGGCATGTTGAGTGGCAACCCTATTTTTATTTAGATGCATTTATAATTATTACAATTAAAAAATCTGGAATATAAAAGCTATGCATAATATGTTTTAGAATTATTCGCATTGGAGGAAGGTGAGAGACAAAACAGGAGCTTCAACTCTGCACAAACTTAAAATCCTCTCACGATTGCGTGAAGTCCACCTCCAGTGGACTCCTTCTCATTTTGGGGTTCTGGGAAACGATATCGCTAAACGATATCGATACACTCTGGCTAAGGAGAGGACAGAAGAAACTTTGATGAGTCCAAATTCTCTCACCTTCATGGAACTGGCATTGAAAAAGAAGACAATGTTTCCTGGCTCGTACCCCCCAAACATCACTGGTACCAGAGCACCCGCCTAGGAGGTGCACTCAACATTCGGTGCTACCACATGGACCAGAGGGCGCTTACCAGCGGCCACTTTAAGTCCCTTTCCTTCGAGGGTAGTATTAAAATCTTCCCAAATTGTCCCCAGGTGCCACAACATGCAGGCTTCTCCCCAACATATCCTGGACTGTCTTGGACTGGACAAAAGGGACATACTAAATAACCCACTTTTGGTGCCCGACTTCCTCCGGGTCATGTATTTCATGGACATTGTTTAGCCCTGTTAATTTTGGGGATAAGGAAGAAGAATTATGTAATTGCAAATGATAAAAGTGTTCAAAAACATAATATTTTGTTAATGTATTTTAATTAAATATTCATATACCCATAAAGAACTTGAAGGGCTAATGGTAAATTTTTGGTCATTGAGTGATTGACCCTGAGATGCAGCAACACACCACCTTCTCAACATTCTTTGATCTCTCATGGCTAAAGAAACATCTAAATGACCTTTTAAAGTAGAGTCTAGTTGAGCTTGACAATGAGTAGGACTTTTCTTATGAAAATGAATAGGCCATCTGTCCCATTCTTCAGAACAATGTATGATACTAGCAGGGCACGATGGTAAATGCTTACTTCTGTTCTTCCGAAGCATCATAGATGGGCAACCAAATTCTGCATTTATACAAGCAACCTGTGTAGGAAAATAAATTTGAATTTAGATTCAGCCAAAAGTAATCTTATTTATACAGTAAGGAACCGATTATCAGGTATGATCGGGACCATCGCTATTCCGGATAGCTGATTTTTTCGGTTTTCTGAATCGCTACAAAAAGCCATTGTTTTATTGTTAAACCCAACTAAAAAAAAATATTTGGAAATAATCTTAAAAAGAAGAAAAAACAATGAAGTAATACACTAATGATTATTTCCAAAATGATGGTAAGGTAAGCATCTTTCAAAAAAGAAAGAAAAATCCTAAAATCTTATGAGGAAAAAAAAATTTTTTTTTAACAAAATGGCGGAAAAATGTATGGAATTTCGTTCCGGTTTTTTGGCTTTCCGGTTTTCTGATTTCCGGATAACGGATTCTTTACTGTAATATGAAATAATAAAGAAAAGAAATTTTGAAAAATGAACTTATTTTACAGTTTTAAGAATTAACACAAAACAGCAGATATGAATAATGACTGCAATTTTGAAAGCCACACATATAGCAACAATGGAACAAAGAAAAAAAATCTTTCGATAAAAAATTTAATAATAAACACTTTTTGAAAACACCCAGTGAAAAATAAACAGCTTTAAGTTTAACTTATGCTCTAATTGAAATGCACAATTAAGCACCATAAAAAGGCTTTCATTTACAGTGATCTGCCAATTATTGTTATCTATATTAGCGCAAGATTCTGTCCTACAATTTTTTATCAGATATTTGAAGATATTTCTCATTCTTTTGCATAGTAAATTTTTTTTACAGAGGCGAAATTTATTTTAAAAATGTCAATTGCAAATAAATAAACTGCACTGCATTTAACACAATAAAACATTTATATAGTGCAGCTATAAATTTCTAGGACTGATCTATATAAAATATTATGTGAATTACATACCTATTTTATGAATTACAATATTTCAAAATAAGCTCCACCTGCTGTAACGTATTTCTGTGCACAGATATAAAAATTTTAGCGACAAATTTAGAAAGAACCTTATTTTTGACATTGCCGTTTTTCTAAATGACTTTATATTTAAACCTTGTTTCTTAAGAAAATTGTCAGGTTGTGAAGAGAAATCAATTGCCAATCCTTTTAGATAAATTCTTTGAAGACATTTTGTTTCCCAAAATTAAAAATTGGTAAAAAGAACAAGGTTAACATTTAAGACATTAAAAACATCAGAATTTAAGAGGATTCCGTGAAAAGACTTTAAACTTTACTTCAAACCATATTAAATATGAAATGAGTACGAAATTCATATAATATTTTCCGGAGTGCCAGCCAGGTGGCCGAGTGTTTAGCGTGCCTGACTGCGGAGAAGATGGTTGCGGGTTCGAATCCTGCTCAGGGCATGGATGTTTCTTTCTCTCTCTGTCTTCTATGTCCTTTCTCCCTTGTGTGAATGTGACCCGCCCGATAAACGGGTTTGTGGTTCTGTGACATGGGCGACGCTGCTCCATCACCATGGCTTCACCACAGGTGCCTACTGGGTAACGAGAAGAGAGTAGCAGTACTGGCATAAGAGGCCAATGGGACAATACATCCCAAGTGTCCACCATTAAAAAAAAAAAAAAATTTCCGGAGTTACTAGATCAGTCCTCGAAACTAATAGTCCTTGTCTGTGATGCAAATTTTTACCATTTTGCATATCAAACATAGAATTTGCTAATTGGTGTTTGTCGTACAGCACAATTTTACAGACAATGATAAATTTACTGTACTTTAAACATTAGAATACAACAACCTTAATAAAAAAAAAGAACAAAAACTCTAACCATTATGAGGCATAAAAACAGAAGCATAACAAGTTTAGAACTTTAACATCAGGTAGGGGGGGTTTCAGGTCATAGTCATTCAGGTAGTGGAGTTTTTATTAAAACACCCACGTACACATTAAGTCTCAAATTTAGAAATTCTGAATTTTGCTCGGTTTTCAGATCTGAGCTTATTGCGATTGAAAATGGCCTAAGAAATGTTGAGAATATTGCTGAGCCTGACTTTAAGCATATATGGATACTGACGAATAGCAAATCTTCAATCCAACACCTAAGCAACTGGATGAATGTTGGAGACAGGGCTGCGGCTTCAATTTTGGGGATGCTCTTCAGGCTCTCAGCGGACTTTGGGGTACACTTCCAATGGATTCCATCACACGTTCGAATCCAAGGTAACGAGATGGCGGATCACTGGCTAAAGATGCTTCTTTGGAACTTTTACAGTCAGATTTACCTTCCACTTTCAATGAGGTCTTTGCAGAGTGCAAAAAAAATGTTTATGGACCTCTGGAGGGTTCCTCCTCCGCATAGTTGGTATTTCAGAAAACAACCTGAAAGGGCCTTGTTTTTTGAGGGACCTAGAAGCCAGCAGACTTGTTTGTCTCGCTTTGCAAGAGGTCACTTGAGGTGTCTCTCATATGTTCAGGGGCAAAAGACTTTTGGACTTTGCACTAAATGTAGGACTGCTCAGGCTTCGCCCGAGCATATTCTAAACTGTATCGATTTTAAGATCGACGAGGTTTTTTCAAAACCTAATCTGTTTTTAGACTTTCTGGACATTTTTGGACTTATGGAATTGGTCTAATTAGGATGGACCTCTTGGGGATTAGAAACAACAACAGAACTTTAACTTGTATTACTAAAAGGAAGGGGAAAGGAAAGAAAAATAAGGATTCAATTAAAAAAATTATTTATCACTAAACTTATCTAATTAAATTACCTTTTCATTCATGCATAAGTGCTTATGTTCTTCTCCCTTACAGGCATGATATTTTGCACCACAATCCAATGGACAGCTGATTATTTTACAACTTTCACCAGGTATTACAGGAGCATTCATGCATTTCATCCATTTGACACAGGTGTTACAATGAATGTGGTCTTCCATTTCAGGACTTGTGAGTTTTTAACACTAATTTCAAGTACTCATTTAGTGTTAGAGTATGCCAGTAATGAAATAGATCTGAAAAGAAAGAGAATTACAATTAATGCTTGTGTTTCTTTATTATGTATCTGTGTATGATAAGTTAAAGAAAATTTTAATATTAAGAGTAAAATTCTGTTGATTCTTGATCAACTGATATTTGACAATAAAAAGCTTAGTTGATTAATCTCACCCAGACTTGCAAATAAACAAATCTGTTGTGGAGTGAAAGATTATAGCTTGGTGGTTAATCTCCAAATTAAACTTAGACCACAGATGACATTTTATACATATGACATTTTATACAAAAAATAGCAGTACAATAACTCTATGTTATTTTATTCATTTCTTACTATTTATACACGATAAAAATTACACTAAGATTACCAGTATATAACATTTAACAAATGTAAGAGCACAGCAGTACAGTAACTCTTACATGATTCATTTCTTACATCTCATTATTTATCACAATAAACATTTATTTGTGCCATCTATACGATTATTTGTGGCATCAATGTGATTGCCATCGATGCGATTATATTGGCAATCTTAACAACCATATACAATTTGTAAATTTTTAATTGGAAAAGTAAAATTAATAGATCATTAAATAGAAATTACAGTAGCAGTAATTATACAAATGAACAACCACTTAATTATATAATTATTATTAATCTTTATCATGCACAAAAAAAATGGAAACAGTTTTAAATATTTTAATATTTGTTATTAAATTATGGCATTTGTACAATTTTTGCTCTTTTGTTGCAAATCAAAAGGTGCAATAGAATACTTAAGTTGTTTTACTTCATAAAAGCATATTCTATTATACACAATCAAGTTAAAAAATTTGGCAAAATAATATTAGTAAAATTGAAAATAATTAAATTAGCTTGGAGTAAAAACTAAATTATTTTCCTTGCAATAATTTTTTCTACAACAAATAAGTTTTATCAGATAAGATACCCTAGATTTTATAATAGTTAAGTAAAAAAACGAAATGTTTTTTACAGTGCAAACCTAGATCTCAACAGAGAGAAAAAAGAAATTTATACCTTAGAATATAAAAAACAATTTTCTAAGGTTTGTAAAGAAAAGAAGAAACACAGGTATAAAAAATTGAAATTATGGTTCTTACAATGCAAGAATAGATCTTAACAGAATAAAAATCAAATATATAGATACCTCAGGTTGGATTCAGCGATTTTCCAAAGATTTTAAGGGAAAAATAAAAAAGGCAAACAAAATTGAAAAAAATTTCAGTTTTGCAAGAAAAAATCTCAACAAAATGATGATGATCAAAAATATAATTTCCTTATTGAGATTCAGATAAAAGGCTTGAGAAGATTTCTGAATTATTTGCTCTACAAAAATTTTTATAAGGAACAAACTCAAAGGGTAGGTATAACTTGTAGCTACCTCCAAACCACTGCATATTTTTTTTAAAAAATGTTTGAAAGTTAAAAAAAAAAATCCTTTGGTACCTTAGAAGAGGTGGAAGAAACAGATAGGCATCACTAATATGGGAACATCTTCAAATGCTTAGTAACTATGAAAAAATTTAACATTTAAAAAATGCATTTAAAAAAATAGAAGTGAGAGTTAATTTAAGTCAATGCAAAATAATGACTGTAAACTCAACTAAATAACAACTCAAATAATTTAGAGCTTAGTTTATAGCTTTTATTCAACAAAGGTTTAGTTTAGTTACAGCAAAGGTTTAATTTAGTAAAGACAAAGGCTTAGTTCAACCACTATGAAAATTTTTAAATTTACTTATATGTTGAATTAAATTTTTATACTTTATCCTATTTCCTGCAATTTAAATAAATTGGTTTGTTCCGAATTTACTATTTAAATTAAAACTCCACCCTATAGAAAAGAAAAATATTTTTAAATTTTATACATTAAAAAGTGCAGGAAACAGTGTGGCAATTTCTTTTCGTGGTCCGAAAATAATGATGGAATATTTAACAGCACAACAAATGCGGTTAAAAGTCAAGAAACCTTACAAAATAATTAAGAGTAAACTTTGCAGAAAAGAAATTATAACAATTTTCTTCAAATCATAATTGCTGCATAATCAAACACACAACTAGAGACTACTATTTAATGCTTTCAAATATGCAGAGTTTAAAATGACTTTTCGTAATAATACCCAAGACAAAATGCATAGTTTGTATTTAATCAATGAAATAAATTTAATATTAAACAAGAACTTTTTGAAAAAAGTAAACTCGAAGTGCTTTGTTTTGACAACAATCCAATGTATATTGATAAATAAACAACAATAATTACGCAGACCTACCAAATATATAATAATCTAACTTGAAACATCGAGGTTCAGAAATGACAATAATTTATATTAAGAAAATAGTTACCAATTCTTTTTCTGCTAGTTCATTTCTTTGTTCATCTTCTCAAAAGTCAATGATCTATTACGCTTAAGCATAAATGGAATATAAAACAAAAACATGAAAATGAAACAACTAAAAACGGCAGAAACCAGATTTTGGAGTGCATCTTCTTCTGCATCGAAATAAAATTAATATTAAAACTTTAGATTCCAAATGATTTGAATGTTTAATTATAGCATTATTAATCATTTTATCAAAATGAAAAAAACCCTTCTCTAATATTTAATTTTAAAATTCGCAAAATAATACATTTCTAAGACTTTGCTGATTTAAATTAAGCATTTTCATTGTAATCGTAATCGTATCTTGTAACTATAGAAACCAAATCTTCCCTAAAATGTAAACAAACATGAAATAAATTGAAAATAAAATTTGTGGAGTATAAAGTTTTATATTAAATTATTACGATTTAAGTAAGGTATTCATAAAATTTCAAATCGATTCTAAGACAGAAATACAAGTGTTTCTTTTATTATAATATGAAAACATAGAGAAAAAATCGCTAAAATGTTAGCCCCCGTATTTACATTAAACCTCAGCAATAAAATCTTACCTCACAGAGTTACAATCGGGAAATATGATGGAGTGCATCCTTGTTTAACTGCCGCGACAGCTTCTGATAAAGTAGGTTTTAAATACTTCTTTATATTTTTTTTCCAGATGGAAAAAAATTTTATATATATATACAGAGAGAGAGAGAGAGATTTGTGTTCATATTAAAATATGGTTGTTTTTGAAAACAAAAAGAAAGTGCAATGTGTAATAAAGTAAAGGACTACTAACGCATAAAAATTTTAAAAGATTATTAAAAAATATATATACAATTAACGCATATTTTACAATATATACAATTGATGCAAAAAAATTTTTTTATCAAATATCAAGAGGGATTTTACCAAATTGTTAGGATTTGAATTAAATATTGTAATTTTTGTGAAATAATTTTAAACTGTGTATTCATTATCTATATTTCCTATTTCAATTCTCAAAAATTATTAAAGCAGCAATAAAATTTTTTTAGTATTTTGAGACCCCAAACTAGATATGCCCTTTTAATTTTTTGTTCGTGCAAATAAAATTTCTTTAAATTTTTTTTTAACTCATTTCAAGCTTCTTTTTTTTAAACTTTGGAAGAAATATTTCATGCTTCCTTCTTTTTCCAGTAAAGAGGAGAGAGAAATATTTTAAAACTTTTCAACTTTAAATTAATTTCTGTATGTGTTATTGATCATAAACAGTATTTTTATTATACAAAAAATTGCTCTGCATAACAAAATACTAAAATACTTTTATAAAATTAGGATTTGAGTTAGCTGAAAATTTTCTTACATTAACTAACACTTGTCATTTCTCTTACTATCTTATTCTTTTCTGTTATTATCTCTTATGGAAAAAAAAGAAGAAAAAAAATCATCTCAGTTTCAATTTTGTGTTTATTAATATTATTAAAAATAATAGTGATATTGTGTTGTTATAGTTATGAAGAGGTAGTGTAGCTTTAGCTCTTTAAAAACTAATTTTTTATAAAATAATGTTTAGTGCTGTGAAAAATTATGTAACTTCTAATATCAGTTATTTTACAAAACATGAACATGAACATATATTTAATTAATTATGCTTATTGATTAGGGTGACCTGGGGTAATTCCTGATCAAAAAACGCAAACATCTATTTTGTGAAAAAACTATTCAAAATAGAATTTTAATATTTACTGGAAGTTTGAGGCTATATGAGATGAGTCCTATGCCAACTTCTTTTGTTTGAAAATCTAATTAGAATTTAAAAGATTTTAAATTTTTAGTTATCAGGAATTACCCCTGGTCTTGATCATTTCTGGGGTAATTCCTGATCACTTCTGGGGTAATTACTGATCACCAGTTTTTATTGTAAAGGGGCTGTTTGAAAATAATTATATAATGGTTATTAACAAATAAGACATCAGATCAAAAAATAAACCAAAAAGGTATGTTTAAGCAGCTAATAAAATGATTTATTTAAAAGCAAGAAGAACGATTAACGCTTTAAATTTTCAAAAATCTTTGCATCGTGCCATACATTTTAGGCATTCAGCCAACTCATTCTAATGTTCTTCTGAAATATAAGAGAGTTCCCACATGGGTTACTTTTGCTGGATTTTTTAACTTCATTAAGGGAAAGTGTAAAGTTAAGTAAGGTATGCCAACAGCTCTGGCAGCAGCTCTCACACTGAAATTTTAATTTTCAATCATTAAAAGAAATTCACTAATTTTGTTTTCTAGAAGCTTAGTATCCTTTTTAGGCATATAATTTCTCACCATATTTATACTAGGCTAATTTATAAACTTAAAAATTATTTTACTAATTATACTAGGCTAATTTATAAACTTAAAAATTATTTTACTAATTATACTAGGCTAATTTATAAACTTAAAAATTATTCTAACGATGTACACACATAAAATTAAGATAGAAGCAAGGTAAGGCAAACCAGAAATGGTGCAAATCATAATACAGTCTTGTATACAGTTAAAAACAAATTTTGTTCAAAACAAAAATTCCACTTAATAAATATGAACTGTTATTTAAGAAAAGACAATTAGCTATTTATAAGCTATTTTATATACTATTTATAAGAAGAAATTACAATGATCAGGAATTACCCCAGTGATCAATAATTACCCCATCTGTAGGGGGCAACATTTGATATAGTTTCCTATAATCAATTATAATGTTTACAGTTGATGTGAAACAATTAAACAAAAGTTTGCACTATTTTTATATCAAAGAAAAAGAAAGTAACTCAAAATATTTATTATTAAGAGAAGGAGAGGGATCATTGTAGAAATATGCACATTTTGAAACCCATCTTTGAAATGGAAAATATGGAAAGCAGTTTAAAAGATACTTATTTTGTTAGATTAAACAAAAAATTATTATTAAGTAAATGTAGTTATACTTTAGTAAAGTGTACAAGCATTCTTGTTCATGTCTCAAATTTAAAAAAAATAATTTTTTTAAGACGAAACGCAGGTGATCATTATTTACCCCAGAAACAGAGTGATCGTGAATTACCCCGGGTCACCCTACTATTTAGTTTTACATTAAATATGAAACTCTAAAAAAAAATTTTAAAAATTTCAAATCATTACATTTAGTTAAAAAATTCATTTTATTAAAAAATATGCATCAGTTATTGTTGCTACAAAATTTAAAATTTAGCAAAAAGTTTCTGCATTATTTGTATAGCATTATTTTTATGGAAAAGAACGGAAAAGTTTTAACAATGGTTTTTTTTCTCTTTAGATATTTGTACATAGTCCTCATCGAAACACTGTATACAAAGGAGGAAGATGGTCAAGTAATGCATTATCTGGAGATTTAAGTATATTGAACATAAATCAATCCATAACTTGTGTTGCTGCTGGCCCCCTGAAACCAGAGTCCAAAAATGATGTGCTTGTAGTTGGAACTGCAACTAACTTACTAGCTTATGATGTGGAAAATAATACAGATTTATTTTATAAAGATGTAAGTAACTCAAATTTTCACGCTTTGTTAATGTTTTTATTTACTTTATAATGCATTTTAAATTATGAAAATGATTATAATGAATTATTCTATGCATTTCAAAGAAAAAAAAAATTTTTTTTTCAAATATCTTACAAATAAAATGAACTAACTAAAATAATTTACATTAAATTTTATTTGTGCCTGATTTTTATTAATTGAAATTTAATAGAAACTTAAGAGTTACTTCGTCTTTCTCAAAACTTCATTAAGAATATTGTGTTTTGAAAAACTTACATTGTGAGAAACTGTATACTTATTACTAGAGCCCAGATTTTAATGGCTTAAAAAAAATCCACGAAAAGCTCTTTAAAATTATAAAAATTGCTAATAAAAACATCAAAAAATGTCCTTAAAATAAACCCTTGTAATTAAACAAGAATTTCAATCTGTGTAATTTTTTTCCTATAATTTCATAAAACATAAAATTGTATTAAAACATATATATGTATTACATAATTAACTTAAGGTGCAAATTTAATGAAAGTTTGAAATTAATGTAAATGTGAAAATTACTTAAACTTAAGTAGAAAGGAGAACAATTTTGATATATGCACACTGGTTTATGTATATCATATACTTTTAAACTTTAATTTTGTGAAATTATAAGAAATCAGAATCACATTGGATTATTAAATTCTGATATTTTGAAATATGAAATAAGTCTCTTGTAACTGAAATGCATTAAATAGTATAACTCAGTTAAAATATGTGAAAATATGAGCATGAGCTAAGTATTCATCTAATTATTTCAAAAGATGCCCTAAAGTTTAAAAAAAAAATAGCCAGAAATCACAAAAAGTGATCTAAAGGGAAAAAGATTTCCCCAAGATCTAAAAAAATGTTCTAAAGGTCTACAAAAAAAACTAAGAGTGCAAAAAATGTGAATGTCATAAAAATCAAAGCCATGCTTATTACTAAAATCATGCTATAAATTACCACTCTAAATTGTTTATATTTTAAAATGATATTTTTCATTTTTGAGGTACATGATGGTGCTAATTGTCTCTTGATTGGACAACTTGGTGCTACAGAAAACCCTTTAGCTATTGTTGGAGGAAATTGCTCTTTGCAAGGTTTTGATCATGAAGGAAATGATGCATATTGGACAGTAAGAGATTGTTTGATGTATAAATTTGTTAACTTCTTTTTAATATGAGCACTTTTGAGTATCATTAGTCAAACTGTGATCTAAGGAACAAGGAATTAAATTTCCATTTTCATGAAATCATTAGGTAATGATTTCATGAAAATTATTATCTAATTGATCATGAAAATCATTATTTAATGAAAATTATTCAAAGCTCAGTTTTAAGGTTTTAAAGAATATCTAAGTTACAAACTCTATTGACTCTATTGTGACCTTACATAAAACTATAATTGTGTGTTTATGATTTAGAAGTGTTGCAATTTAAATTATTCTAATTTTTAAACTGGTATTTGAGTAAAGTATTTAGTTTTCATAATTGTTTCAATAATAAGGTGAGGAAAGTAAGCCATAATGTCCTTTCATATTAAAATCAACGCTTAAGAGAAACTAAACCTAAATTTAAAATCATGACGCCAATCCAACATTAGTTAGAGAGAGTTTATTAGTAGTAATATCTACACAACTTGCACCTTTAAAAAATAAGTGTATTTTCTACTTATTTCTATAAACCAAAATGATTTAATTGAAAATTATGTCTATGGACAATGATTTGATTAAACATTATGTCTTTATGTTGTAAGCTAATTAAAAAATGCGGTTCTCCGCAAACGTTTTTCTGTAAAATGTTTAGTCAATATCTATCTAATATTTTTGAGGCATATTGTAATCAGTTTATGTGTCTTTAAGATGATTAAAAAATATTCAAAAAATCAGACTAAGTTTTCTAAGTCTAATTACAATAAACCTTTAAAAAGGCTATTTGCAATAAGCAATAAGTCTGAAAATTGTCAGATTGATTGGAAAATACTGATACAAAACGAATTGATATTGCTGTTTGTAGAGATCCAGACTATATAAACAACTTATGAATTATGTTTTTGTTTTGTTTTTTACTGAGTTGGAGCAAGATATTTTTTATTCATTCATTCTTAACTAGAATTCTTTTTGCTTTCTTATTATTTTAATTATTATTATTTGAGTTTCTGTTTAAAAAATAATTTTATGGGTAAATATTCTTATATAACTATTATACTATGAAATATTTGAACTAATATAATATATATAGTTAATTCTTTTTACAAAAACTATATATTTATTACTTTATTGCAATTTTTAAAATTATTGTATCAAATTATTATTTTTTTAGGTTACTGGTGATAATGTTAGCTCCATTGCATTATGTGATTTCAACCATGACTCATTTAATGAAGTACTTTTCTCTTTGTACCTATTTTCTACTTTTTTCTTGATTTATATGTATATTCAATATTTAAACATTGTTTAAGTCACTCAAAAAAATCAGATAATTTGCAAGTGGTAATTTTTTTTTGAAAGGGATAAAAAAATATCTGTCTATTATAAGACAATAGTTAGATGTCTTTTTTTTTTCTCTTTCACATTTGTTGTAAATAATATCCAGCATTAAGACATTATAATAAAAATAATGCACCGATGAATAGTTTATTGTGAAGAATAGTAAAACTAAGGTACTTTTCTTTTAGCCCTTAGGAATAATTAGTTTCTTATAGTTTATTTAGAGCAAATTCTCATGAATTTTATTTACCTTTTAATAATTTCTAATTATGTTTCAAATCATTCTGGATCTAAGGTACATAAATTGATAACTAAAATTTAGTAGATGAAGGTTTTATTCTTAACACTAGAAAGACGACTTTTAAATTTTTTGTGGTTCAATAATTCCAAAAATAATTAATTTTTAGCATTGCATTTTTCTTACTTTCATAGTATGACTCTACGTTCTTATTTAATCATTTAGGTTTTGGCCTCATTTGAGAAAAAATATTGAAACTTATACTTAGAATGATGGTAGGAGCCAAAGTGACCCTGAGAGCTTTTGCAATATTACAGAGATACCTATCTCTTTTTGTAATCCCTATAACACGCCTTTGTAGTTTTAAATTATAATTTTGAATATATAAGCTACAGATATTTTAATTTCATGTAAAGAGCTGATCAGAAACAAGTAACTTAGTCACAGAACTTTATAAATAGCTCCTTTGTCCAGGCAAGTCATTAAAAAATACAGCTAAGACAATAAAACCATCATATCTATAAATAGATATGATGGCACTCTAAATAAAAAAGAAAATGCAATGTAGTAAGAAAAAAATCATACTTGGTACACATGCTTGTATTTGAACAAATGTATTTTAAAAAATGTAGTGCATTAATTTTCATAAAAACTGTACAAAAAATCAAATAATTTTGGTTAGTGTCAGTTTTCTTAATTGAAAAGAAGTATTTCAGTTTATTTTTCATTAAAAAATCGATAATTATTATCTTTTATTAAGAGTAAAAACTCAGTTGGACTCTTGCTGCACTTCAAGAAGAAAAAGAACATGGATGTCCACACATGTGCCTATGGCGTCAGTGCCAGCTGATCATTTATAAGGGAAATGGCATGTTAAAGTTGAACTAAGTTTCTCCACATAAGTTAGAATGTAAATTAAAGTGAAGTTGATTAAATACAGCGCCATACTGCACATGAAATTTTTTGTAATTCTTTCTCATCTCTGTCTGTTACTTAATTTAGATTTATTGTTTTATTGTAACCATGATATATTTTTGTTTTGTGTGCTGGGCAACTACAATGCATAGTTAGTTTGTTTATGTTGTACATGTCTTTGTGCCTGTCTTTGTGTTAAGTAAGAAATATATAATGAAAGAATTGAAATCATTGTGTAAGAATATAGAATGTGTCACTTCAAAGAATTTTAACTTGACGGGCTTGTCTAACTCAAAATAGAATTCAAAAAACAGTTGCTAATGTAAACAAGTGCCATATTTTAACAACCAATCAGGATCGAAATACTCACACTATATCACAGGATCCCATTATCCATAACAACAAGGTTTTAGTGTAACTGAAGAAATCAAAGTTTCATTCACTCAGACATTTTTGTTAATCAAACAGAAAAGAAATTTCAATTAATTCTAATAATCGAGCTTCTACTATACATTTACAAAAAAATTTTTTACCTTATTTTAAAATATTAGGTTCATATGCTTGGCTCTCCAATCTCAAAATAACTTAGGAAATGTCATGCTTCCCCCTTTCATCTTTCTTAACTATTTTTATATTATAACCATCATTGAGCAGTTTTCTAATTTATAACCACTGAAATTAATTTGTTATCAATTAAAGGTCTATATTAAACTTCTCCTATTTAACAAAAACAATTCAACAAAAGCTGATTATTATATGTATATTACACTTTTATCCTTAAATATTATAATACATTTATATTTCTCATAATATATTTATCATATATTTATATGTATTTATCTTTATCATTCTTATTTAGTTAATTGTTGGTTCAGAAGATTTTGATATACGGGTGTTTCGAAATGATGTAATTATTGCTGAAATGACTGAGACAGAAGCAGTTACTGGCCTATGTAAAATAATGGGTCAACATTTTGGCTATGCACTTGCTAATGGAACTGTTGGAGTTTATAAAGGTTTAGATAGAGCTTGGAGAATAAAGGTAAGTTAAAATATTTAAATGATTAAAAATATTTATATATTTTTGAAACTTATTCATTTTTATTAATATTTAGAATCTGTGTATTAATTTATTTTTGATAGCAAAACATAATAAAGTTATGTTATAAGTTAGAATTTTTTATTGGAATAGAAGGATTGCAGAATAGTTATAAAAAAAATATAATATCAGCAGGCTCTACTAAAAATTGTTTTATTAGTTTAGAAATAGATTTTTTTGTTATTTTTTTAAACTTTTAATAATAATTATTAATTCAAAAATCACTCTTTCGAAAAGAAAAAAACTTATTATTTCAAAATTTGAACAATGAGAATCGTTTTGAAATACATATTGCTTGTTTCATCATTTATAAATATTTACATTCCTTTTAAATTTTAAAAGTGAACAAGAATAAAAATAAACTTAACTCTGTTTATAACTTAGAAGTGATTATGAATTTCTTTAATCATTAACAATTTTGAAAGTATTAAATAGTATCAAAAATGTTGATAGTGTTTGATGTATTGAACTTTTTAAATAAAGAAAGAAAAACTGTTCACAATGAAATGTATTAAATGCCCACATATCTACTGTCAACTATTTTGATAGCATTTGATGTATATTGAGCCTGTCCGCATTGTGTTAGCATTTTTATGAAATTTATTATACTAGTATTTTCTGAGAATTTTCTGTTGTATTATATCAGTTAAAGTTTTTCAAAGATTTAAAGTGTTCAAGAATAATTTAAGTTTATTAAAACATTTTTAGGAAAATTTTAAATGGTTGTAAAATATAATATTTAAGAAATGTTAGTTACCGTTTTATTTTTAGTCTATAAATCAAGCTATGCATTTAAATAGTTATGACATAAACATAAGTAATCTGAAAACATAAATACTGCTATCAATACTTTTGATAGTATTTAATATATATCGAACTTATTAGCTTTATTTTAGAATTTTTTGAAATTAATTAAAAATTTTACAAAGATTTAATGTGTACTAGAATAATTCAAGTGTCAAAGTAATAATGTTGTGGAACATTGCAAATGTTTATAAAATGTAAAGTTTTATAAATATTTATAAGGGTTTATATTTTCAGTCTAAAAATCAGGCAATATGTTTAAATAGTTATGACATAGATGGAGATGGAGTTCCTGAAATAATCACTGGTTGGAGTAATGGCAAGGTAAGTTACCTTTTTAAATTTTAATTTGCATCATAATTTCCTTGTTCATTGATTATAAAGTTTCTTTTATGGTGCTGTAGAAATTGTATACTAATTTGTTACATCGCTGTATTTTCATATGAAATAGATATTACAGTATAACCTTAAAAATCCTGGGATCTTAATATTTCAATGATTAATTTTTATAATTTTAATTAATAATGAATTGATAATTATAATTTTTATTTCCAACTCAATGTAAAAAATAGCTGAACCAATTTTAAACATTAAGAATTGAGGCTGAAAAAATGAAAGTTGATGAAGTTTACATTTTAAAGTTGTAAAAGAAATTAAATTTATTAGATTTGTATTAGTTATAAAATGTAAGATTATTTGTATGTTTAAAGAACTTTTGTGCAAATTAAAACATTTTATTTTTCAAGATGAATAATTTTAGATAAATAATATCAGCAAGTACAATCAAAATTGATTTTTATTCTTGGTTTAACGCTAGTTTTTTTTTCTTTTCTTTTTATATTACCAGTGATGATTAATAGTTTACTAAATATTATTCCAGAAAAGAACTTCATCTTTAATTTCAATTTTAAATTTACAAAATTCTCCATTTTTAGATTGATGCTCGAAATGTTCAGACAGGTGAAGTTGTATTTAAAGATAACTTTTCTCATTGTATTGCCGGCATAGTAAAAGGGGACTACAGATTATCTGGCAAAGAGGAACTAATATTTTGTGCAACTGATGGAGAAGGTAAGAAAGTCAGTATCAGTATTTTTCGGGAAAAACCATGTTTTACAATATTTGTGACTCAATAAAAGTTCAAAACTGCATTAATATCAAGATATCTTCAGTACTTTAAGGGAAAAAAGTATTTTTTAAATTTTTACGTAATATCAAAGTATTTTAATGTTCTTAACACATTACTGACCGTCTACATTTCCGTGGAACGGATGTGGAAGTAAAACAATATAAATAAACTTTAAAATTTTTTATTTATTATTCAACTCTTAATATTTCTTTTCATGTGTTAAAAAATACAACAATCACCTACATGTAATGGTACACCTTGACTTGACTTGATATAATGTAAAACAAAGTTACCTGCCGGCGAAGCAGGCATCTGATTTCTTCTTCTGACTAAACTTTTGCCCTTAGGCAACTGGGTCTTTTGGCTTGTGAAAAAATGGGAAATTCCACAGAAGAATTCTGTGGTCGTCTTTAGTGAATTTTCTCCCCATCTATGCCTTTGTAGCTGGGTAATGGTACACCACAAGTTTTGCAATTACATCAGGTTTTGTAAAGTTATAATAAATTGCGGTATAGAATTAAATAGTAAAACTTGAAAAGTAAGGAAAATTACGCCCACTTTTTAAAATAGTCACCACGAGATCACTGCTAACATGATTGCTATGACTCGTGACCGGTGACCAACGCTTGGCCACAAAAGCACGAGTTAACTCGTGACCGGTCAGCGATGTGTTAATAATTAACTTATTCATAATTACTATCTTTTATAATTTTAATGTAAAAAGAAACATTGAAGAAGGTAACTAATTTAGTGATATTTTGGTGTATACTGGCTGGAAGTGAAAACAAATCCAGCTACTTAAGCAATAAAAGTACAAACATAAATTGATGCAGTGTTTGCAACTTACGTTTTGAAATGTTGCGGCGTATATACAAGTCTATTCAGCTACCACATTCATCTATATAGAAGGTTGTGAAAAAAGGAAGAAGTGTAACATATCAATAATGAGAATAATTTATTTAAATCAATGCTTTAATGTGTGCTTTGGAAATTTTTTAGTTAGAGGTTATGAAGCTACTTCTGCAGAAATGCGTCATCACATGCTGGATGCAAATTTTGAACAAGAAACTGTTCGAGATCTTTCTCAAAAGAAGCAGGTAAACAAAACTTGATTATGTTTATTTTTTGCTATTTGACTTAAGAGATTTCTATAAAACTTTAGCCAATTTTCTCACCATGCTTTAACCACCTGTCACTTTTACTAACACAAAACTATGAAGAATATTTCTCACTGACCCTTCATTTTTGAATTTAACCTTATTTCAGAGATGCCAAATTGAATATTTTCGAGTTGTAATCTTTTAATGTATGATTCTTTGTGTAGTAAATTCGATTTATAGGATTTTTACTCACCACTGCTTCTAAATAATTCAAAACCTTATATGATATGCCCCTCTACGGCATTCTATCTGTGTTTAGAGTTTTAATAAGTTAAGAAAATTAACCAAAATCTGCAAAATGTAGTTTGAAGTTCTCTACTGGTTTTTAAAATATTTTGTCTTGTCTGGAGCAGTTGGCATCTCTGTCATTTATACATAAACGTCACACTTCAGAGATTTAAAAAAATTGTATAAATTCTTCTATGATACATCAATCTTAACATGCATGTAATTTTAATTATGAAAGGTGATATTACTAGTTAATTTTTTTAAATGGTGGCAACAACAATGCTGGAACTGGAACTTAAATTTATTATGTTTTGCTATTTAAAAATGCAGATTATTTAAAAAAATCATTACGTGAAATGAATAAGTCATAAGAGTTTTAAATAAATTATAAGAATTTTACTTTTATAATTACATATTTCTTGACCTAATTTATTGTGCTCCACGTTTTCATTTTACAAAATTATCTTTTGTATATTAGTGCATTATTAAAAAATAGTTATTGTTATATCTGAGTATGGTTTTTACTTACATTGCAGCTTTTGATGTATTTTAAATGTTTTGTGTTGGAAATTGCATGCTCGACTTGACTGTTATTAATGTTTTGTAATTGAATTTTCCTATGAACCAATAATCTGTCTTACAAAATAGTAGGCGTTAGTTTTATTATGTATTAATTAATAAAAATTTTATTTTATAAGATTTATCATTATTCTGTAATAAAGTGATAGGGCATAAAAGTAATTTGTGGATGATTACATAATACAATGGACAATATAACAACAACAAAATAGCATTATATAGCAATACCTACATTAACAAGTTTCTTAGTTTTTTACTATTTTAGATTTAATATCAAAAATTGTAGTTTTTAAGCATTTTGTATTAATAAATATTTATATTTGTAACTTCAATCACATAAAAATTGTAACATCAGTCACAAGATCGCTTTTTCTTTTCTTTTTTTTTCTCCACTTTCTATATGTCATTTCATGAGTACTTTATGTGCTTCTTTTTAATCTAAAGATTTTTGAGATAATTTTTCTTAAAAAAATAATCACATTATTGCTCATGAAAAAGGGGGCTTTCAAAATGTTAATATGGTGTTTTACTCCACGTCCTTTTTATGTAACATCAGTCACATTTTTATATTTTTATTTCAAATAAAACATTTATAATTTCCATCTCTTTTTCTTACATGCATAGTAATATAAGACTATTTGAAAGCATCCCATAAATATTATTTTTTTAAAAAATATTAAATATTTAACAATGAAAAAAAAATTTTAAAATAAGAAAAAATGTCAAGGTGTAACATTAGTCACCATGAAATCGCCCTTGTTTTCAAATGACTAATTAATAAACTAAGCTATGATGAGAGCTCAGTTAAACTATGATCAGTCATTTGTTAGGCTTTTAAATTCAAATTAGCTTTTATCATTACTTATTTTCTGCATTTTATTATTTTTTTACTGTACGACAATCCGTTTTATTCATAAATGTGTTAGAAAACCACTCATAATTCTCTTTTCACCGTTTTTACAGGCTTTGCTTTTAGAGCTGAGAAATTATGAAGAAAATTCCAGAATTGGAAGTGGCAATATTAAAACTACAGGTAGAGCAAGTCAACAGCATGATGAATATGGTGTTATCCCTGTAAATATATATTTAACTATGTGTGATTATAAATATTTAAGATTTTATTATATCCTTGATATTAAACATTGTTTCCCAAATTTTAGGCTACAACACAATTGAAAACAGGACTAGCAATCAATTTGGGATCTGATAAAATTGGAGTAAGTTTTAGTTAAACAATTTGACATATTATATACAGATTAAATTGTAAATAATGCACGATATCTAATGTTTATGAAATAAACATGCAACTTTCACTTTTTTTGTTCGTGAAACATAAATAATATATACACATTGGGAGCAATATAATATATATTTATAAAGTTTCGAAAGATTTCTTTTTCTTTTCATCGAAAACACATCGTGTCTGATAAAATTATAAGGGAAATATAAATGCGTCACAAAAAATCTCAAAATTCTACCCAGAGGCACAATTTCTAGGGAAGTTAATCAGAAAAATATTTTTAACTGCTCTTGTTAAACAGGTGAAAAGATTTAAAAATTATAATGAGTAATTTTAAAAAACAAATGACTTATTGCTGCTTTAAGTTTCAAACTAATCATTGTTTTTACCAATTAATGCATCATTTTGCAAAATTTTTTAATTTTCATGCAATGTGTTAGATTATATAAAAAAATATTTTAAATTTATTTTATTTCCTATGAGATTATATTTTGTATTCATTATAAACATATTTATAAAATGCAATGCATTTTCCTTTTAAAGAAGGAAAATCAAGGTATTCAAGAAAAGATAAGAATTTCCGATTATGATTTTATGATTTTTCAAGGTATTTATCATAGTTGATCACTAAAATAGTTGTTAGTTGATCACTAAAATAGAAAACCAAACAAGACGTTTGTCTCACTCCAATTGCAAAATCATCATGGTATAAATAACTATATATAACTATGATTAAATTATTTGTATTTTTTGAATGAAATTAAGCTCGACTTCTTAATGAATATTCTGAACGATATAGTAAAGATAATTATTTAATTATATCTGGTTTTAATTATAATTATTTTGTTTTACGTGTGGTTTGAAGTCAACACTTTTTTCAAATACTTCTTTTCATTGTAAAGTTGTAATTCATTGTTAACTTAGTCAATAATAAAGTGGCGAGTGACATTCTGAAATTGTTCCATATTTTGAGTCTTATTATTTATTGTAATTTCAAGCATATTAATTTTTTTTTTGGAGAATTTATATATATAGTAGTCAATAATAAATTTGAGATGAAGTGTTCTGAAAATGCTTCATATTTTGAGGTATAATTTTTACTGTAATTTTTAACATGATTTTAACGTTTTTCTCTTATTCGGAATTTTATTTATGTACAATATGGTATCCTATATTTTTCCAAAACATTATATAGATACATAATATTATATATATAAATTTTCTTAAAAGAGAAAAATTTTTTTTATATAATATACTATATTTTCCCAAATATTATACATATCAATAAAAATGAACTTTTTAAAAAAACTTTCTTTCTAGAGTCAGTGTTTCTTAGTCACCAAAATAATACCTAGCAACTTCTTTTGAAACATCACAATTTTCTTACAATATTTTCATTTTTTAGCCTCATATAGAAATAACCCTGGAAACTACAAACAGCACTATTATTAGAGCCGTCCTGATATTTGCTGAAGGAATATTTGATGCAGAATCACATGTGATGTAAGTAAGCTGATTTCAGCTAAGTTCACTCTCTTTTTCATTTTGACTCAACTCATAATACTACTTATCTCCCAGCCATCCGAAAGAAAATCAGTTGTCATCATCAATTCAAATTCCTCTTTGGCCTCCAAAAGATATACCTATTGATTTGCACATCAAGGCAATGATAGGATATAAAGGAAGGTAAAAAATAAATTTTATATATTCATTTTACGTTCAAAGGATATATTAATTTTGCGTTCATTTTGCATTACAAAACGTTCAGACCCTGTTTTATTTAGTTAATTTTATACTCATTTTATAAAAATTAAATTCTTTTATTAATGAATGTTCCCAAGAAACTGAAAAAGAAAGATATACTTATAAAAAGTTCATTTGCTTCAAAAACTATGAGAGTGGTAAAAATCGACATCTTTAGAGGACTAAAAAATAGGTGCCCATTCTCAAGACGCATGAATGAGGAAAACAAAAAATATTTGAAACAGAAAATGTGAACCTTCTAACGAAACAAAGTTTAAGTTTTTATTTTTCTACTTTATTTATTTTCCATTCTGTGTTCTTTGTTTTCAACTTTAGGTTTTCTATTTCAAATTTCCTTTGTTTTCTTCATTCATGTCTATCTTGTGAATGGGTACCTATTTTTGAGGTAAAACATGGTGACTATTACAACCTTCATAAGTTTTTGAAGCAAATAAGGTTCCTATTATTTTAATCTGCTCTTAATAATCAATTATGTCTCAAATCTGATCTTTATAATTAATTTTACCATATATCTGCTTTCTATAATAAATTCTGCCTCAAATCTGCTTTTTATAATCAATTTTGTCTCAAATCTGATTTTTATACTCTATTATGCTTCAAATCGTCTCTTTATAATCAATTCTGCCTCAATTCTTCTTTTTATAATAAATCCTGCTTAAAAGTATTTGCTATTCCACCAAATACGTACTGCTTTCCTATTTCATATTCTAGCATTCATTTTCATGTGTTTGAGTTAACGAGGCAGTTACCTAGATTTTCAATGTATGCTCTTACACCAGATCACACTGAAGAAGAGCCAGAAAGCTATGTTAAGTTTTTCCTGAATGATAGAATACAAAGGGTAATTACGTTTAAATTTTTCAAAATTTCTTTTATTTCTGGTTTCTAAATTTATTATATTCTACAAACTACTTAAATAAAAAATGCAAGATTTAAATATAAAAATGTCATGTTATTTTATAATTTATCTGTATATAGGTTTTATCTTGGATCAATAGCAACTTCCTTCTTATGCAAGACTTGGAATTTACTAATCAGCTCAATTTAAGATTCACTTGTCTTAGATCACAACAGCCTTTATTAATTACTATGGATTCATCATCAGAGGTATAATAAATGTTTTAAATTGCACTGCTCTTTTATCAAAATTAATGAATCTTTGAAAAAATATCTGTAATTAATTTATTTTTTAATTCTTCATTGATTGAGAATCATATTAACTATTTTTGTTTTATTCTTATTTCAAGTTCTAACTAAAAGTCAAATTTTCAAGTCTCATTATAGTGAAAGATAATTTTTTAAAGGAATCCTCAAATTTATTTATTTTCCAATTTATTCTGAAATTCTTATTCAACCTATTAAATGATTTTTATCTAAAAACATATCTTTTTAGCACCATAAACAACTTTCCTCCTTAACTATTGCAATGAATGATACAGTGTTTTTACTACATTTTACAAAGCAATAAATTTTCTTTCAACATTTAAATCTTATGTAAAAATGGGAGATCATAAACTATCGATTTTATATTTTTTGCTGAAATAATTTTGTTTAATTTTAGGTTTTCATAAAAACTGATGATATGGAATTGGCTGGTGAGCTTATACAATCTTTAGCTCAGTTCCTTACAGTAGAAGACCTTGCAGTTACAGCTCATTTTCCTCAAGATACCGATAATTTATCTCAGTTGTTGACTAAGGTACTTTAATGTTACTTTTCCATTAGTAATCAAATTAATGTATTTCTTTATGCTTTAATGATTGTAGACTTTAGACTTATTTCAGTGACTAATGACTTTAAAAACTCTATAATAGCCTGGTCGGTAGGGCGCTGGACCCATGTCCCAGAGTTCGTGGGTTCGAACCACTCCGGCCGAGGACTCCCCGTGTAGTAAAGTGACTGATGCACGTTAATTCTGTCGAGTCGCAAAATTCCTCCATGTTCCCATAACAAATCAATACCTCTGGGAGGTACTGGATTGGAGATCGATCGTTCTCTGATTCAGGTCAAAATTACGATCTGTGGATGAATGAATAGATGTATGAATAGGTCCGCCCTATAAACGGGTGTGACGTATGGTGTGGCAGAAGTCGAATTCTTGGCCATAGATGGCTCCACTGGAAAACAAGAACAATCACACATCCTCTACCTAAACAGGCATACGTCAACAACAACATTATAAAGTAGAGAATTTTTTTTATATAATGAGATATTTTAAAAATTAAATTACATTTTTGTTGCAATTTTTAAAAAATTAATCATCTACAATTTTCAGTTTTTTTTTCTCTGCTTAAAAATGAATAGTGCTTTAATAAGGATAAAATATAATGCATATTTAATATAAGCCAACCAGGTGGCCGAGTGGTTAGGGTGCCTTACTGCGGAGCCGATGGTTGCGGGTTTGAATCCTAATCAGGGCATGGATGTTTCTTTCTCTCTCTGTGTGTTCTATGTCCTTTCTCCTTTGTGTGTGTGATTGTGTGAATGTGACCCGCCCTATAAACGGGTTTGTGGTTGTGTGACATGGGCGACGTTGCTCCACCGCTGTGACTTCGCTACAGGTGCCCACTGGGGAACGAGAAGAGAGTAGCAGTCTTGGCATATGAGGCCAATGGGACAATACATCCCAAGTGCTCGCCATTTAAAAAATATCATAAATATATTAAAAATATATATGACCTTGAAAATACTGTAATACTTTAAATTTTTTAATGTAAATCAATATGTTGTAAATCAATTTTAATTTTAAAATATTATATTATTAAATATTTGTTATAAATATTTGTTATAAATATTCTATAGGTCAATGATTATCAATCTGTGCGCCAGCAACTATCAGCCGATATGGCTGATAATTCAGGTTTAATACGAAACCTTGTAGTTCGAGCAGAAGATGCTCGTCTCATGAAAGATTAGTAAGCAATTTTAATTTCTAACCTCTTCAAAAATCATAATGTAAAAAAAGTTTAACTGAGTAATTCTAATCAATATAGTTGAAAAATCACAGGCTCAAAAGAAGAAAAAAAGAAAATAATATTTGCTTGCAATTATAAATTTACATTTTGACATGCCTTTTGAATAAATTTACCATTTAATGAATTTTTGCATTCATATTTATTTTTTTTATCTGCAATTATTTTTTATTTTATTTTATTTATTGATTGATTATTTTACGTATCATTTTATTCATTTTTGAAGTAAAATTTATGCATCATATTTTACTCTTGGAAAAAAATTATCTTACTATATCTACTGCCTTTTTCTTAAATGAAAACAAACTTTCAATTTCCTTTATTATAACTACCTTGGTAAATTTAATATAAAATTGCTAAAATTTAATCCAAAGCACAAATTGTGCTATCTGTATCCATGCAAAATTTGCATGAACAGATGAAGTTTTAAATTTGGTTTTCTTTTTTAATAGCTGCAATTTTGAATTTTTTTGAAAACTAGCACGAAATTTTTTTCTTCCTCTTTATAAATATATTAGCTAAATTACACAGAACTCATAAATGCAAAACAAATTAAATTTTGAACTGGATTAGTGTAATAGAATACTAATTATACTAATTAGTGTAATAGAATCTATGCTTTATGCTTACCCACAATATTTTATAAGAATTTTATACAAATATAATCACTTTCAAAATCTTTTATCATATTTTTCCTAAAATTTTATAGCCTTTTTAAGGCATAAATTTTTTTATTGTAGTGGCAAAAAAGTGAAATACCTCTATTAATGAATTCCCTGAGGAATTGTGCCATAACTTTTTAATAAATACAGTATAAAATATAAAATTAATAATCATAACAACAATTATTTTCTTAAATGATAAATTGGTTACAATTTTATGCATTTTTTTTTAAATACTTGGCTTGTTTCTTTAACTATTACCTAGGAAAGGTTAGAAACAACATTCCTTACTTTTGAAATCTGTATACTCCCAAGTTTATTTTGTCTCATCATTGCAGCATACATTTAGAATTCTTTATTATTGGTTTTTAAATTCAAATATAATTTTTTATAATGAGTCCAACTAATTATAGTTTATACTTCAATTAGTGTTGTATAGTATCACTTTTTTTAACAATATATTTATATTTAATATCTTAACATAGAAATTACATTTCGAAATATTTGTTTGTTTTTTCATCGCAGCCCTCTTATGAGACAGTGGCATCAAGATTTACACACTTTAAATAATGAGCTTATAAACAACTACAAGATACGATCCAATAATCATGAAGAATTAATGACATGTTTGAAGCAAGTAAATCAAATTATTCAAAGAGCAGGAAGACTCAGAGGTATTTATGAATTACATGTCTATAATTGGATTTTATTTTTTAAGAAAATTTCATTTGTTATTCTATTTTTAAACAAAATAAACATTAAAAAATTGATAATTCGAACATATTTGCTAAATATATGTAATAAACAGCAATTTACTTTAAATGCTGGATGTTTGACAGTATATAGAGAGAAATTATAGATTACTGAAAAAATCTTAACTCTGATTTTGACTGTAGTCTGTTTAAATTGTAATTACATTAATACTAGTTCAAATATTTAACAAGCAATTGAATTTTTGAGAGGAAATAGCTGTATTAAGTACAGTAGTTGGAACTAGCAAGCTTCCGGGTTGTTCAGAAAGCAATTTCGTTTTTTCCTGCAGAGGGCTGTGTTGTATTTTTTTCACAGCCGACTTCACACCTAAGTCATATAATTATTGTAAATTTTGAAAGCCAATATAGGAAAGCATATTTGTGAAAAAGTTCGATTGATTCTTTATAGTTTTTGGTTGGTACCCATTCAAAAATATAGAAGGTAAAAAACAGCATTTTCGGCATATGTTACTATCGATATAGGTAAAAATGCTGTTCAAGCAAGAAAAAAATTATCCCATGTGTATGGAGAAGATGTATTGACTGTACACCAGGGCCAAAATTGGTATGAAAAATTTCGATTTGCCAATATTTTGATTGTGGCTGGGTGGCGCAGTTGGTTTGTCATCGGCCATCTGAGCCCAAGTCTGCGGGTTCGATCCCCGACCCAGACTCCAGATTTTCGGGATGCAGAAAATCCTCAGAGGCCATGTCGTATGATTATGCGGCATATAAAAGATCCCTGGAGTGCCTTATTGGCTCTTGGCATTTCCGGCAAAATTAAATTCCTAGTGCACTTTAGCATCCAAATAGAGTCTCGGTGCTGCCATCTAGTGTGTGGCAGAAACTAGACATCCAAATTAACATGGCTAACGGTATCTCATTCATTGTGGTGGTCCTGAAAGAGTGGATGCCACTTCCGGCGAACACACTAGGTCTGCTCATCGGGAAGACTGATTGTGCAGCTCATAGGAAATATTTTGATTAAGATACACAATGACAGTTTAGCTTATGAAGACTCAATAAAGGCATTAATTGATGGAAACTGGCGAATAACAATTTGTAAGATCATTAACGAATTCGTCTGTTCGTAATTATTTGAAACGTCTAGATTTATCTCAAAGCATGATATATGGGTTCCCCATATCCTTACGTAAAGATATTTGTGCTGTTGCATTAGACGCCTGTGATTTGCTTCTCAAACGTCAAGAAATTATTCCTTTTTGAGGCACATCGTCACTGGGGACAAGAAATAGTTTGTCGAAAATATTTGTCCATTAACTTTTTAGACATTAATACCTTCAACTCAAAAGAGGAAGTCAAAAGTTGCCATATTCATTTGAGGAAGTGTTTTTGCCAGTATTGAACAAACATTTTATGAGCTGGGAATCATGCTACTGCCACAAAGATTACAAAAAGTATTGGACCAAAACGGATAATGTATAATTCAATAAAATATTTATTCACTATAAGAAAATTGTCCTTCATTTTCATGTGGAAAAGACGAAATTACTCTCTGAACAACTAAATACAAGTAACGAAACTTCTCTAGTTGCTACTTTTTTTGAAACTTTAATTGTATTGTGCTGTATTTTTTTTAAAGTAGTGTAGTGTGTAACAACTACTAATACTACACAGAACAAGAAAACCTCTACTTTGTAGCGATTTCTGACAACGACTTTTAATGTTAATTTTGTGAACAAAGTTCAAACGCAATAAAACTTTTGAATCTGATTGGTGCACATGTTACGTGAGTCAGTCAACAGGCGCAATGAGAATGTCTGTTTGACAGAGTGTTTTAGATTTTATCTAGCCATTATGAGCTACAGCTAATTTATCCATCCGCTCATAACATATCTATGCCTTCAAATGCTAATGTTACTTAGAATTAAAATTGAAAGAATGTGTGTAACATATTTTGCTCTGTAACTCTATGTACTTTATTACAAATATATAATCATTTTCTGTTTTTTAATTGAATACTTATTGTTAAAATAGGCACAAAAAGTTGAAGGCTGGGAGAAAAATTTATAAAAAATGACTTAAAATAATAAATTTATAATAGATTTACATAATTATATTATTTATAGCCATTTCTTTGGAATTTCCCATCTTAAAATATTCAAATTTATTTTTCTTAACAAATTTTTACGAACTTTTTCCATATCTTGCAACAAATAATTGAAATATAACGAAATCGATCTCGAAAATTGTGATTTACTTTTTCTATTTTCATTACTGTATACTAGACTTTCAGAAACACTTTGTGGGTAACAAATAATTTACAAAATTGTTTTTAAAATTATGCAAAATGTAATATTTTTTTATATTAGACAATAACAACTGTCTCCACAAATATTCTTATAGATTCATGCAATTCAAAACCATGTATGGGTTATAAATATTAATACTCGTCATGACGCTGAATTTTTTCTAAATATTTCAAAATGTGGACTTCTTTTTTTTTCAGTGGGAAGACCAAAAACTCAAGTTATCAATTTTTGCCGTGCTGCTATCAAGAATAATGATATAACAGCTTTAATCAAAGTTATTGAAACCGGAGAGCAGTAATGATTAATTATGTCTAAAATGTCACATATTCTAGTCAAGAAAAACACTTTATATTTTATTTTTTAAAGTGTACTATTTTTATTTTAAAATCTATAAAATATTTTAGATGACTTGGTCATTTTGTGAATTAGTTAAACGCTTGTGTGCTTTAAACCTTTATGTAAAATGTATAATTATAGTCAAAGAAGATAAGACCCCTACTTCTCAGCATGTATTGACTTTTAATCTGATTTCTTGGATTTGATTATTAAGTATAAATATGAATGTAAAAATTTTATAAATATAAGATTTTTATAATTAAAAAAATAGTTTGAGTTATAAAAAAATACAACTAATCAAAACTAATGGAATACGTTATTTAAAAAACAGGCAAAATAATAAATGATCTTGTATTAGGGAACGAAAATTTCTTTAAATTATCAACAACAAAAATCAACTTATTTAACTTTTTGAATGGAAAATAAAATCAATGTTAAAGTTGATATTTTTTCAAAGGATTTAAAATTACTTACAATTATTGAAAATTTTAGTTATAGATGTTCTAGTAATAAAAGTTTGACTATATTTCAAGCTTAAACTTAATCAGTCTCATCATGTAATGTTGTGATAATTATTTGATAATTGTTTATTTTTATTTACTTATTTTTCAATTTTTTTATTTTACATAGCTGAATCCAATATATTAAATTAGATTATCAAACTATCTCTGATAATTTGGGTTAAAAATTGTTGAGAAAAACATCGTTCTCACTTCAGACGATATAATATTTATAGCTATGAGTATCTCTTATTCTATGATTTTATATTTTAAACAAACAAGAAAACTAGGCATGAAATTGAAATTTAATAAATTTCTTCAGTTTATCATGTAAAATTCATTGATTCTTTGTTTTGAGAACCTGATTAAAAAACTAGACTAATTTCAGCATTAGCTACATAAAAATGGTAAGATAGATACTAAAATGTAATATTCTAAACTAAATAAAACGGAAAAGAAGTCTAAATATATATCAAATTTATTTTAATAACACTATTTACATATAAATTTATGATATAATAAGTTACGGTACATAAATAGTAAGAAAGAAAAGAATAAACAGTAAAACTCAAAATTAAAATACTGAACTCATAATAATATGTTATATACAAGTCTATAAATATATTTAAAATGAGCACACATAAATATAAACAAAAAGCAGTTCAAATAGTTATTTTTCTGTAAACATTTTAATGATATGTACAGAAATATTTGTCCAACGGTGTAATTTAAAATAAATTAAATTACAACACAACACAAATTTTTTATAGTATTTTTAGAAAATTCATTAAATAAATTACATTTTAAAAAGTGAGCTACCACACAAACACATTATGTATATATGCACAAAATTTTAGATAAAAGTAGAATTATTTTATCACTGACGACTATGCCATGCAATTGTAAAAACAAAGTACAACTTTTTAAATTACTAACATTGCTTTTTAAATTGCACGATAGAACAGACATTTCTTGTAAATAAATAGGAGCATTATTTGTAAAATTCTCATGACTAGTCTGTAAATTTTAAAAAAAATGTATATATCTTTGGTTTAAAGTAAATGCTTCCATACAAACTACCATAATAGTAGTAACTTACCATACAGTTATTTCTTATTATAGTCTAAAATAAAAGTACAGTTAACTTCTAATCATATGCAGGTTTATTATCTTTACGATTTATCTGAAGTTTTGTTCTAAAACAAACTCATTCGCAAATTGTTTTTTAGTATTTTGTTCAAACCAGATTCTGTCTCATAATAATTTATACACAATTCAAGTGCCTTTTTTTGTCCTTATTACATACATTACCACAATATTTTTTTTATATGAGATTCAGTGCCAGATATTTTGTTCGTATGAGATTCTGCCATATATAGTCAGCTTATAACTGTAAGTAATTGTAAACAATAATTATTTTTTGTTGCATTTGTTTTCATAGTGTGATTAATTCATTTAAATTAATTTATACAATAAATATGTGCATTTTTATTATAAAACAAATGAATAAAATAAATTTTATTATAAAACGATTGAACTAATATTCCAATTTATTTATTCCAGTATATCGTATTAGGTTTGTGATGTGATAAAGAAACTCTGATTAAACAATTATCACAATGCAGTTGAAAATAATATCTCATTTCATTTTAATTCAAATTTATGAAAATATAACAAATTGGTCTTCCGCTTTATTTATTTTTAATGGGGGCAAAAGCGGTAAGATGTATATGAAAATGTAACATAACATAAAATAATAAATTCTAAGCTTGAAAATGAACTTAGAAAATTGGCATGTTTTAATTCTGCTAAATGGCAATTAGTTTGCTATCCGTAGTTCAAATTGGCTATTAATTTTGAATTTTAAATAAAGTTAGACACCAAAAGGTGAAAGCTTAAAATATAACGGGTGAGAAGTGATTGTAAGACATACTCCATTAGGTAAGTTAAAAAATAAAATGTAAAAGGAAATGAGCAAAGTCTTATTTAAATTTAAAGCATGTTAAAAATGTAAATCTTTTAGTGAAAGTGAATTAAAAGAAATAATATGTTAAAATATTATTATTTCAATACGACAGCAACAATTCATTTAAATTTCATTAATCATTTCTTAATTGCCTTGTTTCATTTAGTTCGAGAAAAAAAACTTAATAAAAAAATACATATGGACACTAAATAACATTTTGTAAATCTTGTTTGTCCGAAATCTCTTCATGTAATATACCTTAACAATTGACCTCAAGGAAGTCAATATTAAATAAATAATCATTGAAACTATAATATAAAATGCACACATATAATTGTTCAACCTAATTATAATGAAACAAACAATAACGGAAAAACCATCATACGAAAAAACATTACGATAAAAATGTTTTGTACAACAAACAAAATAAATATAAATGCTTTATTTTAAGACAATATTGTCATAGTTATTTTTATCAACAACAACAAAAAAACTTATATTAAATTTATAGTTAAAATATCAGTTAATTAAAAAAGTTCATGAAAAATGCAATGATTAAATTATGGTACGTATATACCATATAAAAACTAACATATATATTTTTAAAAAGTAATCATTGTTTTGGAGTACTAATAAAATTAAAGCTATAGATAAGTTTGAGCTTTCTAAAATATAATATTTCAGAAAATACAGTAAGTACTTTCATATATTATTTCAATAAATTAATTGATAAAACTGATTATTATATTAATAAGTGTAAGATTCGATAACAGGTTTCTGAGATCCAAAGTTAAGAATCACAGTTCAGTTTGTGAGAAGACTTTGAAGATTTTTGGCCTCCTGAAACCCTGAATAAAATTGTTTCACTCTTTCATCCATTTGTTCTTCAGAATTTGAAGAAAATGCAGTTAAATTTTCAAAATTGAAATGTTCTGCATACCGAGCCATTACAAATAATATAGCAACTCCTAAAGCTATACCAATATTCTGGATTAGGAACACTTTCAGTTGTTTTTTTATACCCTTTTTGCGAGCTTCTTCTAAAGCTTCTGACAATTCCCCCAACTGAAAAGAAATATAAATCATACATTACAGAACATAAAATTATGTCAAAATAATTCAGATACTTTTTTATATCATGAGAATGATACAGTAGAATTTTGATAAACAGATTATCTATGTTGCTGATTATTACTACTTTTTTATCCCTCATTCTCAATGAAAGAATGTGAAGCAATCTAAATATAAAATTAAAATTTATGCCCATTCGCCCCTATTTGTTTCAATTAAATTTTAATGTTTTCTATTCTTTCAATGGCTATAGGTAATCCTATAACTATAAAGTGTTCCTATAACTATAAGTATATATACCATTATTTTCCATAACGTTTGGAGATTTTATATTAAAATTTGTATAAATCCCCTCTAAAATATTCCCACATTCAACCATCTTAGCTATGCGAGACACGATACTCATGCTGTTGAATAGAAATATATGATGAAGAAGAAAAAAATATGTAAGCCATAACCCTACTTTCTGCAGAAAAAAGTTAAGAAATTTATTTTTAATTTATTTTAAATTCATTAAAAATATATACAGTCTTAGTGAAAAAATAACATACTACAAAAATTCTGAATATTTATGTTATAAATGTAACCTTGTAATTCACATCTAAAAAAAGAAATAATTTAAAATATATAAAGAATATGTTCAATCCAAAATCTGGTGCTTATGGTGTTTTTAATTCCGCCTTCAATTTAAGTTCAATGCCAAGAACAATTTAAAAAGAATTCAATTGAGTTTGACCCAAAAATTTAAGTACCTAGATGGAGGAAAATCAAAAGATAAATTTCACCAGTTCCCTGACTATGCTAAAGGATGTTGAAATCAATAAAGAAAGAATATGAAAACATTAAGTTAATATA